>NC_044306.2:442486-742486 GCF_007474595.2 Lynx canadensis | reverse complement strand
TTTCGCTTGTTTCAGTCAATATACAATCTTGCACTAAACAACAGCTAAAAACACAAGGTGTCTAAATTATGCAATCATATTTCTCAAATTTTCCACCGAGAGAAAACCCGTCAGCTCACATCAGAAGAACAAAATATATTTACCTGTATTCCTGTCTGGTAAGATACAGCAATGCTTCTGCAGAATGCCAGGCAAAACCTGTTTCAAAACATACAAATAAGATACATCTGGTTATCACTCAGGTGGAGAAAGGTGTCTCATTAACTGTAGCAGTGTTTCTCTAATAAGGTCGCTCCGTGTCGCACGGGGTCATCACGCCCAGAACGATCTGACGAATTAAACAATTCAGAAAAATTTTGATGACACACATTTTTCATCAAAAAGGTTAATCAGGTAGGTGTGCTGATTATATATGCTGTTCCAGAATGGTAATGCAGTTCTATTTCATGGATGCCCCTAATGGGTCCTGAGAGGATCTTGAAAGCTGCACTCAAGGGACTCCTACAATAAGGCAAATGGGCCCACCAATTTTTGTGATGGCTTTTAAAATATTAGATGCAATTAGAGCCTGAAAGTGGAGAACCATACAGCAGCAGTATATGGAGCCTGTCTTGTGGGATCCAGGCACAGACGCTTTCATCTGGGATGAGTCACAAAGAGGAATGTGGGAGAAAAGGCTCTATTTACATTCACGGTTTGGTCGTAAATGATGAAGGAAATATCTTATTTGATAAGCGAAGGGAAGGTGAAAATAACAGAAAATAGCTTTCTCCCCAGAAAACAGCAGTGTAAGGCGACGGCAAAGCACAGACTGAAAGCTGCACTGAAGAGACCATGTGGGGATTTACGATTCGGTGTTCTAACTCAATCACAGTAAAAGCTGGACTTCCATCCTGAGTTTTCCACCGATGAAGCTGCAACCATTCCTCAACCCTCTGTGATTACACCCATCCAAGACTCTCAGCCCAGAAGCAGGCATTACTTATCTCGGAGCAATTACTTAGTGAAGAGAGAGGGAGAGGCAGGGAGGGGGGGGAGGGAGGAAGGGAGGGAGAAGCAGGGCAGGTGGGGGGGGAGAGTTAGGCAGAGAGGGAGGGGGAGAGGCAGGGAGAGGGAGGGGGGAGGGGGAAGGGCAGGGAGAGGGAGGGGGGAGAGGGAGGGAGAGAGGGAGGGGGGAGAGGGAGGGGGAAAGGCAGGGAGAGGGAGGGGGAAGGCAGGGAGGGAGGAGAGGCAGGGAGGGGTGAGAGGGAGGGAGAGGCAGGGGGGCGGAGGGAGAGGCAGGGAGGCGGAGGGAGGGAGGGAGAAGCAGGGCAGGTGGGGGGGAGAGTTAGGCAGGGGGGGAGAGGGAGGGAGAGGGAGGAGAGGGAGGGAGAGGGAGAAGAGGGAGGAGAGGGAGGAGAAGGAGGAGAGGCAGGGAGAGGGAGAGGCAGGGATGGGGGGAGGGGGGAGGGGGGAGAGGTAGGGAGAGAGGGAAGAGGGGAGAGGCAGGGAGAGGGAGGGGGGAAGGCAGGGAGAGGGAGGGGGAAGGCAGGGAGGGAGGAGAGGCAGGGAGGGGTGAGAGGGAGGGAGAGGCAGGGGGGCGGAGGGAGGGAGAAGCAGGGCAGGTGGGGGGGAGAGTTAGGCAGAGAGGGAGGGGGGAGAGGGAGGGAGAGGGAGAAGAGGGAGGAGAGGGAGGAGAGGGAGGAGAGGCAGGGAGAGGGAGAGGCAGGGAGAGGGAGAGGCAGGGATGGGGGGGAGGGGGGAGAGGCAGGGAGAGGGGGAAGAGGGGAGAGGCAGGGAGAGGGAGGGGGGAAGGCAGGGAGGGAGGAGAGGCAGGGAGAGGGAGAGGAAGAGGGGAGAGGCAGGGGGAGGCAGGGGGCACCGAGCCCAGGGTCTGCCCTTGATCGCCTTGCGATCCAGTCAAGCGCACAGCCTGTTGTAATAGGTGGAACTAACAGTCACGGAAGCTTCGCTCTGAAAGAGCATCGGCCTTCTCTTCCATGCTGCCTGCCATCCCTCCACACCAGGGAAGGAATAATTCACGCCCAAGTATCATCAGCTGCAGACAAAATGGTATTCCCAATTTCCAAGTCTAAACAAACCTAAGAGACACCACAAGTCTGTGGTTCTAGGCAGTGCAGGAACCAGTGGGAAAGACCGCAGTGGTGACAAGGGCTTCCTCAGAATCCGTGATTCCCGCCTGGGGTGGGGTTGGGGGGCTGCACGCTCCACAGGGACTGTCCACAGATAGGAAGACCCCCTTCCAGGCCCCGATATGCCAGGGCAATCACACCCCACTGGGGTCCATCCTGTGGCATCTGTGTCAGGGAAGAAAGAGCTCGAGAGCCACACAGATGTCCACAAACACATGTCAGCTTATTAGACGAGTGATTCTAAAAGCAAGCCACAGGAACTCCCATGCATAGCACCCACACACACAACTAAGCCTCAACAGGCCTCTGCACCCGACCCCGCAATTCTCCCCATTCCAGCCCCCACCCTAGACGCTGCCCCACGCGGCCACCAACTGGCATGGCCACTTGCTCATTCCAGGGTCCCACCGAGGCAGCGCTCAGCCCACCCTGGCCGCCGCAGTCTCTGTGAACAAGCCGCGTGCGTGGCTCTTCTCACGTGACCCCAAGCAAGAGAACACGTGGGTCCAGAGAAATCACAAGCAGCCATAGAATCCACTTGTGACTTTCCTGAGGGCAGACCATTTGAGTTCAAAAACAGCACCCATCCCTAACCTCGACAAGCTCCTCCTCGCTATGGCCACAGGTGAGACACCGGTGCTCGATCCCCGCAGGCGCCACAGCCTCACGTCTCTTCCTCGCCACCAGCTCGGGCTGGGCCGGGGACCCCACAGGAGCCTCGCTCCCTCCCTGGAGCCTCCGCAGAAAACAGCAGAAGGGAATGAAATCACCCTGCCTGCCCGACGGCACTTGTAAAGGCTCAATGCCACTAACATGCCTGTTGCAGGAGAGCATTTACTGCGGAGAATACCTGGGGGACACCGTGCTCTGCACCCCACAGAACACATCCACGGGCACCTGCCCACAGAATCACGAGCATGACACCCACAGCACGTGCTCTCGGAAACCGCTGCTGCCTACGTCCTCTGCGTCCTGTGTCCAGAGTCTTCCAACTGACAATCCATTCCCCGAATGTCAAGTTCAAGCTTTCACTCCTCCCTGCATCCTGACTCCTGGTGGGGCCAACCTGAGCAGGGTTTACCTAAGGCGTCAGGTCAAGAGAGCCAGAGCCTCAGATCCAGTGCTGCTGACCCAGTACGGCGCTGACTGGCCACACGGGCCAAGTTAAGTGAAAATAAGTGAAGTCAATTAAAATTCGAAATTCTGGTCCTCGGTCGCACTGTCCACATTTCAAGTGCAAGCGTGGCTGTGGCCGCCGTATTGAATGGCGCAGACCTCAAATATGTGCATCATCTTTCAGAAGGAAACAAGGTCTGAAGGCAACATCCTGTGTCAACCACATTCATATTTAAAAATAAAATTTCTCAGGGGTGCTGTTTCGTCCTCGCCCCTTCTCCCTCCATCCAGGCAGAAGCCTCTCCATCCCCGTGTGGTCACGAGAAGCTGGACGTGGACTCAACGAGCCACGTGAGCTGGAGGCCCTCACAGCCTTACTTCCTACGGCCCAGGTAACGAGCTAGTGCCCTTTCCATCTGCAAACTAACACCGTGCAGCGCAACGCGCTCCACGGGGCATGTGAGCCTCAGACACGTTCTGCAGCGCGGGGAGCACGGGGTACACCAAGCTGCTCAGGCCCCTCTTCCCGCCCGGTAACTGTTAGCCAAGAGCTGCAGGCAGGTCCCGACAAGAAGCCGTGTCCGTGGCTCTCACGAAATGAGACAGCCAGGCTCCCGCGTCACAGCCAGGACCACGGATCTGCACACGGATTTACACGCGGCCCCCGCTTCCCAGCCAGGACCACGGATCTGCACACAGATCTGCACACGGCCCCCGCGTCACAGCCAGGACCACGGATCTGCACACGGATCTGCACACGGCCCCCGCTTCCCAGCCAGGACCACGGATCTGCACACGGATCTGCACACGGCCCCCGCGTCACAGCCAGGACCACGGATCTGCACACGGATCTGCACACGGCCCCCGCATCACAGCCAGGACCACGGATCTGCACACGGATCTGCACACGGCCCCCGCGTCACAGCCAGGACCACGGATCTGCACACGGATTTACACGTGGCCCCCGCTTCCCAGCCAGGACCACGGACCTGCACACAGATCTGCACACGGCCCCCGCGTCACAGCCAGGACCACGGATCTGCACACGGATTTACACGTGGCCCCCGCGTCACAGCCAGGACCACGGATCTGCACACAGATTTGCACACGGCCCCCGCGTCACTGCCAGGACCACGGATCTGCACACGGATTTACACGTGGCCCCCGCTTCCCAGCCAGGACCACGGACCTGCACACAGATCTGCACACGGCCCCCGCGTCACTGCCAGGACCACGGATCTGCACACGGATTTACACGTGGCCCCCGCTTCCCAGCCAGGACCACGGACCTGCACACAGATCTGCACACGGCCCCCGCGTCACAGCCAGGACCACGGATCTGCACACGGATTTACACGTGGCCCCCGCGTCACAGCCAGGACCACGGATCTGCACACAGATCTGCACACGGCCCCCGCGTCCCAGCCAGGACCACGGATCTGCACACAGATCTGCACACGGCCCCCGCGTCCCAGCCAGGACCACGGATCTGCACACAGATCTGCACACGGCCCCCGCGTCCCAGCCAGGACCACGGATCTGCACATGGATTTACACGTGGCCCCCGCTTCCCAGCCAGGACCACGGACCTGCACACAGATCTGCACACGGCCCCCGCGTCCCAGCCAGGACCACGGATCTGCACACAGATCTGCACACGGCCCCCGCGTCCCAGCCAGGACCACGGATCTGCACACGGATCTGCACACGGCCCCCGCATCACAGCCAGGACCACGGATCTGCACACGGATCTGCACACGGCCCCCGCGTCACAGCCAGGACCACGGATCTGCACACGGATCTGCACACGGCCCCCGCATCACAGCCAGGACCACGGATCTGCACACGGATCTGCACACGGCCCCCGCGTCACAGCCAGGACCACGGATCTGCACACGGATTTACACGTGGCCCCCGCTTCCCAGCCAGGACCACGGACCTGCACACAGATCTGCACACGGCCCCCGCGTCACAGCCAGGACCACGGATCTGCACACGGATTTACACGTGGCCCCCGCGTCACAGCCAGGACCACGGATCTGCACACAGATCTGCACACGGCCCCCGCGTCACTGCCAGGACCACGGATCTGCACACGGATTTACACGTGGCCCCCGCTTCCCAGCCAGGACCACGGACCTGCACACAGATCTGCACACGGCCCCCGCGTCACTGCCAGGACCACGGATCTGCACACGGATTTACACGTGGCCCCCGCTTCCCAGCCAGGACCACGGACCTGCACACAGATCTGCACACGGCCCCCGCGTCACAGCCAGGACCACGGATCTGCACACGGATTTACACGTGGCCCCCGCGTCACAGCCAGGACCACGGATCTGCACACAGATCTGCACACGGCCCCCGCGTCCCAGCCAGGACCACGGATCTGCACACAGATCTGCACACGGCCCCCGCGTCCCAGCCAGGACCACGGATCTGCACACAGATCTGCACACGGCCCCCGCGTCCCAGCCAGGACCACGGATCTGCACATGGATTTACACGTGGCCCCCGCTTCCCAGCCAGGACCACGGATCTGCACACAGATCTGCACACGGCCCCCGCGTCCCAGCCAGGACCACGGATCTGCACACAGATCTGCACACGGCCCCCGCGTCCCAGCCAGGACCACGGATCTGCACACGGATCTGCACACGGCCCCCGCGTCACTGCCAGGCCCGCGGATCTGCACATGTCTGACAGGCTTTCTCTCCTATGCCTCCCTCCCAAGGGGAGCTGAGCAGCAGTGACCAGCTTAGGCACCTGCTGCAGGGCACACGGCCACACAGAGGCTGGCCCCCGGCCCCACACTTGCCCTGGGGCCCGGCACACCTCCGGTGTGCTCAGTCGAGCCCCGTGCCCGTGGCGGCCCCTCGCAGCAGCTGGCCGGGGAGGCAGCTACCGCACACGCACCATGCCCGTCAGCTCGCATCTCCAAAGAAAACACGTTCAGGGTGGCTATGGGGATGAAGGGAGTTTGCACGCACTCCCACACTGGAGGGTGGACTGGAAGAGGGGGTTCACAGATGGAGACGTCCCTATTCCTAGTGATACAGGCCACTGTTACACCCTCAGGGCACACGCACGTGCACAGGGCAAGCCTCAGCCACCAGCAGCCTCGATGGTCACATGTGAGTGGGGCAGGGGTGCGTCATCACACTCTGCCTGCATCAGCGCGATGCAGGGGGCTGTAAGCACAGCCCCCCCTGCCCCCGCCCCACCAGCCCTGCACTCACCCATGTTTCCGGGCTGGAGAAGGAGCTCGGGAGGTCTGTGCACACGCAGCACCCGCCATCCGCAATGCTATGCCGAGCTCCTGGAATGTGTGCAGGCAGATGGTATGAGGGGGTGCCCACCACACCACGAGGAGGGGCGAGGGCACTTCGGGAGGCGATGGCCACGTTCACAGCCTTGACTGTGGGGATGCTGTGTGTCCACATCCCAACTCCTCAAACTGTAGTTTTTGTGTGTCAATTATACCACAACAAAGCTCTGGAAAAAGATTTTGTTCCCATTCTTCAATAAATCTCTCCTATGCCTTTAAACACACAGGTGCACAGACACACCCAGAATCTACACTTCTACTGAGCTCCCAAGCGACACTGATGCTCCCTGGACAGGAAACACACTCGGCGAACTGAACCAGCCCAGCATGCAGCTTATGCTGTGTAAACACAGCAACACATTCAATTAACCCGTCTCTTCGACACACACAGACATGACTTTAAGTCGGCAGAGCGGCTGAGATAAAAACTCACACACAAGAACCAAGTGTCTGAGCACGTACGGAAAGGATGTCAACAGGTGCCTGACAGATAAGGAGCAGAAAGGGGCGCCTGGGGGGGGGGCTCAGTCGGTTAAGCATCTGACTCGTGATCTCAGCTCACATCAAGATCTCACAGTTTGTGGGTTCGAGCCCTGCACTGGGCTCCATGCTGACAGCTCAGATTCTTGGGATTCTCTCTCCCTCTCTCTCAAAATTAACAAATAAACTTAAAAAAAAAAAAAAAGATAAGGAGCAGAAAGAGGAGAGCCATAAATCTAGGGTCTGACTGTCCAAGATTTCCCGGCAAGGACTCAGCACCAGAAGTTTGGGGCTCAGAAGCACAGTGTGTCTCCAGGGAGGGCACAAGCAGCCACGCCGGAGTGTGCCGTGCCCAGGCCGCCCTCCCATACCCAGAGACATGAACCAGAGGGAGCAAAAGCACACGGGTGCTGGGGAGCGATCCCGGGGCTGCACAGAAGCGAGACACAAAGCTGGCACGCCCAACGGTTCTGCCTCCCAACTGCTTCACCTTCTTCTAGAAGGAGAACCCTGGCCTGTCACCTGCCCCACCCCCGTCCTCCCCAAGCAGGAGACCAGAATATTCTCCTATGAAAAATGAAAAAGGCCAAGAGAAAATACCTCCTATTAACGTAGGCTTTCCAATTAAAACTGGCTTGCCACCAGATCTGTGTGGAAAATTCCACCAGCCAATAAGCCCCATTTACTCACCAAAAACCAACTCTACATAAATGTTTAATGTCTTGCACTTAATGAAAACTCACAGCTGAGGATTATCATGCATTTAAAGAAACCCCCCACTCTGACAGTGACTAAGAAAAACAAAATCAGAGGAAACAGAAGCATTACCAAAACAAGAGAACATTTTAAGATAATGATAATTAACATTGCAGAAAGACGGAGGAGAGATTTTGTCCGTGACCCAAGAACAGGATGCTATTCTTATAAAAGGGAAATCTACAGAACAAGAAACAGCTTTTGGAAATTTAAAAAGAAAACAAAAATGAATATAAAATTTTAAAAACTAGTTGAAAAAACAAATTCAAGGAAGTCTCCCAGAAGGTTTAGAGAAAAATTATATAAAGAGGGGAAAAAAGGAGAGAACAGAGGTTATGTGGCCACACCATTCTGGCCAGTGGGAGGTCCAGAATGAAAGGCCACGAAACAATACACAGCATCACACAGACGGTCATGATCCACAGGTCTGAACGACGTAATTTCGGACTCCACAGGCCCACTGAGCTCCTGGCACAGCCAGCACAATGTGACGAGCCTAAGATTCACCATCATGAAAATCCAGAACAAACAGTCCCAAACTCAACCAAAATACTAAATACTGGAAGCTAGAATACGCAGAAACGGTGTTTTAGAAATTCCAAGGGAGAAACAGAAGACACCATGAGACAAGCAAGGCATAAAATGGGTCACTTTCTAAAATGACCCCAACAGACCTGTGGCAGGAGCAGACAGAGAGCCCGAGAGGCCACCCCCCCACCCCCGGCGAGGTGAGGGCCACACTCAGGTGGAGGGTTCCCACGTGACACCCGGCCATGGCCCCAGGGAGGGAGGGAGTGCGGAGGACAGATGCAGGCTGAACACACAGGAAAGAAGGATAAAAATGTTAAGACAGTAAAGAATAAGGCAATTAACAAACAATAAAAGACATTACCAAAAAAAGAGGTGTGATCCTATAAACTGAATGTGATCGAAGTACTGACCATCGATTTACCCAAAAATCAGGACATAAGGGACACCGAGCACAGGGGGAGGGGCCGGAGAGGCCCCATCTTCCACACAAGCCAGCGGGGCACTGGGAGGGGACAGGGGTCTCCAGGCAGCAGGACAGGGTGGGGCCGCTCTTCACACACCTCCTAAAACCACTTCACTTTTTATAGTGTGTACATGTAGGATTCACATGATAATTAAAATTAACTCACATAGGGGCACCTGGGTGGCGCAGTCGGTTAAGCGTCCGACTTCAGCCAGGTCACGGTCTCGCGGTCCGTGAGTTCGAGCCCCGCGTCGGGCTCTGGGCTGACGGCTCGGAGCCTGGAGCCTGTTTCCGATTCTGTGTCTCCCTCTCTCTCTGCCCCTCCCCCGTTCATGCTCTGTCTCTCTCTGTCCCAAAAATAAATAAACGTTGAAAAAATTAAAAAAAAAAATTAACTCACATAAAATAACGTACGGCCAGTCTGCACAATGATTTTTACAATGATAGGAAAGCAGTATTAAATTGTCCTGAAGGATGTTTATTCATTTAATGTTTATTTATTTTGAGAGAGAGAGAGAGAGAGAGAGAGAGAGAATAAGTGGGGGAGGGGCAGAGAGAGGGAGAGAGAGAATCCTAAGCAGGCTCCACACTGTCAGCACAGAGCCCAACCTGGGGCTCAAATTCACAAACCGTAAGATCATGCATGACCTGAGCCGAAATCAAGAGTTGGACGCTCAAACAACTGAGCCACCCAAGCGCCTGCCCCTGTCCTTAAGGGCATTCAAAATGACAAAAATGACCAAAACACCTATTTGGAATTAAAGTGCTTCCACACATTTTTATAGCTTTCTCATTATAAGTCAGACACACCTGAACTCAGTCGTTACCTCATACAAAACCCACATCCAGCAAACCCGGATAAGGCAAACGCTAGGAGCAAGAACAGAACATGAGCACCGTCTGGCCCAATCCAGAGTCGCTTCAGGATAAAATGTTTACGAAGGGCTGTAAGAGAAGGACTCAGGTCAAGTGCTTCTATTTAAACACCAGTCATCAAGGCAGCATGGTATCAGCGAAAGAACGGACAGACCAGTGGAACACAAGCACAGACAACCCTTCTCTGGCAAAGGGACCCCAGCAACACAGCGGAGCAGACGGACGGTCTTCACAACAAAGGCATCCACGCGCAAAATGATGAATCCAGACACAGAACTTGCAGCCTCCACAAAAAACAGCGCGAAGTAGATCACAGGCTAAACGTAAAGGACAAAACTATGAATCCCCTAATGCACAGCACAGAAGAAAACCCTAGACGCACTTCCTCAGGGAGGCGCCCTTTTAGGTGCAACACCCCGGCACGAGCCATGAAAGAAAGAATTAGTAAGCTGCACCTGATGAAAATTAAAATCTTCTGCTCTGTGAAAGGCACTGTCTAGAGAAGACACAAGTCACAGGCTGGGAGAAAATACCCGCATAAGACACACCTCATAAAGGACTACTACCCAAAATGCGCACAGAACACCCAACGAGAAAACAGACAACTCAAGCCGTGGGCCAAAGACCTTGACTGACAGCAAAGAGGCACGTGAGAAGACACGCCACATCCCGTGGCATCAGGGAAACGCAAATTCAGACAACGAGATGCCACCCACACCTGTGAGGACAGCCCAAACCCAGAGCACTGAGCACGCCAAGTGCTGGCGAACGAGGACGCGGAGCAACGGAAGCTGTCCCTCTCCCTCTGCAGGGGACGCAGGATGGCTGTTTCTAGGGGACAGGGGGTGGCTGTTTCTACAGGACGCGGGATGGCTGTTTCTAGGGGACCCAGGGTGGCTGTTTCTACAGGACACAGGATGGCTATTTCTAGGGGACAGGGGGTGGCTGTTTCTACAGGACGCGGGATGGCTGTTTCTAGGGGACCCAGGGTGGCTGTTTCTACAGGACACAGGATGGCTATTTCTAGGGGACAGGGGGTGGCTGTTTCTACAGGACGCGGGATGGCTGTTTCTAGGGGACCCAGGGTGGCTGTTTCTACAGGACACAGGATGGCTATTTCTAGGGGACAGGGGGTGGCTGTTTCTACAGGACGCGGGATGGCTGTTTCTAGGGGACCCAGGGTGGCTGTTTCTACAGGACACAGGATGGCTATTTCTAGGGGACAGGGGGTGGCTGTTTCTACAGGACGCGGGATGGCTGTTTCTAGGGGACCCAGGGTGGCTGTTTCTACAGGACACAGGATGGCTGTTTCTAGGGGATGCAGGGTGGCTGTTTCTTACAGAACTAACCATACTCTTGACGTACAATTCAGAAATCCCGCTCCTTGATAGTTCCCAAAGCAGTTGAAAACTCACGTCCATGCAAATGCCTGTACGCAGAAGTTCACAGCAGCTTTATCATAACTGCCCAAACTTGGAAGCCCCTCAGCAGATGAATGGATAAAATGGTCCATGCAGACAATACAATATCGTTCAGCATGAAAAAGAGGTGAGCTGTCCAACCATGAAAGCATGCGGGAACCTTAATGCGCATCGCTCAGGGGAAGAAGCCGATCTGGAAAGACTACTTACTGTGTCATTCCAGCTCCAGGACGTCCTGGAAAAGGCAAAACTACGGACACACTGAGAAGATGAGAGGCTGGCTGCCAGGGGTTGTGGGAGGAGGGAGGACGGACAGGTGGAGCACAGAGGGGTTTGGGGCAGTGAGACTAGGCTGGGTGACACCGTAAGGACGGACACAAGTTATCGCACGTTTCCGCAAACCCACAGGATGCGTGACACCAAGAGGGACCCCGGTGTAGACTGTGGACTCTGGGCGACGGCGACATCATTAGGTGTGACAAATGCACCGTCTGGTGAGGGTGCTGGGGGAGGGGAGGGTGGGAGAATGCTCATCGATGCTGGAAACTGGAAACTGGCTTGTATTTCACACAAAATGCAAGCACGTCCGGGGGACCGCAGGGACTTCGCCACACAGTGAACATGAGCCTCCTGAAGGTGCCCCACCTGCCCGCTGAGGGCGTGGGGAGGGCAGGCTCTCTGGCTCTGTGCCCACGGCTGGGCCTCCTTGGACCCTCCCTCCCTCCACCAAGGGACCGTTCTGTCGGCAGAACGGCTGTCATCTGTCACACACAGGAGACCCGGGGTGACCGCACGCCTCTCCTGGGAGGCGGGTGCATCTCTGCTGGTAGAAGCATTACCACAGAGCACGGGCCGCACAGACAACAGCCCCCAGAGACACTGCACGTGCAGGGTTCGTGCGTGCACATCATGCTGTGTGCTGCAAAGATGGATGTCAACACAAGGATTAAAACTCAACCCGCCAGACAGCATTAATAGCCCCTCTTCACTGCTGCGGTGTTCCAAACAACAAAACCGCACTGAACGTTCCTTACAAACCACAAAGCATCACCTCCGTGGCAACAGACACACAGCTCAGGGCGTCCGTACAAAGTGAGGTCAACGGTACCCTCCTCTCAGTCGGGTGGCTGGGGCGACAGCTGAGAAACACATGTGGGGGCTGCCCCTGCCGACCCACAGCAGCCCTCGAACCCTGTCCTGGGAGCTCGTCCAGACGGGTCCTTGCCGGAAGGAGCCCGTCACGGTTCTGATGTGAATAAGCAAACCCCGTGACATCACTGGACATGACCACGCGATGAGAACGTCAAAGTAAAAAGCTGTTCTCAACACTGTAGTGCAAGCATCTCACTGAAGCCGAACAAGGTTCTGCCTGTGATTTCAGGGGGAAAGAGGGAAAACCCCAAAGTCACCTAGCTGCAGGGACCTCTCGCTGAAATGGCACTGGATGGGCAGAGGCCATACGACCAGAACCACTGGCGGGTCAAGTTCCACACGGCTGTCCTCATCGGTGATCCGCCCGATGTCGCCGCACTGGCACCTAACACCCCGGAGATGGAGAGGCCACGACTCCAAGCCCGACGTCACACCCAAGTGAGGCAATGGGGGAACCACACACTGCAGCTGGCGAGCTCCCCACCGCCGCCAGCTCAGGGGGCCTGCGGGGCACCCAGCACATCCACAAACTGAGGGGCGATGTTCGAGGCCGAGAACCACATACTGAGTGAGCTGTGAGGAGTGTTTCCAACAATAACAACCGCTTCTGAGTGCACGACATAGGTCACTGCCCAGCCTTACAAGAGCTGTTCTTTGAAACAGGCCAGCAGGGAGCCAGCCTCTGCACCCTCAGCAAACGGCCGGCTGAGAGGCACATGTGAGCACACCCCCCACGTTCGAAAACGAGAGCAAGTAGAGCACCAGGCTTACAGGACGGCTGTGGTCAGAAACGCCGTCTTTGCTCCTCGACGCCCTCAAACCCCTTCCCCCGGGTGATCACGGCCGTCAGACGGCACGCACGGCCCACCATGTGCCCCCCCCCCGGCTGGAGATGCCCACCCCGCTGGCTCCGTGCCGGCCACGGTTAACTTCGTGCGTCCCGAGGCGTCCTTGACCGGCCTCAGGGTGCCGAGACGAAACCCCGTTTCTGGGCGCGTCTGAGGGCTTCCAGAGCACAGACCACCTGCACCGGCAGACCCGGCACCAGACCGGCAGCGTGGCGTTATAGTTCGGTCCCCTCGGGGCCTGAGCAGGACCAAAGGGGAGGAGGAAGGAGCTGCCCCCGCTTCTCCGCCTCAGGGCGTCACCCTGGGAGATGAGCCGGCAGCTGCCTGGTTCTCGGAGCCCCTCGTCGCAGCCTCCGTGATGCGCGAGCCACTTCCTCACGACAAACGTCCTGCCACAGAGACGGGGACAGACGGACACACCCGTGAGCCCTGCGGCTCTGTGGCCCTGGAGCACCCTGGCTGAAGCCAGAGACCAGCACCAGCCTCCTCGGCATCTGGAGGCCCAGAGCAGAGGTCCTCGGCCACGAAGCCTGGCGCGAACCTCCCGCGGGGCAGCCCGCGGAGACAGGACATCGTAGGGCCCTGGAGTGGGCCCAGCCCCCGCGTGCCGTCAACACCAGCAGGTGACCACGGGGGCACCGGGGTGAGGGACCGCCCCGGCGCTTCTCGGAGAGGTTTTCCTCAGCCAAAGATCTCGTGCCGCACCCCCGTGTCTGCACGGCCCAGCCCGGCTCGCGGCGCAGTGGGGCTGCGCGCAGGGGGCCCTGGCGACTGCCCGGGACCACCCTGTGAGGACATCCTCTCGGGCTCTCCCCGTGACGGACGGGGACACAGGGGAGGTAGGGGAGGGGCCAAGCCACCACGACAGGGGTGTGTGCTCTTGAGCACGTGTGGCTTCCGAATTGTTCCCCAATTCTCACTGGGCGACACTGAGCATCTGCCAGAGCAATGCCAGCTCCTGAGTCCTCGTTACTGTGGGGTGGGGCCCCCCCGGGGAGAAGGACGGGGTCCCCCCTGGAGGGAAGGACGGGGTCCCAGTTACTATGGGGTGGGGGCCCCTGGGAAGGACGAGGGGTAGGGGCCACCTGGGAAGGACGGGGTCCTAGTTACTGTGGGGCGGGGCCCCCCCGGGGAGAAGGATGGGGTCCCAGTTACTATGGGGTGGGGGTCCCTGGGAAGGACAAGGGATGAGGGCCGCCTGGGGAGGACAGGATCCTAGTTACTGTGGGGTGGGGCCCCCCAGGGGGAAGGACGGGGTCCTAGTTACTGTGGTCTGGGGGCCCCCCGGAGGGAAGGATGGGGTCCTAGTTACTGTGGTCTGGGGGCCCCCCGGAGGGAAGGACAGGGTCCTAGTTACTGTCGGGTGGGGCCCCCGGGAGGGAAGGACGGGGTCCTAGTTACTGTGGTCTGGGGGCCCCCCAGGGCGAAGGATAGGGTCCTAGTTACTATGGGGCAGGGGCCCCTGGGAAGGACGAGGGGTGAGGGCTGCCTGGGGAGGACGGGGTCCTAGTTACTGTGGGGCGGGGTCCCCCCCCGGAGGGAAGGACGGGGTCCTAGTTACTGTCGGGGTGGGGTCCCCCAGGGGGAAGACGGGGTCCTAGTTACTGTCGGGTGGGGCCCCCCGGAGGGAAGGACGGGGTCCTAGTTACTGTGGTCTGGGGGCCCCCCAGGGGGAAGGACGGGGTCCCACTTACTGTGGGGTGGGGACCCCCCGGGAAGGACCGGGTGCAGGGGAGAGGCCCTATTATGGGAACAGGCAGGCAGGGCAGCCATGTGGAGGGTAGAAGCAGTGAGACAGGGTGTCAGGGTCAAGCCCTAGAGCCAGGGAAGCCAATGGACTTACATTCTGCTCAACAAGAAAGTCGGGGGGGGGGGACTGGAGGGCTGGCCCCACACTGGGAGAGACCCTCACCAACCACCCCGGCCCTGCTCTCCCTCAGGCATGCACTCCACTCAAACTTCCAGAAGCTTCCCTCAGTGCTGCTGTCAGGAGAGGCCGACCTCGGGATGGGGGTGCCTCCTCATACCGTCCCCTGAGTCCATCCTTGGTCTGCAGTGAGGACCTCGAGCCCCTCATGCTGCCCCCACCCCAACGGCTGGCACAGAACAAACGCCTGTGATCTGGAAAGGTGACCCCACGCTCACGGGGTGTTCACAGGGTCCTGAGGATTTAGAAAACTAAACCCCCTCAGGACAGCCTGCCTTTCGGGTCTCGTGAAGGAGTCAAACACCTCATTTCTGAAAGTCAAACAATATACTTGTATCTTGTAGATGGGGTGGGGGGGGGGGGCACGCCTGGAACCAAGAAGTGCCAACACACACAGTGCACAAATTGTACCCGTTACAGACAGAAAAGGACCAAGAAAAGTTGCAGATATTTCCATTCTTATAGAAGAGACCATTTAACTTAATTTTACAGAACAGTTATCTGAGTTTAAAAATAGAAATTGGCATGTAATGAGTTTAGACTGGCTGTTTCACAATGCTGGCCCACACACTTGTTAGTCTAAGTTTCAGGAACTATTGATTGACAAAGTTAAGAACTCAGGAACTAATTAGGAGCTTACAGTCCTATGAACAGCTTTGAAAAGGCGTAACAACTTAAATTATGAGAACAAACATCATTTCTCACTTTTTGTAAACAAATCATCGGAAAAGCAAAGAGTGACTTAAATCACGGGTCATCCAGCCTCACCACCAACAGGCTGACCCTCCTGACTGTAGGGTGAGGGGTCCCGGAGACTTCAGTCCACAGAGGTGAAGGGACGTGGGGGCCAGTGACGACCCACAAACACTGGCGCTTTAAAGAGCTCTGTTATTCGCACAGAAACGCTGGTAATTGTGTCAATTGTGTTCTCTGAAAGTTCAAGAACGGTCAACACCTAACGCTATAAAGTAAGCACCTTACCCAACACCCCACTCCTGCCACGTGCGCCCCCAGGAGATGTGAGTGGAGCACTGAGGGTCCACGCCAGGACCCCACAGAAACGCTTGGTTCCACGCCACCTGTGAACCTTCCCCTTAACCGAGCCTCCGTCTGAACTCATGCCCTCTGACAGCACAGGAGGGCCCCGCCTTGGCTTCCGGCTCCTTCCCAGTCTCCTGTGCCGAATCCTCGCCTCGCCTCTCAGCTCTGGGTGCCGAGGACACGGCTTTTCTCCATCACCACCCGGGCCCTGGTCCAGAATCCCCGAGCCCTGCACACTCCCCTCCCTGGATCTCAGGGCCACACGTACAACTGCCCACTTGTTACCACTCAGACGTCCGGTGGGATCTCAAAATTAACGTGTCCCCCTAACAACCAACCTCCCCGTCCACGCGTGACCACATCTCTGCAAATGGTGCCAGCACACTGTCCCCGGCGGGGGCCTCAGACCTCACTTGGAAGCCTGCATCAGACTCAGGCAGGGTCTCACGCCCCCCACTCCTGCCCCGGCCATGCTACCACTGGCCCGATGAGTCCAGCATCCTCCTGACTGGCCTGCCTGCTTCCGCTCTTGTGGCCCCAAAACGGGTCTTCACACACAAACCAGTCTGGCCTTCTAAGCCAGTCTGGATGTCATCGTTGGCCCAGAACACTGACGCATCCTCAGAACACTTGGTCCCCAAGTGCCCCAAAGCCCCCAGAGCTCTGTGGCAAGAGCTACTGATCTCAGCCCCCTCAAGAGCTCCGGCCGCTCGGGCCCTTTGCTGCTCTTCCACCTGCCAAGCATCCCCCAGGGCCTTTGCCCGTGCTGCCCTCTGCTGGCTAGCTCCCCTCCAGGACATCCTCACCGATGGCTCCCTCCAGATTCCCTGCGAGGTCCCTCCAGCCTTCTCAAGGTCATTTCTCTGCACCCGCTCCTCCGCTCTCCCCACGCTGTGCTCCCTCGTAGTTTACACGGCCTGGTGCTACCCCCTGCTTCTGTGCACTCTCCCCCTGCCCCGCTAGAGCAGGAGCTCTGTGCAGGCAGGACAGTCTGTCAAGGGGCCGTGCTGTGGCCCCAGGGCCCAGAGCCGGGCTTGACGTGGGCCCTGAGTCAGTGTCTGTTGAGGTACTCGGTGCAGTGACACACGCGAGAGCGGTCATCAGCCTCAGACCACTGACCCTAACAAACAGCAGGTGCAGGGGTCTGCATCTGAGTTGTGGGGTCCCAGGACACCAAGGGCTCCTTTCCCGCTGCTCCCAGCGGGGCCCACGAGGCGGGACTGCCCCCCAGATGAATACAGGGCGTGGCAGCTGCAAGCAAACCCGTGGATATCAGGATGCACAAACCCAACAGCACTCACCGTCCGGGCCTCGGGCCACATGCTCGCCTGTCGCGCTCTGATTCCATATCCGTGGCGATCTCAGGAAACCTGCCATGATTCCCCCACTTTAGAGTAAACTGAAGAATGGAGATGTCATGGGACTGCTGGCCGTTTCACGGCTCAGATGGACCCTCCCGGCTTCAGAAACAGAACTTCCACCACTGTGGCGTGAGCTGACCTGGCCTGGTGACTGCCTGTCAAATGCCCACTCACAACCGTGGCTTCAGAACCCCGCACAGAACACGCAAATGCCCTGGTTGTGCCGTAGCGGCAAACAGTCCCCCGGTGCCTGGGTGGCAGACACACAGATGAAGCTCACTGACTGCGTCCATTTCAGGGGGGGGACACACGGAGACCACTGTCCGGAGCCCACGGCCACGGGGTGGGGGCAAGCAGTCACCCACTGGCTCCTCGGGGTCACCACAAGGAACGCAGCGCCTCCGCTGGCATCTCTTAGGTACAAAGTGCAGTCCCACGGCCACCCCTGTGATGAGAAGCACACGTGGGCAGGAGGCAAGAATCACTTCAGCACCGCAACGCCACCACGCCATCCACCACGCCACCTACCACGCCACTGACCATACCATCCCTCGTGCCACCCACCACGCCATTGACCACACCATCCATCACGCCACCACCATGCCATCCACCACACAACCCACCACGCCATTGACCACGCCACCTACCACGCCACTGACCACACCGTCCCTCGTGCCACCCACCATGCCATTGACCACGCCACCCACCACACCACTGACCACACCATCCATCACGCCACCCACCACGCCATCCACCACGCCACTGACCACATCGTCCCTCGTGCCACCCACCACACCATTGACCACACCATCCATCATGCCACCCACCATTCCATTGACCACACCATCCACCACACCACCCACCACGTCATTGACCACGCCACCCACACCACTGACCACACCATCCATCACACCACCCACCACGCCATCCACGTCACCTACCACGCCACTGACCACATCGTCCACCACGCCACCCACCACGCCATTGACCACGCCATCCATCACACCACCACGCCATCCACCACACAACCCACCACGCCACTGACCACACCGTCCCTCGTGCCACCCACCATGCCACTGACCACGCCACCCACCACACCACTGACCACACCATCCATCACGCCACCCACCATGCCATTGACCACACCATCCACCCCACCACCCACCACACCACCCACCACGCCATTGACCACGCCACCCGCCACACCACTGACCACACCATCCATCACGCCACCCACCACGCCATCCACCATGCCATCAACTGACAGCCAAATCTCCAGCACAGCAGTCAAGGAAGCTTCAGGGCAGCATTATACAAGCAGGTGGGATCCTCTATGACTTAGTACACGATGAGGGGAACCCCACCTTCCAGGAGCAGTGGACCCCCGGGCAGGTGAGGAGGCGGGCCACAACCTGGCCCCCACTGAGGCCCCTGGGGAGGGACGCAAGGGACATGGCGCTGTGTCACTCACAAGCTGTCCCCGAACTGCAGCACCTCGCACAGAGGGGACTCGATACACATTCTCCCCAAAGACAGACAGAAATGAGCGCGGAGACAGACACACAGACAGGCGGGCAGGTGCTCGGCCACAACCACAGCGTCCCCCCTTCGAGGGCTGAATCCACCCAGGAGACTCCTGCCGCAGCTCCCCGGGGCCCTGAGGCCACGTCAGCCCGTCTTCACCCAAGACCGTGGGGCCGTGGCCTCCAGCAGCCCTCTCCTCTCACATTCCTCCTGCTTCTCTGCTGTAGACAAGGGCGCATACTGGTTCCATCCATTTAATTAAATTTAATTAAATTTATTTGCAGCGTAAGAAAATTTGAGTGCACTGAGCACATGTAACTAAGATAAATCACAAATGCATGTTCGTTTAATCGATCATCTCGGCACGGTTAAGATGCATGAAACAATTCTTCTTCAGGATTATTCCAGTTTTTCTTCCTGTCTACTGAACGGAAAACGACGTTGTCGTAGTTGGGAGTCTCTGGAGAAACGCTGCACCTACATAACAGGACACACACGTGCACGCGTGTGGACACACGTGCGGACACATTTCAGCCCCTCTCTGCACAGGAACACACCTGCTGGCTTCCCTGAGCACAGCCGTACAGGACCCAAGTCCCTGCTTCCGCCAGGAGGCGTGTACACTTAGTGAAATTCTGGCCCCGGTGGTGGCGCTTTTCTTACCTCTCTGGACCTCCACATGGCTGCGGGACTTTGCATTCCCACCAGCAGGACACAAGGTGCCCCTTTTCCCTGTGCCCTTGCCCGCGTCTGCTGTTCTCTGGGTTCTGACAGCAGCCAAGCCTGGCGGCCGTGAGACCGCCCGCGGCAGGGCTCGTGAACAAGTGCGCATGCGCTACCACGTGCGTGCGCGGCGCTCCCCAGACCACCAGGGGCCCGGGCTCCGCTCTCCACCCCGGGCGGGCGCGATGCTCCCCAGACCTTCTGGCGGCCAGGCTCTCCGCAATGTGCCCTCCCCATACCCACCCGTGCTGCACCCTCCCCCACGTTTCCGCGGGCCTTCCCGGCTCCTCGTGGATGGCAGCCGCGTAGCACCTGGCGTATCATGTGTGGTGGACGCTCCCAGGCTCACAGCAACCGCCACGTGCGCCCTGAATGGTCTTCCGAGGTCAACCCTACGCCTGCTTGCACAAGGACTCACACGCACAGAGAGGCCCCGTGTGCACCCTGCGCAGGCCTCCCACGCCTGCGTTTGGCATAACAGCGAAGGGCTGCCCTGTGGAAGCTTTCCACCCACGGCCACCTGGGAGCACAGTCATGGGCGAGCGGGGCGGGCCTGTGGATGCTCTGTCCTGCCCGGGAGCATGGCCACGGGTGAGCAGAGGGGGCCCGTGGGTTCTCTGTCCCGCCTGGGAACACGGTCACAGGTGAGCAGAGGGCGCCCGTGGGTTCTCTGTCCCGCCCAGGAGCATGGTCACAGGGAAGCAGGGAGCACCCGTGGGTTCTCTGTCCCGCCCGGGAGCACGGTCATGGGCAAGCAGGGGGCGCCCGTGGGTTCTCTGTCCCGCCTGGGAACACGGTCACAGGTGAGCAGAGGGCGCCCGTGGGTTCTCTGTCCCGCCTGGGAACACGGTCACAGGTGAGCAGAGGGCGCCCATGGGTTCTCTGTCCCGCCCAGGAGCACGGTCACCAGGATGCAGAGAGCACCCGTGGGTTCTCTGTCCCGCCCGGGAGCACAGTTATGGGCGAGCAGGGGGTGCCCGTGGGTTCTCTGTCCCGCCCAGGAGCATGGTCATGGGCGAGCAGGGGGCGCCCGTGGGTTCTCTGTCCCGCCCGGGAGCATGGTCATGGGCGAGCAGGGGGCGCCCGTGGGTTCTCTGTCCCGCCCGGGAGCATGGTCATGGGTGAGCAGGGGGCGCCCGTGGGTTCTCTGTCCCGCCCAGGAGCACGGTCATGGGCAAGCAGGGGGCGCCCGTGGGTTCTCTGTCCCGCCTGGGAGCACAGTCACCAGGAAGCAGGGAGCACCCATGGGTTCTCTGTCCCGCCCAGGAGCACATTCACCAGGATGCAGAGAGCACCCGTGGGTTCTCTGTCCCGCCCAGGAGCACGGTCATGGGCGAGCAGGGGGTGCCCGTGGGTTCTCTGTCCCGCCCAGGAGCACAGTCACCAGAAGCAGAGAGCACCCGTGGGTTCTCTGTCCCGCCTGGGAGCACAGTTATGGGCGAGCAGGGGGTGCCCGTGGGTTCTCTGTCCCGCCCAGGAGCACAGTCACCAGAAGCAGAGAGCACCCGTGGGTTCTCTGTCCCGCCCGGGAGCATGGTCATGGGCGAGCAGGGGGTGCCCGTGGGTTCTCTGTCCCGCCCAGGAGCACAGTCACCAGAAGCAGAGAGCACCCGTGGGTTCTCTGTCCCGCCCAGGAGCATGGTCATGGGCGAGCAGGGGGCGCCCGTGGGTTCTCTGTCCTGCCCAGGAGCACAGTCACCAGAAGCAGAGAGCACCCGTGGGTTGTCTGTCCCGCCCGGGAGCATGGTCATGGGCGAGCAGGGGGTGCCCGTGGGTTCTCTGTCCCGCCCAGGAGCACAGTCACCAGAAGCAGAGAGCACCCGTGGGTTCTCTGTCCCGCCCAGGAGCATGGTCACAGGGAAGCAGGGAGCACCCGTGGGTTCTCTGTCCCGCCCAGGAGCACGGTCACCAGGAAGCAAGGAGCACGTGTGGGTTCTCTGTCCTGCCCGGGAACACGGTCTTGGGCGAGCAGGGGGCACCTGTGAGTTCTCTGTCCTGCAGGCACCAACCAAAGGCAGCACTGGGTATAACCCTGTGCAGCCTGACCTTTTGGACATTCAGTTCCTCAGCCCTACCCAGTGACCTTTCTTCACTTTCCTATTGAAATACTGTTCCAAATTAAGTTTGAATAGAACACCCTCCTTGACTCCTTCATGCCACAAACGCCCCGTTCACCTTCAACTTTCAAAGGCTGTCACCTGCCAGCAGTGCCTCACACCATGCCTGGTGACAGGTGCAGCCCCCGCGGACGGGGTCGTGTCCTCCTCACAAATGTGCCCCAGAGCACCTGATGGGAGGAGTAAGGCAGACACCCCCATGCCTGCCCCCAGAAGTGCACCACGGGGCCGGTGGGCTGCAGACCCACAGAACCCCAGGTACAACAGTGGGAGGGGGGCAGACGCCGGCAGAGAAGCGTCGGCTTCGAGGGCTCTGCAGAGCTGAACGAACAGCGGGTCTTTAGGCACAAAGTCTGAGGGGACAGGCCGAGCGGTAGGGGCTCCGGAGTCCATGGCAAGGCCGGGGCAGGCCTGGTGGAGCAGGTAGGAAAGAGCGGTCACGTGCTCACAAGCAGGGGACAGGGTGAGCGGAAGCCCCGAAAACCCGAGACCACAACCACATGTGACCTGGGAACAGGCACCTAGGGAGACGGGGTGTGGGCAGGGCGGGAGCGCAGGGAACCACATGTGACCTGGGAACAAGGACCTGGGGAGACAGGGGGTGTGGGCAGGGCGGGAGCGCAGGGAACCACATGTGACCTGGGAACAAGGACCTGGAGAGAGGGCGGGAGCGCAGGGAACCACATGTGACCTGGGAACAAGGACCTGGGGAGAGGGCGGGAGTGCAGGGAACCACATGTGACCTGGGAACAAGACCTGGGGAGACAGGGGGTGTGGGCAGGGCGGGAGTGCAGGGAACCACATGTGATCTGGGAACAAGGACCTGGGGAGAGAGGGGGTGTGGGCAGGGTGGGAGTGCAGGGAACCACATGTGACCTGGGAACAAGGACCTGAGGAGAGGGCGGGAGCGCAGGGAACCACATGTGACCTGGGAACAAGGACCTGAGGAGAGGGCGGGAGCGCAGGGAACCACATGTGACCTGGGAACAAGGACCTGGGGAGACAGGGGGTGTGGGCAGGGCGGGAGTGCAGGGAACCACATGTGACCTGGGAACAAGGACCTGGGGAGAGGGCGGGAGTGCAGGGAACCACATGTGACCTGGGAACAAGGACCTGGGGAGAGGGCGGGAGTGCAGGGAACCACATGTGACCTGGGAACAAGACCTGGGGAGACAGGGGGTGTGGGCAGGGCGGGAGTGCAGGGAACCACATGTGATCTGGGAACAAGGACCTGGGGAGAGAGGGGGTGTGGGCAGGGCGGGAGTGCAGGGAACCACATGTGACCTGGGAACAAGGACCTGAGGAGAGGGCGGGAGCGCAGGGAACCACATGTGACCTGGGAACAAGGACCTGAGGAGAGGGCGGGAGCGCAGGGAACCACATGTGACCTGGGAACAAGGACCTGGGGAGACAGGGGGTGTGGGCAGGGCGGGAGTGCAGGGAACCACATGTGACCTGGGAACAAGGACCTGGGGAGAGGGCGGGAGTGCAGGGAACCACATGTGACCTGGGAACAAGGACCTGGGGAGAGGGCGGGAGCGCAGGGAACCACATGTGACCTGGGAACAAGGACCTGGGGAGACAGGGGGTGTGGGCAGGGCGGGAGCGCAGGGAACCACATGTGACCTGGGAACAAGGACCTGGGGAGAGAGGGGGTGTGGGCAGGGCGGGAGTGCAGGGAACCACATGTGATCTGGGAACAAGGACCTGGGGAGACAGGGAGTGTGGGCAGGGCGGGAGCGCAGGGAACCACATGTGACCTGGGAACAAGGACCTGGGGAGACAGGGGGTGTTTGCAGGGCGGGAGCGCAGGGAACCACATGTGACCTGGGAACAAGGACCTGGGGAGAGGGTGGGAGCACAGGGAACCATGTGATCTGGGAACAAGGACCTGGGGAAAGAGGGGGTGTGGGCAGGGCAGGAGTGCAGGGAACCACATGTGACCTGGGAACAAGGACCTGGGGAGACAGGGGGTGTGGGCAGGGCGGGAGCACAGGGAATCACATGTGACCTGGGAACAAGGACCTGGGGAGACAGGGGGTGTTTGCAGGGCGGGAGTGCAGGGAACCACATGTGACCTGGGAACAAGGTCCTGGGGAGAGGGCGGGAGTGCAGGGAACCACCTGTGACCTGGGAACAAGGACCTGGGGAGAGGGTGGAAGCACAGGGAACCACATGTGATCTGGGAACAAGGACCTGGGGAAAGAGGGGGTGTGGGCAGGGCGGGAGTGCAGGGAACCACATGTGACCTGGGAACAAGGACCTGGGGAGACAGGGGGTGTGGGCAGGGCGGGAGCGCAGGGAACCACATGTGACCTGGGAACAAGGACCTGGGGAGAGAGGGGGTGTGGGCAGGGCGGGAGTGCAGGGAACCACATGTGATCTGGGAACAAGGACCTGGGGAGAGAGGGGGTGTGGGCAGGGCGGGAGTGCAGGGAACCACATGTGACCTGGGAACAAGGACCTGGGGAGACAGGGGGTGTGGGCAGGGCGGGAGTGCAGGGAACCACATGTGACCTGGGAACAAGGACCTGGGGAGACAGGGGGTGTTTGCAGGGCGGGAGTGCAGGGAACCACATGTGACCTGGGAACAAGGACCTGGGGAGAGGGCGGGAGTGCAGGGAACCACATGTGACCTGGGAACAAGGACCTGGGGAGAGGGTTGGAGCACAGGGAACCATGTGATCTGGGAACAAGGACCTGGGGAAAGAGGGGGTGTGGGCAGGGCGGGAGTGCAAGGAACCACATGTGACCTGGGAACAAGGACCTGGGGAGAGGGCGGGAGCACAGGGAACCACATGTGACCTGGGAACAAGGACCTGGGGAGACAGGGGGTGTGGGCAGGGCGGGAGTGCAGGGAACCACATGTGATCTGGGAACAAGGACCTGGGGAGAGAGGGGTGTGGGCAGGGCGGGACTGCAGGGAACCACATGTGACCTGGGAACAAGGACCTGGGGAGAGGGTGGGAGCACAGGGAACCATGTGATCTGGGAACAAGGACCTGGGGAGAGAGGGGGTGTGGGCAGGGCTGGAGTGCAGGGAACCACATGTGATCTGGGAACAAGGACCTGGGGAGACAGGGGGTGTGGGCAGGGCGGGAGTGCAGGGAACCACATGTGACCTGGGAACAAGGACCTGGGGAGAGGGCGGGAGCGCAGGGAAGCACATGTGACCTGGGAACAAGGACCTGGGGAGACAGGGGGTGTGGGCAGGGCGGGAGTGCAGGGAACCACATGTGACCTGGGAACAAGGACCTGGGGAGAGAGGGGGTGTGGGCAGGGCGGGAGTGCAGGGAACCACATGTGATCTGGGAACAAGGACCTGGGGAGACAGGGGGTGTGGGCAGGGCGGGAGTGCAGGGAACCACATGTGACCTGGGAACAAGGACCTGGGGAGACAGGGGGTGTTTGCAGGGCGGGAGTGCAGGGAACCACATGTGACCTGGGAACAAGGACCTGTGGAGAGGGCGGGAGTGCAGGGAACCACATGTGACCTGGGAACAAGGACCTGGGGAGAGGGCGGGAGCGCAGGGAACCACATGTGACCTGGGAACAAGGACCTGGGGAGAGAGGGGGTGTGGGTAGGGCGGGAGTGCAGGGAACCACATGTGACCTGGGAACAAGGACCTGGGGAGACAGGGGGTGTGGGCAGGGCGGGAGCACAGGGAATCACATGTGACCTGGGAACAAGGACCTGGGGAGACAGGGGGTGTTTGCAGGGCGGGAGCGCAGGGAACCACATGTGACCTGGGAACAAGGACCTGGGGAGAGGGCGGGAGTGCAGGGAAACACATGTGACCTGGGAACAAGGACCTGGGGAGAGGGTGGAAGCACAGGGAACCACATGTGATCTGGGAACAAGGACCTGGGGAGAGAGGGGTGTGGGCAGGGCGGGAGTGCAGGGAACCACATGTGACCTGGGAACAAGGACCTGGGGAGACAGGGGGTGTTTGCAGGGCGGGAGTGCAGGGAACCACATGTGACCTGGGAACAAGGACCTGGGGAGAGGGCGGGAGTGCAGGGAACCACATGTCACCTGGGAACAAGGACCTGGGGAGACAGGGGGTGTGGGCAGGGCAGGAGCGCAGGGAACCACATGTGACCTGGGAACAAGGACCTGGGGAGACAGGGGGTGTGGGCAGGGCGGGAGCACAGGGAATCACATGTGACCTGGGAACAAGGACCTGGGGAGACAGGGGGTGTTTGCAGGGCGGGAGCGCAGGGAACCACATGTGACCTGGGAACAAGGACCTGGGGAGAGGGTGGGAGCACAGGGAACCATGTGATCTGGGAACAAGGACCTGGGGAAAGAGGGGGTGTGGGCAGGGCGGGAGTGCAGGGAACCACATGTGACCTGGGAACAAGGACCTGGGGAGACAGGGGGTGTGGGCAGGGCGGGAGCGCAGGGAACCACATGTGACCTGGGAACAAGGACCTGGGGAGAGGGTGGAAGCACAGGGAACCACATGTGATCTGGGAACAAGGACCTGGGGAGAGAGGGGTGTGGGCAGGGCGGGAGTGCAGGGAACCACATGTGACCTGGGAACAAGGACCCGCGGAGAGGGCGGGAGCGCAGGGAACCACATGTGACCTGGGAACAAGGACCTGGGGAGACAGGGGGTGTGGGCAGGGCGGGAGCGCAGGGAACCACATGTGACCTGGGAACAAGGACCTGGGGAGAGAGGGGGTGTGGGCAGGGCGGGAGTGCAGGGAACCACATGTGACCTGGGAACAAGGACCTGGGGAGACAGGGGGTGTTTGCAGGGCGGGAGCGCAGGGAACCACATGTGACCTGGGAACAAGGACCTGGGGAGAGGGTGGGAGCACAGGGAACCATGTGATCTGGGAACAAGGACCTGGGGAAAGAGGGGGTGTGGGCAGGGCGGGAGTGCAGGGAACCACATGTGACCTGGGAACAAGGACCTGGGGAGACAGGGGGTGTGGGCAGGGCGGGAGCACAGGGAATCACATGTGACCTGGGAACAAGGTCCTGGGGAGAGGGCGGGAGTGCAGGGAACCACATGTGACCTGGGAACAAGGACCTGGGGAGAGGGTGGAAGCACAGGGAACCACATGTGATCTGGGAACAAGGACCTGGGGAGAGAGGGGTGTGGGCAGGGCGGGAGTGCAGGGAACCACATGTGACCTGGGAACAAGGACCTGGGGAGACAGGGGGTGTGGGCAGGGCGGGAGTGCAGGGAACCACATGTGACCTGGGAACAAGGACCTGGGGAGACAGGGGGTGTGGGCAGGGCGGGAGCGCAGGGAACCACATGTGACCTGGGAACAAGGACCTGGGGAGAGAGGGGGTGTGGGCAGGGGGGGAGTGCAGGGAACCACATGTGATCTGGGAACAAGGACCTGGGGAGAGAGGGGGTGTGGGCAGGGCGGGAGTGCAGGGAACCACATGTGACCTGGGAACAAGGACCTGGGGAGACAGGGGGTGTTTGCAGGGCGGGAGTGCAGGGAACCACATGTGACCTGGGAACAAGGACTTGGGGAGAGGGCGGGAGTGCAGGGAACCACATGTGACCTGGGAACAAGGACCTGGGGAGACAGGGGGTGTGGGCAGGGCGGGAGCGCAGGGAACCACATGTGACCTGGGAACAAGGACCTGGGGAGAGAGGGGGTGTGGGCAGGGCGGGAGTGCAGGGAACCACATGTGATCTGGGAACAAGGACCTGGGGAGAGAGGGGGTGTGGGCAGGGCGGGAGTGCAGGGAACCACATGTGACCTGGGAACAAGGACCTGGGGAGACAGGGGGTGTGGGCAGGGCGGGAGTGCAGGGAACCACATGTGACCTGGGAACAAGGACCTGGGGAGACAGGGGGTGTGGGCAGGGCGGGAGCACAGGGAATCACATGTGACCTGTGAACAAGGACCTGGGGAGACAGGGGGTGTTTGCAGGGCGGGAGCGCAGGGAACCACATGTGACCTGGGAACAAGGACCTGGGGAGAGGGCGGGAGCGCAGGGAACCACATGTGACCTGGGAACAAGGACCTGGGGAGACAGGGGGTGTGGGCAGGGCGGGAGTGCAGGGAACCACATGTGACCTGGGAACAAGGACCTGGGGAGAGGGCGGGAGTGCAGGGAACCACATGTGACCTGGGAACAAGGACCTGGGGAGAGGGGGGAGCGCAGGGAACCACATGTGACCTGGGAACAAGGACCTGGGGAGACAGGGGGTGTGGGCAGGGCGGGAGCGCAGGGAACCACATGTGACCTGGGAACAAGGACCTGGGGAGAGAGGGGGTGTGGGCAGGGCGGGAGTGCAGGGAACCACATGTGATCTGGGAACAAGGACCTGGGGAGACAGGGGGTGTGGGCAGGGCGGGAGTGCAGGGAACCACATGTGACCTGGGAACAAGGACCTGGGGAGACAGGGGGTGTGGGCAGGGCGGGAGCGCAGGGAATCACATGTGACCTGGGAACAAGGACCTGGGGAGACAGGGGGTGTTTGCAGGGCGGGAGCGCAGGGAACCACATGTGACCTGGGAACAAGGACCTGGGGAGAGGGCGGGAGCGCAGGGAACCACATGTGACCTGGGAACAAGGACCTGGGGAGACAGGGGGTGTGGGCAGGGCGGGAGCGCAGGGAACCACATGTGACCTGGGAACAAGGACCTGGGGAGAGGGCGGGAGTGCAGGGAACCACATGTGACCTGGGAACAAGGACCTGGGGAGAGGGGGGAGCGCAGGGAACCACATGTGACCTGGGAACAAGGACCTGGGGAGACAGGGGGTGTGGGCAGGGCGGGAGCGCAGGGAACCACATGTGACCTGGGAACAAGGACCTGGGGAGAGAGGGGGTGTGGGCAGGGCGGGAGTGCAGGGAACCACATGTGATCTGGGAACAAGGACCTGGGGAGACAGGGGGTGTGGGCAGGGCGGGAGTGCAGGGAACCACATGTGACCTGGGAACAAGGACCTGGGGAGACAGGGGGTGTGGGCAGGGCGGGAGCACAGGGAATCACATGTGACCTGGGAACAAGGACCTGGGGAGACAGGGGGTGTTTGCAGGGCGGGAGCGCAGGGAACCACATGTGACCTGGGAACAAGGACCTGGGGAGAGGGTGGGAGCACAGGGAACCATGTGATCTGGGAACAAGGACCTGGGGAAAGAGGGGGTGTGGGCAGGGCGGGAGTGCAGGGAACCACATGTGACCTGGGAACAAGGACCTGGGGAGACAGGGGGTGTGGGCAGGGCGGGAGCGCAGGGAACCACATGTGACCTGGGAACAAGGACCAGGGGAGACAGGGGGTGTGGGCAGGGCGGGAGCACAGGGAATCACATGTGACCTGGGAACAAGGACCTGGGGAGACAGGGGTGTGGGCAGGGCGGGAGTGCAGGGAACCACATGTGATCTGGGAACAAGGACCTGGGGAGAGAGGGGGTGTGGGCAGGGCGGGAGTGCAGGGAACCACATGTGATCTGGGAACAAGGACCTGGGGAGAGAGGGGGTGTGGGCAGGGCGGGAGTGCAGGGAACCACATGTGATCTGGGAACAAGGACCTGGGGAGAGAGGGGGTGTGGGCAGGGCAGGAGCGCAGGGAACCACATGTGACCTGGGAACAAGGACCTGGGGAGAGGGCGGGAGCGCAGGGAACCACATGTGACCTGGGAACAAGGACCTGGGGAGACAGGGGGTGTGGGCAGGGCGGGAGCGCAGGGAACCACATGTGACCTGGGAACAAGGACCTGGGGAGAGGGCGGGAGCGCAGGGAACCACATGTGACCTGGGAACAAGGACCTGGGGAGAGAGGGGGTGTGGGCAGGGCGGGAGTGCAGGGAACCACATGTGACCTGGGAACAAGGACCCGGGGAGACAGGGGGTGTTTGCAGGGCTGGAGTGCAGGGAACCACATGTGACCTGGGAACAAGGACCAGGGAGATAGGGGGTATGGGCAGGGTGGGAAGGTCCCGCCCGGTCACATCGCTCTGTGCTCTCGGTGTGGAACACACGCCGTGGGCTGAGTGAGGCAGCAAGGTAGGGACAGAGCACAGGACACAGGAACACACATGATCTCAAACAGGGCTGAATACAGAAATAAGACAGGAAGCGTATTTACCCGAAGAAAAGATAAACACTAATCTGAGAAGATACATGACCCCCTGTTCCTTGCATCATTATTCACAGTAGCCAAGGCGGCTATCCATCCATATGGAGCGTGTCCATCCGTCCAGGGTCCATCCATAGTGTCCACCCGTACACAGTGTCCATCTGTCCGTAGTGTCCATCTGTCCGTAGTGTCCATCCATAAATAAGATGTGGTAAAATATATATGCAACGGAATATTAGCCATAAAACAGAATGAAATCTTGCCATTTGCAATGACCTGGATGGAGCCAGAGGGCATAATGTTAAGCAAAATAAGTCGGCCAGAGAAAGACAAATACCCCATGATTTCACTCCTAATATGGAATTTAAGAAACAAAACAAGCAAGCAAAGGGGGGAAAAAAGGGGGAGACAGAGAGAGAGAGAGAGAGAGAGAGAGAGAGAGAGAGAGAGAGAGAGAGAGAGAGAGGGGCAAGCCGGTAAACAGACTCTTAAGTCCAGAGAACACAGTGCTGGTGACCGGAGGGGAGGTGGGTTGGGGATGGGAAGACAGGTGATGCGGACGAAGGATGCACCTGTTGTGATGAGCACCGGGTGTGATGAATCACTATATCTACCTGAAAGTAACAGAAACAGTGTTGGTTAATTATGCTGAAATAAAAACAAAAAAAAAACCCACAGTTAAGATTTTGAGGTGACTCCTATTTCTAATCTTCAATTAGGCTTGAACTCTGTTTTCCAAATACTATTTCCATGGGGAAAAAAGAGAGTTTCAAGGTCAAAGAAGATGAGGGAACACTAAATATCAATCACACACTCATCTTGGTGACTGACGACAATTAGCATATTAAGGACTCTAAAAAGTCCTGCGCAAAAAAGGTCGACCCTGATGTGGGATGTGTGTGAGGTATATGCTCTTTTGTTTTTTAATTTTTTTTTAACGTTTATTTATTATTGAGAGACAGAGACACAGAGCGTGAGCAGGGGAGGGGTAGAGAGAGAAGGCGACACAGAATCTGAAGCAGGCTCCGGGATCCGAGCCGTCAGCACAGCGCCCGATGCGGGGCTCGAACTCACAAACTGTGAGATCATGACCTGAGCCAAAGTCAGTCACCCAACCAACTGAGCCACCCAGGTGCCCCGGTACATACTTTGTTATTGGTTAAACTTAGGTAAATTTCCTTAAATGTTTCTATCAGAAACTGTCTCAGGATCCCTGGTCTCAATTCCTGCACAGCCGAGTGGTGGGCATGGGGTGATGGTCACGGTGGCCCAGGCCAGGCCAGCCCCGCCTGGCTCCGGCTCCTGCAGACAGACACGACACCTGACAACGGGTTTGTGAGAGGCAAGCAAGCGGCCCAGGGCGGCTGCAAGGGCACAGCCTTCGGGCCAGGGGAGGGCAATGCCATCAAGGCTCGCCCGACGGTGGGAACAGGGCCCTGCTCAGACCACAGTCTGGAAAGCTAATTCTTCTACAAAGAGGAACAGAATGAAGCCACCCTATCAGCATGGTCTACACCGCTCACAAAATCAGCTAGTGACACGGCATCACACACGAGACGGGGGTTAAAGAGGGCCGTGCGACACAGCCATACAGTGGCTGACAAGAAGGAGGGACAGACCCCGGCACCACCATCTATGAAACTCGACTCAAAGCATCACTTCTGAGCAGCTTTTCTTCTACAGACTGAGGCAGAGGCGCTGACAGAAGTCACAGCTGCGAGCCAGGGCGGGGTCACTGAGGAGGGTGGCCGGCGGTAACCAGCGAACCGAAGGAAATCAGTTCTACTGAGTCTCAGTCCATCTGCTGCGGGCAGTGATACTTGGGTTAACTGAAAGTCTAAGTCCACGTAAGTGCATATATGCATACGGGTGTTCAGGTAGGTGTTTCTCACTCAAAATTTCTTTGACTGCCTTCACTAGTTTCTCCATTAAAGAACCATCTCAACCATTCCAGAGAGATGTCTAGACTGCAGGATATTACTTGACTAATGATACCAAGATTTCAGTGCCCAGAATGGGCAAAAAACAGGTCAGTACTTCTCTTAAGTAATACTTACACCACGAGGAGTTTGCATATGGGACGTACTCAAACATTTCTGCTGAATAAACTCAGTCAGGGAAGGGAGGAGGGGGGATGCATAACCTGGGAAACGGGGAACAGAAGAGAAACCAGATACTCTGGTGAAGTATCCTACAACCAGCCAAATTACAGGGGACAAACGTCTCATATAAAACTGAGGGACAAATGAGACTCATGGTCACGTTAAGCCCAGGTAGACCTATTACCACTGGAGAGAATTTTATAGCGCAAATAAAGATTGTCTATTAATTTTCTGAAAAAGTTAAAATCCCCATTCTAGGTTGTATAACTTTGCTGAATTGTTTTAAAAAGGACTATTCTACTTTAAAACATATAGGATTAAATTTCTGACCGAAGTCACACTGCATGTAATTTCTGCAAGTTCTTTAGAGCTTTAAAGAGCACCCTGCGAGAGCGTGCCGTGGCACAGGTCCTGCAGACAAAAGCTGGCCATCCAATTAGAGAGGACATGGTGTGCCGGCCACAAATTAACACCATGCATGCTGTTCTGAAGCAGCATTCAGAGCATCACGGCCACGCTTGAAGAGCCACGTACCCCGGTGTAGGAGGGAGGGGCTTCTCCGAGGAAGCCGGGCCTGTGCACCAGAGAAGGTGTCCAGATGAGGGAACGCTACCCTCAGCAGAGGCCCCTACGTGCAAAGTCACCAGCAGGACCGACCATGTCACCAAGACTGTGGAGTGGTCACACATGTGACAGTCACCACGGACGGAACCCTCTGCCTGAGTCTGAATGCTATCCTGGGCATGGCTGACAGAGTCTCACGCAAAACACAGGCCGGTCTGTACCTGCGGAGCACAAATCCTGCAGCAGATCGCAGGAGGAGCTTAGGTAGGAAGGACACTAGAAGCGCGGAAATGGGCCAAGAGGACGTGGTAAAATCCCGTCAGAAGGAATGAAAAGAGGGAACAGACCTGATGCAGGAGAGGAGCCAAGAACACAGTGAACAGAAAACCCCCTGGCAGGAAGGACACATCCCCCCCCACCCTCCCAGAGCGAGAGCACAGGAGGAAAACAGAAGAGTAGCCTGGGGACAAGGCACGAAAAGTGTTTCCTTTGACCTCTGTGTTCTTTGTGTGAAATGGAGCATGTTGCTTGCGGAGAGTAAATGAGTAAGGAAGTAGGTGGGGGAGCCTGAGGAGGGCTGAGACGCGGAGTCCCACCACAGGGAGAGACGGGGTGGGAGAACAGAGGGGCGTCTGGACAGGGCAGAGACGAGAAAGTGCTGGTAACAACATGGGCGCGAAGTGGAGACCGTTGCGGTGGCGGGGGGGGGGGGGGCTGAATTTTAATCAGCAGCATCAGCACATATATACGGTTTCCTTAGCAGAAATCCTCTCGGGTACTGAGTGGACAAGTTCAGTCATGAAATTAACCCACACTTGGAATCTTGCCAAGGAGAACAATGACAGACCAGGAAGAGAGAGGGTTGAGGAGGGGCAGCCAAAGCCACGGAACAACAGATCCGCAAGGGCCTGTGTCCCTAGGAATGGCCCTGAAGATAAGAGGGGACCGATGGAGGGAGAAACCACAGGTGTCCAAGGACTAGGTTCTGTGTCAACAGAGAGTGTCTCCCAACCAAGTCACAGCTGCTCCTGGGGCAGGAGGAGGGCCGCACAGGACAAACTGAAAGTGGAGGACAGAGCACCTGTGTGGGGCAGGCAAGGGCTGACAGGGAAAATCACAGGCTCACTGAGGGCACCTCTGGGCACTTGGGTGTCCATCCTGGAGCACAGCCTGACGCCCTGTGAACACTCCAACGACACAACGGCCACCTCCTCAAAGGCTGACAATCACGTAACCAGACTCTGCAAATGACTTCTGGGAGAGTGAGGAGTTCTGCACCCAGCAGCCAAGGGGGAAACAACTTAGGCTCCCCCGGACGTGTTCCTGTCCCTCAGCGAATCAACTCATCAAGCCCACACTGAAACTGACCTACATTCCCTGTGGATCCCACATAAAATGTATTCAGATGGTATCTATGTCACTGTAAAATATTTTAAATTAAATTTTTACACATTCAAGTTCTTTTTAACACATAACCTTGCCAGATTTGGTCAGTAAAGACACAGGAAGCCCCTCAACCTATTTTTTTTTAGCTCTATTGAGGAAGACTGGCAAAACTGTATATATTTAAGGGGTACAACGTGAGGATTTCTTATACACCTATACTTGTGAAATGATCACCACAATCCAGTTAATGAACATATCTATCATGTGGCTTAGTTAACTCACATGTGAGCATATGGTGAGAATGGGTAAGATCTACTCTCAGCAAAGCACCCAGTACAAACATGCTCACAGATAATGGAAAACCATGATTGAAGAAATAAAAGAAAGTATGATGTCAACGCTAGAACAGAGAACAAGAATAAAGAGAAAGAAATTTTTTTAGTATATGTGCTGCTGAAGCAAGCATGAGAAAGAAATTTTTTTAATAGAAATTCTGGTGCTAAAAAGTGAAATGACTAAAATAAAAACTTACTCGAAAAGCACAACAGCAGCCCTGAACTGAGAGAAGAAGGAATGAACAAACCTGAAGATCCATCAGTAGAGATGACACAAGCTGAGGAACACCGCACAGCCTCAGAAAGGTGAGACGCCGCCCAGCTTTCAAACACATGCAAAGCAGGATGAGAAAGAGAGGAGAGGAACAGAAAAGATACTCAAAGAAACAATCACTGAAAACTTCCCAAACTTCTTGAAAAACAACAACCTACATATCGGGGAAGAACTCAAAGAGATCCACAAACAGGTATAGCAGAGTTAAAACTCTGAAAGTGAAAAGACAAGGAGAAAATCATGAAAGCCCCAAGAGAAAGGACTCCTTACTAACAGAACCCCATAAGATTAACACCTGGCTTCTCAGCAGAAACAAGAGGGGCCAGAAGTCAGTAGGATGACATACTGAAAGTGCTCAAGAAAAATACAATCAAGAATCCTATGTGCAGCCAGTAAGTCTTCAAAAGTGAAGGCAAATGAGGATCTTCCCAGGAAACCAAAAAACTGAACGAACTTATTGCTAGCAGGCCGACTTCACAAGAAATACCAAAAGTTCTTCAGGTTGAAAACAAGTGACCTCAGGTAGTAATTCAAATGCATATGAACAAAATGAAGATTGTGGGTAGTAGTGGTAATTATGTAATTATAAAAAAACCCAGTATAGATGCACATTTTCTCCTTTCTTCTCTTAACAGAATGACATATATTTTGTATAAAACATATATTTTATATACATATACTATATATAAAGTATTCGTGGGCCTGTAACATAGAGTAACATATGTGTTAAGATATTTGCCAATAACAGCGCAAAGAGGGTGGGTGGGAGCAGAGCTGCAATGTGCTAAAGAAACAAATAATTATAACAATGTGCCATGGAGTTTGTAAGGGGGAGATGTAATAGAGCTACAAAGGAGTAGTGTTTCTATATATGACCAGAACTTAATTGGCATGAATCTAAAGCTGATTCTAACAGGATACTGTGCACAAGGCAAGCCCCAAAACAACCACAAAAGAAATAAAGCAGTAAGGAGGAAGAGCAGAATGTAAAAGACTCAAGACAACTGAAAACACAAACTGGAAGGGCAGATGGAACCCAACCATGTCAATAACATGAAATGTGAATGGACTAAACCACCCGGTCAAAAGCAGAGTGTGTCAGAGGGGATTTAGCAGAAACAAACCATGATCCAACTTAACACTGCCAGAGGAGACACACCACAGATTCAAAGATACGATAGATTCAAAGCGAAAGGATGGAGACTATATCAAGCAGACAGCAACCGCAAGAAAGCTAAAAGTGGTTACATCGATCTTAGAGAAAGCAGATTAAGACACCAAAGTGTTACTAGAGATAAGGGGACATTTTATAACCAAAGAAGGATCAATCCACCAGAAACATGTAACAACTATAAACACATATGCAACTTAACAACAGAGCACCAAAATCCCTAAAGCAAAAACAAACAAAAATGAAGGAAGACATTTGACAACAACAGTTGGAGCCTTCAACACTTCACCTTCAATAATAGGCAGAACATGTGGACAGAAGATCAATAATGAAACAGAAGACAAGAACAACGCTAGAAATGAACTCGCCCAACAGACATCTGTACAACATTCCACCCAGCAATGGCAACAGAACAAATGACGTGCTCAAGTGTACATGAAACATTCCCTGAAGACAACACATGCTAAGCCAACAACAAATCTCAAAAATGTGAAAGGAGAGAAATTATATAAATTATGTTATTCAATCACAATGGAACAGAATTAAAAATCAGTAATAGGAAAAAAACTGGGAAACTCACAAATATGTGGAAATTAAACAATGCACTCCCAAATAACCAATGGAACAAAGAACAAATCAAAAAGGAAACCAGAAAATATTTTGAGATTAATGAAGACACACATACCAAAACTAAGTGGCTGCAGCTACAACAGTGCTTAGAAACGTAGAGCAGTTAGTGCCTTTATGAAGAAAAAGGATAAGCTACTCTTCCAACATAAGATGCTGGAAAAAGAAGAGCAAACTACCCCTAAGGCAAGGAGAAGGAAGGAGAATAACAAAGATTAAAGCAGAAATTTATGACACAGAGAATACAGAAACAAAAGAGAAAAACAAAACCAAAAGCTAGCTCTTGAAAAGATCAACAAAACTGCAAATTGAAAATAAGAGAAGGTCAAATTACTAGAACCAGAAGTGAAACTTGGGATAGTGCTACAGACCTTGCTACAGACATTACAGAAATAAAAAGATTTATAAAGGAACACAATAAACAAGTGTATGCCAAAAAATTACATAGCTTAGAAAAAACAGATAAATTCCTGGAAAGACACAAACTGCCAAATCAGACTCAAGAAGAAAAAGACAACACGAACGGACCTGTAACAAGTGAAGACAGTGCATTAGTCATCAAAAAGTATCCACAGACTCCGAAGGCTTCTCTGCTGATTTCTGCCGGCACCTTACAAATTAGTGCCAACTCTTGACATATGGTGCATCTGAACCCCTTTGATCTCACTGCAGTGCACTTCTGTGTGTCCTTTTCTCCTATAAAATCTGTGGACCAAGGCCGGGATTTTGTGGAGAATATCTGTGCAGCTGCCATGGATTGCCCTCCATCCTGCCCACCCCCCAACCGTAGTGACACCGAGTACACTCTGTGTCAAATATACCGAGTGGCCTGCTTCAGTTTCCAGGCTCAAAGTGCCTTCTCAGTTTGGGAGGTACTTTACTGTCCCTCCTCCACCTCCTAACATGTGATCCTGTATATAAAATAGTCTAAGAAATCCACCGAAAACAATTAGAATAAATTAGTCCAGCAAAGTCAAAGGATACAAAATCAATATTAAAAAATCAATGGTAATTCTATATACTTGAGATGAACAATCTATAAATAAAACCAAGGAAACAATTCCAATCACAACTGTATCAAATAGAATAATATACTTTGGAATAAATTTAACAAACACAGTGAAAAACCGGCACTCTGAAGACTACAAAACATTGTCGAAAGAAGTTAAAGACCTAAAAAATGAGAAGACATTCCGTGTTCATGAGGCAGAAGACATCAAATGTTGAGGTGGCAATGCTCCTGAAACTAATCCACAGATTGAATGCAATGCGTCTCAGAACCCTACCTAACTTCTTTGTGGAATCAGCAAGGTGATTCCAAAATTCACACGGAATTGCAAGGGACCCAAAATAGTCAAAACAATCCTGAAAAAGAACAACAGAGTAGAGGACTCACGTCTGGACTTCTAAACTTAGGACAAAGCAGCAGTAACCAAGACTGTGGTACCTACACAAGGACACATCAGTGTAACAGAACTGAGAATCCGGACGCAAACTCATGTACTTTATGGTCAACTGACTTCCAACGAGAATGCCAAGACCATCGAACACACACACTGCAATGACCAGAGGGCCACACGCCGGTGCATGAAGATGGACTCTCCGATCTCGGGCCAGACACAAAGACCACCTCAATATGGAGGAGAGACCCACGTGTGAGAACCAAGCCGGAACAGCCCTTAGAAGGAAAGGCAGCGGTGAAACTTCCCGACTTTGGTGTGGCATGAACAGAGGACAAAACACGTCTACAAAGGGACAGAGGGGACGGCTGCACGATAAGGTGAATGTACTTCATGCCGCTGAGCTGCACACTTAGGAACGGTTAAAATGGCCAAATTCCAAATCTTCAAGGCTGGAACAAAAACCAGTTACAATGGCAGATTGTATGCTATACATATTTTGCCACAATAAGAATATTTTTTAAGTTTTTTAAAATTAAAAGAAATAGGAATTTTTAAAAGGAATGGCGTTCTGACACGTGCTACTTGACGAATTCAACCTTGGATACATTTTTCCAAAGTGACAAAATCCAGTCACCAAGGACCACATGTCTTAAGACCCCACCCACAGGAAATGCCCGGGACCCAGGTGGGTGAAGGGGCGCCTCAAGCAGAGGCAGGGGTAGGAGCATGGGGGTGATGGCAGAGGTGACAGGATATTCTAAAATTGGCCATGATGATGGCTGCATACAGTAAAAGTCACTGGGTCATAAACTTAGTGAGTGAACTGTGTGCCGTGTGAATCATATCTCGATAAAACTGTTTTTATTTTAATGAGAGGAAACACTCCTTGGGTAGAAAGACAGTTTAGTCGTGGTTACACGTGTGAGTATAATGTTGTTTCTGCATCTTTCCTAACAGTAATGGTTTTGAAACTGAATAATCAAGAAACACGGACGTCAACATATCATTTAAAATATAATTTAAAAGCGATAGAATAAATCCCTTTAAATTCCTGAGGAAGAGCGAGAAGAAAGCACATAAAACACACAAAGTATATAAAATATTTTTGAGTTTTTAAACAATAAAGGCAATTAAATAAAAATAAACAAGAATAGCACGAAACACATGCTACATTAAACAGGATAAAATCACCTAGAAAGAGAAAGACTCAGATTGTGTCAAAAAATAAAATCTGACTCTCAGGTCTCCAAAACAAACAGACAACAACAAGAGTTGAGATGTTAATGCAGAACAGTGTTGAGTCTGGGGCGAAACTGTCAAAAACAGGAAGGAGATTTCATCACGGGTAAACAGTCAGAGTCAACATCTGTCATGAATCCACACGTGTCAAAATGGCTGAAGCAAAAAGTGGAGAAAACCAAGGAGACGGCGGGGCCCGGCAGTGGGAAAGAACATCCACGTCCCATCGTGGGTCCCACCGCGGAGGCGGAACAGGGAGGGCGGGAAGACTGTGGACACAGTAGTGCTAACAGATCACCACACGCACGTTCAAGGGGATGAAGACGTGCACACCGCCACGGGCAGGTCAACATCCAGGAAGCACCAATTCTTACCAACTTTGTCTGCAAATCCAACGCAAGCCTGGTCAAAATCCCAAACATAAATGCTCTTTGGAAACCGGAAACACGATTTTAAGGTTGATCTGGATGGACAAATGTGTCAACAAGAGGGGATCACGCCGTCAGATGTTACAAAACAGTCCTATAACAGTAAGCTGTTGCCACAGTGATGGAAGAAAAGAAAGATCCAGGAATAAACCAAAGTAAGCATGGAAATTCAGTGCATGCTAACGGCTCTGTGTAAAGCTTGACTGAAAAGTGCACAAAAGACAGATTAATTGGTTAGTTTAGGTGTGAGCCAAGTGGGGAGCCACTGGAAGAAAACCACAGTGGGTCCTGCTGCTGGGCTGTGGCCTGAGTAGAGGTGGAGACCTGAGGAATCCTGTTTCCGTGGGGAAGGGATACTGATAACCCAAGGCATGGGGCGGAGAAGTTCCTCAAATTATCCCAGACACTTAAAATCCAGACTCGGTTGAAGAAGGGGCATGAGGTGACTCCATATTCTCTGCCACAGACCATCCCGGAGAAAATAAATGGGGATGTTTGGCAGCTTCTGTTTACTCTGAAGGACGTAAGGAAAGATGAGGGGCTCCGGTGGTGTCTCTGCACAGTTGGGGAAGCAGGCCAGGTGGGTCCAGGGACCTACTGGGCCCTCCAGGTAGCAGGCTGGCCTGGCCACAGGGCACTGACCTGCAGCCCCCGGCCCGGCCCCCACCCGGGTCCCTCCCCTTCCGGTCCTTGCGATGAGTACTAAAGGCACAGAGGCAAGGCCATAGACAGAGACCCCACCAGAGGCAGGCGGGGGTGCCAGAAAGCTGAGGGCGGTTCTGGAAATCTTCCACCAAGAAGCAGTCGGCCAAAACACCAGATATGGGCCCAGACTGGGGCAATGACCGCGGCAAAGCAGAAGAACAAGGCATGAAGACAGGACCCCTGGACGGGCTGGGCAGAGGGTGCAGGAGGGGAGAGCAGGGACACAACGAGAGTCTCCCAGGGCTTGCGTCTGCTGTCACGGAGCCAGGGTGGCCGCGTTTTCAGGGTAGAGGGACAGAGGGTCAGAGGAAGAGCGTGGTGGTAAAGGTGCAGGGCAGCTCCGGGAGCCTGCCCACGCGGGACAAACACGGTTATAAACGCAAGAGAAACACGGTTATAAACTCTGAAAGACGTGCATTTGGGGGGGAACTAACAAAGAAACAGCCACGGAACCAGGAAAACCAGGGTCGTGTCCTCCCAAAGCCAGAGAATGTTTTCATCACGCCTAGAGTGAAGACCCGAAACCAGGCCCAGAATTTCACTTTCCACGTCAAATCTGTTTTGTAAAATGGTAACAGTGTCTTCCTCGCTGGTGCCCAAACCCTCTGCTCCGCTGAGGAAGCCGCCACCCACCCCACACTCTGGCATCAGCCCCTTCTCTGGAGCGGCCCTGCTGTGGGGACACGTCTGGCCCACCGGGTGCCACCCCGCCCTGCACTCTGTCATCAGCCCCTTCCCCGGGGCGGCCCTGCTGTGGGGACACCTTGGGCCCACTAGGCGCCACTGGGGGCCACTCGGCGAGCAGAGGCCCGCATCCAGACAGGGTGACCCAGACTCCTGAATGGCCGTCTACACCACGACTGCGGATTCGCCGCCCAGACCTTGGTCCCTTCATGTTCCAGCAGAACTGAAAAGGACATGTGCATATTCATTTCAAAGACAAAGGAGCCTTTTCGTTTTCTTATTATGTTTATTAAGTCCAACTTTATCCCGCCACCGGCCTGGGAAGAGACACGGAGGTCTTGGCATAATTAAAAAGCTGGTGCTGGAGACATGCTTTTCCTCCTAGTGATTAACGGTGACTGGCTATCCCTTTCCAGAGCAAAATCAGGAAGCGTCTATTTTAATCACTGACTTTCAAGCTCTCAGAGCACAGACAGAAAGGGCATTTTGTTTCTCTAAAGAAGGAGATGTGCAGCACTGGCCTCAGTGAGAGAAAGAGGGCCCTGAACAAATGAGCTGGGGGGCAGGGACGGGGTAGGGAGGGCACCACTTCTCCGTGAGAAAGCAGGGGGGTGCGTTGGGGGGGGGGGTGCACCGCAATCCAGTTCGGTGCTGTGGCCGCTCTGAGGGCACCAGAGGAACAACCATCAACAATAAAAGAAAGGTTCAGACAGTAACTCCCAAGCTCACAGGAGCTCGTTGGGTGGCTCATTGCAAACCACAGGGAAAATAATAAGCTGGTCCAGGATTATGCAAAGCTGCACACGTACATCAGGCAAAAGGAGGCACAGGAGGGCCCCTAAGGCAGAGGAGATGCCACCGGCAGTGGGACCCGGAGGGCAGGCACACGGCCAGGGACCGGTGTTCACCCCGTACTCAGCCGGCCGACGGGGACGTCTGCAGAGGGGCCAGGCACCTTCTCCTGCTTATCAAATTCAGACCAAATGGTAATCAAAACTTCCCTAAGGGGGAAATTCCTTCAGACTCTTCTGTGCCACCTTGATCACGGGGACCCAAAGTACCAGGAGGCATAGTGGCAGAAACTATGTGAAAACCCCCTGGAACAGCATTTCCAGACTGACTGGTCTAGTCCCCAGTTATCTACTCCTCAGGGCTTCCAGACTTGGGATGGCGTTAGACAGACACGTCTCCCGCAGAAGGGGGACAAGGTGTTCACGAGGCATACGATTGAAGATGGTAAGCTGAACGTGTATCAGACATACAGAAACCTACACGTGCTTCCCTCGGAGCTCGTGTCCTCGGGGAACAGGCTGACAGTCGTTATCGTGTTTCTAGAGCCCTTCTTTAAAATCACCTTCAGAAACTACAGCACATTTTTCAGATTATCCGCCATGGGGACCAATCTTGATTCTCTCCAGCAGCTTTGATCTCCAGATAACTGGGAGCGCCGTGGGGGTTCCAGAGCCATGAAATCAGGTACCTGTTTCAAGTGGCCGTGCTTTGTAAGGGTTTCAGAAAATGAGTCAGATGGTTTGTTTTTCTGTAGGTAAGTGTCTTATGGATTCACAGTTACTAGACTTCCTGAATCAAACATTACAACAGGAATATGCAGTCTTCCAAGTACAAGGGCACAACACATGAACCCGTGAGCACCCCCACTAAGGAGGGCAACTACAAGACAAAACACCTACACCCAATGGGGAAGTCCCGTGGATATGCAATCACACATGTGACGACGCCTCACACAGACAAAAATAACGGCCTTCGGGATAAACAAGAACCATTTTCTTTCTCTTATATGCCTTTCCCATGGTATTCTTATGCCCAAATATAGAGAAAAAAATACAAAAATGTTTTTAAATTAGCTGGAAATAAATCACATAACCATCTTGAAAACTGACACCTTTAAATAATTTATACATATTTGCATTTGAAGCAATGGATGTCTGGCCGATGTAAGTGATAAGAAATTTTAAAAACAAACTTGAAAACTTAAAACTATCTTGCCAGGTACTAAGTTTTTTCACGTGAGTATAAAATTAATACAAGTGTCACAAGAGAGTAAATATGTTCATAATAAATATGAGTGGACACAAAAAGTACCATTTACTTAAAAAATGCTGGGCTCACATTCTAGAATTTGACTCAAAGCAGTATTACCCAAAGCTTCATCCCCGCCGCCACTCACACACCATGAGAAACTAGTGTGAACAGAGATACGTGGTGGAAAATCTGAGGCAGCCACCCCGACATAAAGCACAGATGACAGGGCAAAACAGAATCTCACACGAACAACACTAAAATACAGCCAGCATCAGTGTGATTTATTCATACTCATTAAAGCCCAAATCTAAAACTCTGCAGATTCGTGTATATCACTGAAGATTATGATCACCGGGTCCAGTGTGAATACGAAACAGAACAATCCATGTGACATAACTTTGATCACACTGTACTTCTTCTGTCCTATAGTTTGGATATCAGAATGAAGTAACACTTCCACGAGACTCAGCACCTGTTAGAGCTTGTGTGGGACCTCAGACCTTCCCCCTGCAACTGCTCCTTCTCCTTCCCACCAAACAGGAAAATCAGAGCGTAGAAGCTAACGTTTGCTAATGAAAACTAGCAGGTGCATGAAGTTCTGGTAATTAAACATACGTAAATTCCACACATTCCAACAACAACAACAACAACAAACTAGGAAAAAAAAAAAAAGATGCTTTGTAGATGGGAAACACACAAAGAAAACACAGTGTTTCTTTCCCATGGAACACGAGCCCAGCCCCGGTAGACAAAGATAAAATTTAATTTGCAATTCTGCCTTTGAACCCAGAAGCCAACTGTGACTTTATCAATGATGACGGCAGGTAAACAGCATATAAATTGGAGTCACACGGAGTTAACAATCCACAGGTGAACACAGGACAGAACATCAGAATTTCTTCACTCCTACTTCACATCGGTCTGACCTATAAGGAGAACGGCCTTCATGCTGCACAAGGAACCAAAACAAACCATAAACAAGCAATCACAGCACCAGGTCACTGAGACCATGAAAACTATGAAGACGTGCTTGGCCTTCAGACCCAGGGCGGTCCCCTTAGCGCTCTGGAGCAAGAGGGGAAAATCGTCCCTGAGCAAGTTCTTCCAAACACTCACATGGGATAAGGTTACGATCCAGAACACAAAGAATAGCAAAGTCTAGATTAATTCATAGGAGGAAAGGGCACATCCTAGAAATGAACGGGATTAATTAATTCGATGTTCATACTTAACAACGCCTGGGAAACATACTTAGAATCCATGGTCGCGATCACCAGGAGCTACACCAGGCTCTCTATGAACAAGTCACAGCTAAACGCACCTGTTCGGACAGGCTGTGTTAGTAAAACTCCATTTTCTTGGGCACACAGAAGACCCACTATCAGCGCTGTGGTCTGGTGCAGACAAGCCCCGTGGGAGCTGACGGAGCAGGTCTCAGAGAAGCGGGTTTGTCAGAAGACGAGGGTTGGGCAGCCAACTTATGTGGTTGGGAACGAAAAACGCAAGCACTAAACCAGCAGACAAGACGGACGGATGCGCTGTCCTGGAACTTCTGCAGGACCCTCCCCAGGCCTTGTGCCCCTACTGCTGTGCCCCCCACCCGGAGCGCACACACAGCCGGCACTCCAGGCACCTCCTGGGTGTGTGTGGCACCGGTGCAAACACCGTGAGCAGCAGTAGCAGCAGGCAGAACGAGCACCGCAGGTTAGAGCAGGAGCGGTGAGATCCTGGAGCCACACTGAACGACTCTGGACAGCACAGGAGAAGCCTCATCAGACGCTCATGTCCAATTGGGAACAAGGATAAAGGGAGGAAAAGAGTAACCGACCACCCTCCCTCTGCCAGGAACGCCAACCCTGCTGCAGACTGGGCGAGTTCTGCAATTAAGTAAACACTCCAGGCCCCAAAATACGGTCCTAAGATCATATCTTTTATTCTATATAAAAATTAAGAAGAAACCGCGAGAACGCGTGGACCAGAAGATTCTACACTCCTAAGCACTTCCTCAACCCATCGTCAATGGAGACTCAACAGGGAAGGCCAGAAATTTTAAAGCTGCTCTTGTCTTAGGGATCAAATTCAAGTGTGTGCACACAGACCCCACCGCTCCCCGAGAGAACACACACAGAACCGGGAGCTGCAGAGACCAGCTGAGTTCAGGAAAAACCAGTGAAAGCCCCTCCCACCGGGACAAAGGCCTAGAGACCCACGGAGGGGCACTGGCAGCAAGCTTTGTAGAAAGAGCAGAGCGTTGTTAAGGCAAGCAAGCTGTTCCCATGATTATAAAGCCCTATTTAACCAGGACTTCCTCCCTCCCCACGAATAAATGCCACATACAAATGTATACTGGTGAGCAAATGCACACAGTTACAGATGGAGAGTCAGGCGGGGCATCGGGGACTGGAGCGCTCACGTGGTGGTGTCCACACTGAACCCGGCCCGAGGCACATGACACAATCAGATCAATACAGAAAAGTGTGAAGCTTACAAGGAAGTCTGGATACAGAACTGACGGTGCACATCGAGACGAGTCCCAGAAAGTCTAACTCTAAAGTACAATCTTAAAATCAATCTTAACGGCCGGAAGCTAATATAAAAGCATTAGGCTGGGAGCATGAGCTCAGCATTTGGAAGCAGTAATAACTCCCCAGTGGCCTTCTGTATTATCCGGACTCCAACAGGGACGGCCGGAAGATCCACGGAGGGAAATTTCCATACAGCAATCGAGCTGCAGCAAAGCGACTGCAGACAGCACACGAACTGAGGGCGAAAGCTCACGCCGCCGTGCCTTCAAGGGGCTCTGCTGGCTGCCCAGAGGTCAGCAGAGTGAGAGCGCAGAGGGATCGGGGCCTCCCCTGTTGCAGGAATACTGAAAACTGCCGTTTCCAGATTGGAGAATGGATGCCAGGCAACTGTATCTAGAAGAGATTCAGCTTTTCAACAAGTTTATATTTGAGATTTCTAAATCTACTTTCCAATTTTCCTATGTCTGGGAATACATACCACTTAAAAATTCAAAAAAGGAAAGAGGTGTTAAAAGATATGGCTGTTGAATTGGTTGTATCATCCTAAATGACAAGAACACTGCCTAATATAAATTTTTGTTTTAAAGTGCTTTCCATAGGCCTTCACTTTATTGCTGGACTGCACTTCCCAGATGTTGCTTTTTTAGCAAATGGGAGGTTCGTGGCAACTCTGTGTTGAGCAGGTCTGTCGGTGCCACCTTTCCAACAGTATTTGCTCACTTCATGTCCCTGTGTCACATCTCGGTAGCAGGTGCAATATTTCAAACTTTTTCATTACGGTCACATTTGTTATGGTGATCTGTGGTCAGCGATCTGTTCTACTGTAATCGGTTTGGGCACCACAAACAGCGTCCATACGACGATCAATTTAATCAATACATGTTATGTGCGTTCTGACTTCTCCACCCTCAGGCCTCCCTATACCCCCAGACACAACAATATTGATATCAGGCCAATTAATTACCCTACACCGTCCTCCTAAGTGTTCAAGGTCTGTCACGTTAAATCAAGAGCTAGAAATGAATGAGCTTCGTGAGAAAGGCACGCTGAAAGCAGAGACAGGCTGAAAGCTAGGTGTCTTGTGCCAAAAAGTCAGCCAAGCTGTGAATGCAAAGGAAGAGTCCTTGAAGGAAATTAAAAGTGCAAGTCCAGTGGACACATGGGTGATAAGAATGTGAAGTGAGGGGCGCCTGGGTGGCGCAGTCGGTTAAGCGTCCGACTTCAGCCAGGTCACGATCTCATGGTCCGTGAGTTCGAGCCCCGCGTCAGGCTCTGGGCTGATGGCTCAGAGCCTGGAGCCTGTTTCTGATTCTGTGTCTCCCTCTCTCTCTGCCCCTCCCCCGTTCATGCTCTGTCTCTCTCTGTCCCAAAAATAAATAAACGTTGAAAAAAAAAAAAAAAAAAAAGAATGTGAAGTGAGGGGAGCCTGGGTGGCTCAGTCGGTTAAGCGTCCGACTTCGGCGCAGGTCACGATCTCACGGTTCATGGGATCCGGCCCCGTGTCGGGCTCTGTGCTGACAGCTCAGAGTCTGGAGCCTGCTTAGGATTTTGTGTGTGTGTCTCTCTCTCTGCCCCTCCTCTGCTCGTGCTCTGTCTCTATCTCAAAAATAAATACACATTAAAAAAAAAGAAAGTGAACTGAAACAGACCTATTGTAGATATGGAGAAGGTTTGTGTGGTCTGTATAGAAGGTCACGATTCCCTTAAGCCAAAGCCCAATCCAGAGCAAGGCCCTGACTCTCTTCAATTAATTCTCTGAAGGATGAGGGAGGTGAAGAAACTTCAGAAAAACATCTGATGCGAGCAGTGGATGGTTGGTGGGAGTAAGGAAAAGCAGTCGTCTCCATAACATAAAACTGCAAGGTGAGGCAGCGAGTGCTGATACAGAAGCTGCAGCCAGTTACCCAGAGGATCTGGCTGAGACAATTCATGCTGGTGGCTGCACCGACCAACAGCTTTTAAGTTGGAAAATCTACTGGAAGCCTTCTGTCGGAAGAAGATGCCATCCAGGACTTTCATAGCCAGAGAGAAGTCAGTGGCTGGTTTCAAACTGCAAAGGACAGACTGACTCTCTTGTTAGGAGCTAATGCGGCTGGTGACTAAGTTGAAGCCAACGCCCATGTACCATCCTGAAAATCCTGGGGCCCTTAAGAATTATACTAAGTCTACCCTGGCTGAGCTCCATCAACAGACAACAAAGGCTGGATGATAGCGCATCTTTTTAAAACGTAGTTTGCTGAGTATTTAAGCCCACTGTTGAGACCTACTGCTCAGAAAAAAAATCCTTTTCAAAATACCACTGCTCATTGACAATGCATCTGGTCACCCAAGAGCTCTGATGGAAATGGACAAGAAGATTACTGTAGTTTTCATGCCTGCTAACAGGACATCCATTCTGCAGCTCATGGATCAAAGAGTAATTTCAACTTTTAAGACCTACAATTTAAGAAATTCATGTCATGAGCCTCCAGCTGCCATAGATGGTGATTCCTCTGATGGACCTGGGCAAAGTAAATGGAAAACCTCTGGAAAGAATTCACCATTCTAGACGCCATTAAGAACATGCGTGACTCAGGGGAAGAGGCCAAAATATCAGCATAAATAGGAGTCTGGAACAAGTGGACTCCAACCCTCATGGGTGACTTTGAGGAATTCAAGACTTCATGGAGGAAGTAGAGGCAAGATGTGGCGGAAGGAGCCAGAGAACGAGAGTCAGTCACAAGTGGACGAGGGGCCGCGTCTCACGATCAAACTCGAACAGATGAGGAGACGCTTCATGGGGACAAGCAAAGGAAGGGGTTTCCTGAGATGGAATCTAGTCCTGGGGCAGATGCTGTGATGGTCACCGAAATGACGACAAAGGACTGAGAACACGACATAAACCGAGTTGAGAAAGCCGCGGCAGGGTTTGAGACGGTGGCTCCAAAGCCGGAAGAAGTCCCACTGCGGGCAAATGCTGTCAAACTGCCCCGCGTTCTGTGGAGAAATCGTTCATGGAAGGAAGAGCCGACCAATGTAGCAAACTTCCTCGTTGTCTTATTTTAAGAAACTGTCGCGGCCACCCAGCCTTCGGCAACCCCCGTCCTGGTCCATCAGCATCGAGGCAGACCCTCCACCAGCAAGAAGATTACAACTCACTGAAAGCTCAGATAACGATTAGCATTTTGGGGCAATAGAGTATTATTTAATTAAGGTATGTATATTTTTGAGATATAATGCTAATGCACACTTAATAGGCTACAGTATAGTGCAAAGATAGCTTTTTTTAACGGAAAACCAAAAATTCATTCCACTCACTTTATTGTGATACTTGCTTCACTGCAGTGGTTTGGAAGCAAACCACAACATCTCCGAGGTATTTTATTTTAAATGATCCTTTTTTAGAAATAAACTATCAGTGTTAGTGCAGGCTTTGGCCATTTGTCACTAAGTGCCATGAGCTCCCAAAACACAGATAACACTCACCATTTTATGACCATAAAATATTTACTGAAAAGAATATTGTTTGACTACCATCGCTGAATGCAACATTTTATCGTCCTGAACTCCCAGTGGGTAGAAAGACATTAATTTAATCGAAAGTAAGTTAGAATTGTGTATCAAAGCATCCTAACAAATGATCAGAGTTTCTCCCGCAACCACTACATCAACCCTCATCTGTTTTTCTAGCCAGAACCCTGAGGCATTATTTCCAAGACACATGGACACCGGCTGAACGCTAGAACATAGCATGATACAGGATCATCTACACTGAAAAGAGGGTTAAGAAATTACTCCTCATAGAGAGCCGAAGGGCATCAAATCTTAAACACTGGGGATTTAACCATTATTTGTTGTTCACACCAATCAAGCAGTCAGTGGCACGGGGACTGGTTTAGGACCAGAGCACCCAAGCCAGAGAGAAAGTGGTGACAATGGCATCACTACATCCCTGGGTGGCCCCAGTCGCCACCGAGGGAGGCAGAGTGGGACCACTCCTACCTTCACTCCAAATCCCAACACCCACCTGACCAGTGAACTACACTGTCACTTCACTGTTCTGGGAGCAAGGGGAACCACGCCAAAGAAGCCCCACAGGAGCTGCCGCTCAAGTATCACAGCACGTAAATAAGCAACTCATAAACAACCACGCCCAGCAGGACTGGGAGTGCACACCTGAACGGTTGCCTTGTTCATATCTAAACATGCGACGGGACACACACTGGCTCGGACTCTCGGACGACAATGGAAAGTACGCGGATTAATTGCCCCAATTTTATCAGTTATATATGATAACAGGTAAAATACAACGTCAAGTGACCACTCACAGTCTTGTATCGGTGAGTGCGCCAACACCAGACTCCTGGAAACATGAAAGAACTGAGGCTTCAAATTCAATGTGGATTCAGAAGCAACCCTGGACTGATCCGTTCTAAGTCACTTACTTACAGACGAAGAAACTGAGGGAAAGGTAGAATCGTGTGAATTCCCAGGGCAACGCAGCTACTTCCAGAACTAAAAATTGGAGTCCAACACTCCTGACGTCCAGTGTTCCCTCCAGATGCCCAAGAGAAGGGCCAGCAGCCATAGGAGGCAGCGCTTCCTGCCCAGAATACTACAAGAGGCGATGGCCCAGGCTTGGGTGCACCCTGGGTGTAGAGTCTTCTCCTGCCACAGCACAGTCCTCTGTCCTCAGCCGTTTGCTCTGATTATAGACAGAGACGAGCTAGTCAAGGTCTCAGCACGTCCGCCTCTCGGCACCCACGTATCACACACCCCCACGGTTCAGGCAGTACTCAAAGGACAGGTTCTCATTTGTTTCAAATTCGATTATATCTGGATCCACAATCGTGATAGGTTCAGAAAGCTGTGAAATTATTGTTTCTACATATATTTCAGAAGAATTATAGAAAACCGTGTTGAAAACATTGATGCAGGAGGCTGGAATTTCTTTCAAAAGTCTGCTAATTTAAACAGTTGGTGGGATGAGAATTTACACATAACTGCCTTTTGAAATAATTTCCTAATGATTTGAAAGAAGACAATTTGCATTTATTTACCCTGAGCCAAACAGTATTATCTGAGGAATAAAATGGCATGTGAGTTATCAGCAGAGAATAATCTCCCAGCAAAACAGCAAAGCATCCAGCAGCAAACACGTCTCTACTTGGAGGGTAGACATACCCTCCTGTTCCAGTGACACAGATGCAGACCCGATGCCACTCCGTCCTGAGCCAGCACGGAACACTTATCAGGCTTGCCAGGTCAATATTTTTAACGAATGGTTGCCATGGTTAAGACTGTCATACATTTCTCGTAATTTTCCGAATAATTCCCCAGCTTGTTTGGAATTCTACACTCAGCTTCACATGAGATGGTGCCAGGTTGGCAAAATTCCTATTTATAATAAAAGGTGACCAGCTATCTTTGAAATTACTTATCATTCTTTCATTCAACAATACCTATCGTGTAGCAACGAGGATTGCTGCAACTAGAGATACAGGAAATATTTGCTCCTTAAAAGAAATGTCCAAAGCAGGTTTGGAGTTAAGGCTTCAAACTTCTTACACGAGTATTTAGAAATTCCACTGCAAGTGTGAAGTCTACGCTGTGATTATAAGAGCATGAGTGACAGTGACAGAGTTAAGTACCCATCCCCAAGTTTTCCTTCATTTTCAGTTCTGAGCACAAAGATCACTTTGGTCATAAAAGCTGCCTCCAGAAGCGCAAGGTAACTGTACCACGTAAGTCGTGCCCACGTAAGAACAAAAGAGCTGATGGCCAATTTCTTCCTCCCAAGTATCTACGTACTAACTGAAAGTGAAAAAGCAAACCTTCTGTACAGCCAAAACATTAACAGACTAGACTTGATACAAAAAAATGAGGACAAAGAGATAAAATTTATTTTGCAGATAACGAGCCACAAAGAAGATCCAAGAGAATCGACTACCGAACTACAATAGTTGCCAATATTGCTTGGGCAGTAAATCAGTAATAAAAACCGGGTAGAGTACATAACACGAGGAATAACCAACTAGAAAAGGCAAGAGATATTTTTTTAATCTCTTTTAGGAGCTAAAACTCTAAGATGATTTTCTGAGTGTAAGTGTAACCTAACCAGAGATGCCCAAAATTGAAATGGAAAAGATAATATTCTTTAGAACATAAAAGAAATCCTGAATATATGGACACATATACTGTGCTTGTAACATAGAAGACTAAATATTGTAAAGCTACCACTTCTCCATTAGTTAATCCATAAATTCAAAACGATTTGAATCAATCGTGTTTTGGAAAATTTAATAAGCAGTTTTCATGTAAACAAATAAATGGCCTAGAATAATTAAAATAATTTCTGAAAGAAAACTGAGAAGATTTACTCTACACCAAGTATTTTGTTTTGAAGATGTAATAATTAAGAACATGAATCATTACCAAAAGTTTTAATAAACAGACCAAGGAAACAAAATAGAAAGCCCTGGAAGAGACACATACCCCATGAAACACTGCCATGTAACAGTGATATATTTCAGAGTGATGAGAAATTTATTTACCCAGGAAAACAGATTATCCATATTGGAAAATAAAATCAGATCTCTATCTCATCCCATACCCAAAAACCTAATTCTGGGTAAATTAAGCATGTAATGGTGAAATGCAAACTTTAAAAATCTTTAGAAGAAAATAATTAGCACCCTTTATATCAAGGTGTGGAAGTAATTCTAAAGCAAAAATAAAAAATAAAAACTGTGAAACAGAAAGAAGTAGGTTTTAAATTTTAACTAAAATTAATGTTTTTAACACGACGGGTGACAAGAGACACTATAAAACAGGTTACAAAAGAAGTCATAGATGACAAGGATTAGTATCTCAAATATATAAAGAACATCTATAAATTAATCGGAAAAAAAGACAAATACACCAATAGAAAAATGAGCCAAGGACATGAAGAGGCAACTAACATGAAAGGAAATATGAAGAATCAATAACCCTTAGAAAAATATGTGCAATGTCATTAGTAATCAAGAATTTAGAAACAAACAGAAATGATGAGGGAATACCACATTTTACATCAAACTGAAACTAAAGTCAAGTTGAAGATTCTCTTACCCTACAACTCATAAATTCTACTTCAAGATATACCCTAGAGCAGATTCTCAAACTTTAGCTTAGATCAGACTTAGATCAGCACTTGGGGTGCTTGTTAAAACCCGGGTTTCTGGGCCTCAAAGGCAAAGTTTCTGATTCAGGAGGTCTGGGGCAGGGCTCAAGAATTTGTATTTCTACCAAGTTCTCAGGTGATGCTGATGGTGCTGGACCTGGGACCCCACTTTGAGAACCGCTGCCTAAGAGGGACACTGTCTAAGCAGCAATGGGAGCTATTCATTGCAGCTCAGCTCCGCAATACTGAAAACCCTGGAAAAAAACCTAAGTGCCTTAAATCAAGCTGAAGAAAGATAAACAGAGTCATTTTCAAGAATGCAAGAGCCATGCAGCAGCTTAACATTTAAGCTAAACACAGCCATACAAATGGACCTCCACCTGCAAATACCTGCAGATTATCTGTGGACGCACAAAGATGTCATCTACAATACTGAAGACCTGGGAACATACAAACCAGAGACGCGACAGAGAGCAGCTCCAGGATGCGAATGCAGTGATGGGATTGAGGAAAGTAAAAAGATTCCTTAAGGAATCACATCCTTAAGTGCTTTCTTAGAAAAAGTAAAATATGAAACAGACTTGGCATGGCATTAATATTTAATAAACATGAGTGGTACAGCGGTGAGCATTATATTTTTCTCTATTCATAGGTGTGCATTTGCAAGAGTTTATAATAAAATGAAGAACACGGTACCTCAATATTAGCTGTTTAGGAATTAACTGTGCATAAGTAGATGAATGCTTTAAAGAAGTATTTTATTCAGATAAAACCCTATGTCAAAACACCAACACTTGGACTTGGCAGCTAACGAAGACTTTCTCCACCAGTGACTCCCTCATTGGCCAGCAGCTAGACTTTTGTTGTCCTGGCCCTCCAGGAACTCCGGCGTGTCCTTAGCCAGGTGCGCCGGGTGCTCTGGGAGGCGGAAGCTTGGGGAAGAACTGGGGCACACTTACAAGGACAAGCTTTCAGTTGAACTTGAACAAAGAGGAGAGACTGTTGTCAGGTCAAAGGGGAGAACGGTGACCACCCGCAGAAGAGACACGCTGTGCACAGCGGTCACGGAAGGGGGAGCTGTGCACCTGGAACCCAGATTCTGATCCAGGGACCACTGGGATAGACAACGGCAGGTGACACAGCAAACTAACAAAGACCGTTGGCAAGTCGCACCGTTTACCCAGCTGTCAGGCCACAAACCCCAGGGTCGCCCACGACTTCCCTCTTTCCGTCACGCCCACATCCCATTAACCCATCATTCAATTCTGCGAGCTCTACCACCAAGATGCCTCCTCCAGCCACACCTGCTGTAAACCATCACCTCGCCTCTGGATTGGCCAAGGCCGCTGTCCGGCCCCTGGGCTCAGTCCACTACCGCCTCTGCTCTGCAGAAAGCAGCTGAGGGATGCCGCCCAATGTGAATCAGACCGCGAGCCCAAAACGAGCCAACAGCTGCCCATCAAAAGGAAAACTAGACTCAGCGTCTTTCCTGTGGCCTGGAAAGCCCTGGGCCACTTGCCCCCTCCCCCTACTCGCTCTACTCCAACTGTTGTCTGGCCACATCATACGCGATGCTGCCTCAGGGCCTTTGCACCTGTGGCTCCCTCAGTCTGGAATATTCATCCACCATGAGAGACGTGCAGGTTCCCACCCAGGACTCTGCTCAATGTCACTTCTGCTCAGTGGAAGAGGTCTTTTTATCTACAATAATACCGCCCCCCCCCCCCCATCACTCTCTTTACTCCTTCTCCTGTGTTAGTTTTTCTTCCTGGAAAGTACTGTTTTGTATAGTATTATCTCATTGTTTGTTTACTTATTTTTTGTCTCAACAGCTAGACTTTACACAGGGATTTTTACCTGCTTGGTCTCCATGAAGCATGCCTGGGACATACGTGAGACAAATATTTGTGGAATGAACAAACGAGTGAATGAACATTCATCGTGTTTACATTTTTGCGAAGAAACGAGGGCGAAAAATGACTTAGACACAGGGTAAGGGGTTAAGGATTGAGTGAAGAAGGAAGAACACACATTTACCCTAACTCAATCACAGAGTGAGTGCTTGGCAAAAGGCTTCAGTGGCTCCCTGAGAAATACAGATCTTTTCCAGGTTCACCACAAGCCTCACAAAGCTATTTGTTCCTTGACAAGCTGTATTTATCCCATTAGGATGGAAAAGCCGAGGTGATAAACAGATGGAGAATCTTGGAGAAGTCTGTGAAGTACAGGACTCTTTTTATTTTTAAGTCACAGCCAATCAGTCAAGAAGATTTGCTCTTTGACGGTATCAGTGGAGTTCGCGGCAGCAATGAGTTGTTGGTAATTAAAGTGATTTTTCTGCAAAACCTGGGAAGTCGTCCCAGAACCCCATTCTAATTTCTAGGCAGAGGCTTTGAAAATTTACCTAACAAAGGTCACACTCGAACTGTGGTTAGGGCGACTTCGGGAACAGTGGAAAACTCCTGCAAGTCATTATAGAATCTGCATCAAAAGGGCAAAAAAGAGAACAAAGAAAAAAAAAAATCAAGGAATATTTACCCTTCCTGGTTTCTTTCTTTAATTGGGAAACAATAATCTAAAACAGAAACAAAATCATCTTGGCTAACGATAACTTTAATCTATTTTTATCACCATTAACACTAAAAAGATGAAAAGGCAAAAACCTCAACATTGGGAAGTCTCTGAGAAGCGCCTTTCAACCCCCCCCCCCCCACCTTCCTGCGTTTACATGTGTGACACGACCATCTTGACTCTATCTGAGCCACGCACCCTTTCTGCCCCGGCATCTACTGGAGGCTAGGAATGAGCCCTCAGTCCTGCTGCTGAGCTCCCAGGACCCGCTGGACCACAGGCCGGCCGAGCAAACAGAGGAAGTCTGAAATCTCAACATCACTGCGGTCTTGTTATTAATGCGGTTCGTCACTTGGGCGGTCACGTGCCCTGATGCCAAGACCTCATCACAAGAGCCACACGTCCAGGAAAGTAACGCACGGGCAGAATGCTTACACACGCGGTCACTGGCTAACAGACTCCCGTGCTGCAGAAGGCGTGTTGAGCCCTGAGGTCAGGCCACCTTTGCTCAAACCTCAAGTTCTGCCCTTAACCAGCTCTACTTTTTTAGTAACCAATTTTTTTAAGAGATAATTTTTAGAGTAGTTTTAGGGTTATAAAAAAATTGAGGAGAAAACACAGAGTTCCCATATAACCCTTCCTCAACCTCTTCTAGTTCCCCTTTCATTAACATCTTGCACTGCTGTGGAACATTGGTTATGTCTGCTGAGCCAATATAGATACATTATTATTGACTAAAGTCCCTAGTTTACATTAGGGTCACTCCTGGTGTTGTACATCCTATGGGTTTGGATAAATGATGACACAGTATAACACAGAGTTTGATATACAGTGTCATAAAATATCATAGAGAGTATGATACTATCAAAATCACACAGAGTAGTTTCACTCCCCTAGAAAACCTGTGCTCCCCCTATTCATCCCTCCCTCCCCTCAACACTGGCAACCACTTATCTCTACTGTCTGTGTACTTTTGCCTTTTCCAGAGGCAAATACAGGATATAGCGTTTTCAGACTGACTTTCACTCAGTCATATGCATGTGAGTTTCCCCCATGTCTGTCCATGGCTTGATGGCTCCTTGATCTTTAGTGTTGAATAATACCCACTGTCTGGGTGGACCAAGGTTTCTTTATCTACCTACCTACTGAGGGACATCTCAGTTGCTTCCAAGCTTGGGCAATTATGAATAAAACTGCCATAAAAATCTGGGTGCAAATTTTTGTGAGAACACAGGTTTTCAACTCTTTTGGGTAAATACTTTAGGAGAAGGTTTATCGAATCAGATGATAGAGTATGTTCAGTTCTTTCAGAAACTGATAAACTGTCTCCAAAGTGGATGCCCCATTTTGCATTCCCACCAGCAGTGAGTGAGAGTCCCCAGTGCTCCACGTCTCCACCAGCACGCCGTGTGGTCAGTGCTCTGGATGTTGGCCATTTTCACTGGAGTGTGGTAGCATCTCATTGTTTTAACTTGTGTTTCCCTAAAGACATATGATGAACTTGCTTTCCTATGTGTTTCTACCATCCATATACAGATGTTTGTTCAATTTTTGCCCATGTATTTCTCCTTTAACGTAGTATCTGTTAAATCTTTTGCTCATACTCATTTTTAAATTTATTGTTGAGTTTTAAGAATTTTTTGTATATTTTAAATACTAATTCTTATCAGCTGTGTCTTTGGCAAATATGATCTCCCAGTCTGTGGACTGTCTTTTCATTCACCTGACACTACCTTTCACAGAGCAGAAGTTTATTTTAATGAAGTCCAGTCTATCAATGACTTCTTTCATGGATCATGCCTGGGGTGTTATGTCTAAAAAATCATCAACATAGCCAAAGGCATCTGGAGTTTCTGTTATCTCCCAGGTGTTTTTTTTAGTTTTGCATTTTACATTAGGTCTGTGGTCCATTTTGAGATAATTTTTGTAAAGGACGTATGTGTCGAAATTCATTGTTTTTGCATGTGGACATCCAACTGTCCAGCACAGCTCATTAAAAACACTATCTTTGCTCCGTTGTAGTGTTTTTGCTACTTTGTCAAAAGCAGCTGAATATATTTATCCAGGTCTGTTGTGGGCTCTCCATCCTGTTCTACTGATCTATTTGTCTGTCCTCACACCAATACCACACCCTCCTGATTACCGTCCCTGTATTTTTAATAAGTCTTGAAGTCAGGCAGAGTAAGCCCTGCAACTTTGTTCTTCTCCTTAATTCTTGCACCGGCCATTCCAGGTCTTGGGCCTTTCCGTATAAACGCCAGAAACAGTTGTTGATATCCACAAACTAACTTGCTGGTATTTTAACTGAGGTTGCAATGAATCTACAGATTAAGTTGTGAAAAAATACCATCTTAACAACGTTGAGTCTTCTTACCCACGGACATGATGGAACGTCTCCCATTTATTTAGTTCTTCTTTTATTTATTTCATAAGGGTTTTGTAGTTATTTCTATATAGATCTTACATATATTTTGTTATATGGCTATGTATTCCATTATTTGGGGCTAAATTAAATACTTTGTTTTTAATTTCAAATTCTGATTGTTCATTGCTGGTATGTAAGAAAGCAGTTCACTTTTTTTCTATTATCCTTGTATCCTGCAACCTTGATATAATCACTTATTAGTTCTGAGGGGGTTTATTGTTGTTGTTGATTCTTTGTGATTTTCTACATCAACAACCATGCCGTGTCAAAAACCATTTTACTTTATCCTTCCTAATCTATATACCTCTTTTTCCCTTTTCTTGTCTTATTGCATTATCCAAGAATTCTAGTATGAAGTTGAAAAGGAGTGCAGCGAGGGGGCATCCTTCCCTTGTTCTTGATCTTGGAGGAAAAGACTCTCCTTTATCACTGTTACATACGACATCAGTTGTGGGGTTTTTGTAGATTTTCTTTAGTGAGGAAGCTACCCTGTATTCCCAGTGTGCTCAGAGTTTTTACTGATCAGATGTTAGATTTTGTCAAATGCTTTTTTCACAACTACTCATAAGATAAGACTTTTCTTCTTTGGTGTGCTAATGTGATCGATTCCATTAATTGATTTTCAAATGCTGAACCAGTCTCCCATACTTGAGATAAATCTTCAATTTGTTATATATGCCTCAAAAATTAGGAACTAAGGTCCTTCCTTCTGCCATTCCACTTCTATCCCCACTCAAAACAAACCTGACTTTCCTTTCAGGCACCTGAAACTTATCTAGGACCTTTACAGTACCAATTTCACAGACACTCTTCATTATCCTCCTCTTGCTAAGTCTATCACAGGAGGCATTAGTATGCATCTCTGTCTTCTTCAACTTGTCTCTGGGCTTCCTCAATACGCCAACTTCCTGGTTCTCCTTACACCTGTCTGGTCACTCCTTTTTCACCCATTTATTCATTCAACCACCATTTCTGGAGTTCATACTAGATTTCAGCCCATGTCAAGTGTTAGGTATATAGTTCTGCCCCAAACATACACACTTTGCTAGCAGAGTACTCAAGTTAGTGGAAAACAGAGGCATTATAGAGAGAATGCTCATAACATGGCTCTATGGGTAATGTGCCCCCCCCCATACCAAAGTATACTAAAGTCCTAACCTCTGATACTTCAGAATCGATGTGATATTATTCAGAATGTGATGTTATTTGGACACAGGGTCTTTACAGAGATAGTCAAGTTGAGATGAGCATGAACCCTAATCCAGTATGACTGGAGTCTTAAAAAAGGGAATGGACATTTGAACAGAGACAGACATGCAGAGGGAACAAGAGGTGAGGAGACACTGAAGATGGCTGTCTACAAGCAAAGGAGAGATCCTCTCTCACAGTCCTTAGAGGAACCACCGCTGATGACTCCTTGATCTTGGATTTCCAGCCTCCAAGACTGTGAGACACTACATTTCTGTTGTTTACACCACTGGCTGCGAGGTGTTTCATCACAGCAGCCCCAGCAACCCGGAGCACACGGAGAAAGGCACTGGGGCAGAGTGATAAGAAAGTGCAAAGCCCTGAGGCCACAACAGGCTTGTCACTGCCATCACACACAAGTGCTGGTCTCAGGGACAGAGGATGAAGCCCCGTGTCACAGGACAGCACGCTAGGCGTTTTAGGTCCTGGCGGTACAGCCTTTTGCTGAAATCAATCTTAGCTGTTGAGTTCAACCGTATGCCGAGTGCTCCCACTGAATCACTGAGCCCGGGGGCTCTTGGGGAAACCCCCACAGCTGAAGCGTTCCACTCCAGCCCCCCACTAAGCTGTCACGAAAGCTCTGAGCACTGAATTTCCTCTCTGTAGCAAGGACTTACCCATAACAGTGAATGTGTCATCACCACGACATCTCTCTGGATTCTGAAACCACATGCCATCTACATCTGGCGACCTGCTGCCCAGCACTAAGTCTGTACACAGCAGACACATGACAAGGCTCACCAATGTTTGCCGTGGAGATACTTGAATCAACCAGCAGACTCGTGGATGAAAAGAGCACACAGGGCAAGGAAGCCTTCGGTAAAAAGCAGCAGGTGCATGTGAGGAGGCAGTTTCGCTCACGGTAAACTCGCGGCCCTCGGGTTTCCAAGGAAAAGCTCACCAGCAAGCCCACGAAGCCACAGGGCTCTGGAGGGTACTTTACCCTTTACAAAACTGCTGCAGTGTCAGAGAGGCTGACGTGACAGCAGGTAATATAATCAGCACAAACCCTGCTCGCTGGGAGCATAATTCTGTTGGCAATTTATATCAGAGCCCAAGAAGCCGACGGATTTTGATTTGCTTATTCATTGTAGGCAGACAATCAATTAAGCTGGCGGGAGAAAGATGAAAATGACCCACAGAATCTTAAGTAGAATGAAGCTGATAATCCATTACAATTTACGGCCAATAAACAGATAAAGGGGAAAGTATCATGACAGTTTGATTGGATTTGCCATTAGTCTTATCTTCTTGCAAGAGGGCTAAGGACTGAGTGAGAAAACCCGATCCGAGGTTTCTGACGTAGGTCATGGTGACTTCATTACACGCAGGACGGAGGCAAAGGAAGCAAGTGACAAAGCCCAGGACCGTCCACAGTGCCTTCTGTTCAAACTCAGAGACCCAGGTGCACAGAACAGAAAGGAGTGTGGTCAGTGGGACAGAGCCGGCTGGGGGAGAAAGGCGGCTTTATCATCCCATCAGTCGAGTCAAACCCCAAAACCGTAAACTGCCAAGATTGGCTTTAAGCGCATAGACTCGCTGCACCTGCTGCTAAGAGGTCCCACCTCCACCCCATGCAAATCACCGTGGTCTGAAGGGGGTAAGCTGTACGTGTGCAGGCGTCATCAGCAGTCAGCGTGGGTGTGAGGGGCTCAGGCTTGGAGCCAGGCCCACCTGCCCTAAATCGAGGCTCCCCACACAGACAGAGTGGCCTGGAGAAAGTCAGGGGAGCCTCCTAAGACTCAGTGTCCTTGCTAGCAACAGAGGGGCGGCAGGAAAAGCCCCTCCAGGCATGCACACAGGCTCAGCAGCCCACCCACCACCAGCAGACACCCAGCCTGCGCTGGACGCTCGCAAACCGCGGCCCCGCAGAGCCCAGCATCTGGTGCTGTGTGACAAACAGCGTGTGCTCCACAAGCTTTGTTCAGTCAACGGGGAGATCCACACATCCTCCTGTCCACTGCCACCGACGGTAAATAAACCTCTGCTACGGTGAACAAATCAGGAGACTACAGATGCCGGCGAGGATGTGGAGAAACAGGAACCCTCTTGCACTGCTGGTGGGAATGCACACTGGTGCAGCCTCTTCGGGAAACAGTGTGGAGGTTCCTCAAAAAATTAAAAATAGATCTACCCTATGACCCAGCAATAGCACTGCTAGGCATTTCCCAATGTTTACAGCAGCACTCTCAACAATAGCCAAGTTGTGGAAAGAGCCTAAATGTCCATCAACTGACGAACGGATAAAGAAGATGTGGTTTATATATACAATGGAATACTACTTGGCAGTGAGAAAGAATGAAATCCTGCCATTTGCAGCAACGTGGATGGAACTGGAGGGTATTATGCTTCGGGAAATAAGAGAAAGACAGATACCATATGTTTTCACTCTTATATGGATCCTAAGAAACTTAACAGAAGACCATGGGGGAGGGGAAGGGGGGAAATAGTTACAAACAGAGAGGGAAGGAGGCAAACCATCAGAGACTCTTAAATCCAGAGAACACACTCAGGGTTGATGGGAGGGGGAGAGCGGGGAAAGTGGGTGATGGGCATTGAGGAGGGCGCCTATGGGGACGAGCACTGGGTGTTGTATGGAAACCAATTTGTCAATAAATTATATTTAAAAAATAAATAAATAGGGCGCCTGGGTGGCTCAGTCGGTTAAGCGTCCGACTTCGGCTCAGGTCGTGATCTCGCGGTCTGTGAGTTCGAGCCCCGTGTCGGGCTCTGTGCTGACAGCTCGGAGCCTGGAGCCTGCTTCCGATTCTGTGTCTCCCTCTCTGACCCTTCCCCCATTCATGCTCTGTCTCTCTCTGTCTCAAAAATAAATAAACGTTAAAAAAAACTTTTTTTAATTAATTAATTAATTAATTAATTAAATAAAAGTAAACCTCCGTGAACCTTCTGGGAGCACGTCTGAGTATTTCAGCAGGTGTATGAGTTCATGCCACAGAGTGCTGGGCTGACTGGTCGCGCGAACCCACACACCTTCAGAACGGTGTTTGTAAATGCAAGTGACACAACACACACAGAACGGTTATACTGAAACCATCAAATACGTTCAGTCATGAGGTAGTAACGCAGGAGGCTTGTTACCACATCACGTGTGTGATCCACTGACACTAACTTCAAAGCATGGATGAGCTCGCTCACTCACGCTAAGGCAATAACACTGACCTGATATGAGCAGCTCCCTCCTGTCCCTACTGGTGAGAGGCCACAGTGCTGTCACCTACGCTGGGGTGTGCTGCCTACACTGATACTCACAGGAAACGTAAATGCCCATCAGAAGCAACTGAAACAGGCTTCCTATTCGAGCCTACGGGGCCATGCGAGCCCTTACCTGCCAGCCCGTGAGGGTCCACACACCCCGTTAAGAACCTCTGCTCCAATTACAGTATGACGTCTTCATGCTCCCGGAAACGTTTCACAGGATGTGAACATGCAGCTTTGTGTCCCATCTTCCTTCAGGTTTTTCACGAATGTTACCACAAAATCGTAGGTATCCGCCAGGGTCCTGGGAGCTGCACGGAAAGGTGGGGGCAGCAAGAAGAAAGGGGCACCAGCCTCGGACCCGGGCGGACAGCTATGCAATCTCAGATTCCATATCTGCAAACGCAGATTTCAAAACAGGTGGTGTCCGTGGGGGGCACTGCGGGGTGCTCCTCAGAGGGCGTCTGTGACATGTGGCAAGGTCTTCAACGACCCCTCACGCCTCACTCTGTGTTTTAGAAAAAGAGCTGAATTATGTGGATGACAGACAGATGCAACATACACACAGGACGTCAGGGCAAGTTTCCGGCAACACGCCCGCCTCACAAAACCCACAAAAGGGGAGGCTCCAGACGCGGATTCCTAGAAAGGGTTTCTATGTTAAAGCTACCAAAGTATCGGCCACCACACTCAATCACTAGTGGCTCACCCAACGAAACAGCATTTCTTATTAGTCTCTACGCAGCCAAGGCCTTTGAGATTTATGTCAACATTAGGAACGGACATCCCTTTGGAAAACTACCGCCTATCCCACCAAGCGTCTTGATGGTTTTTACTGACGGACATTTAGCAAAACCAGCAGCTCCTCTGAGTGTCGCTGTAAACAAAAATAACACGGCAGCCAGTATGTTACAAACAAACCTCTTAAGATATGTGCTCTGAAAAGAACTTTTCAAAGGATTTCCAAATCTGCTGAAGGCCCTGGAGGAAGCGAACATACAAAGATGCAGGGCGTGTGCAGAAATACGAGGTTTACCACGGGAGGGCTGCAAACTCCACTTCCCAAGGGTGATCATGAACTACAAATACATGAACTTAAAGGGGGAGGGGTGGGGGCGTGGCTCCATCAGTTAAGCATCTGACTCTTGGTTTTGGCTCAGGTCATGACCTCTCGGTTTGTGGGTTCAAGCCCCACATCATGCTGTCAGCACAGAGCCTGCTTGGGATTCTCTCTCTCTCCTTCTCTCTCTGCTCCTCCCTGCTTGGGCTCGCTCGCTCTCAAAAATAAATAAACTCAAAAAAAAAGAGTAATCAGAAACCTAACCAAAGCAGGAAGACTCTCTGGTCACTGAGCCGGCACCAGATATCCTGGGCTGCTGCAAAATACAGTAAATAAATGCATCCAGCGCAACTTATCACTTCAGGGAGTGGAAGAAAGGGCACGGGAGTCAGTGATTGACTCCCTCCAGCTTTGAAATTAAAACCTTGGCTGGGTCACCAAGATTAGTTTTAATATATGCATTTACACTTGCCTACAGTGGAAAGCCACTGTCCTGTGACAATTTCCACCCTATTGGTTTTTTTTTTTATTATTATTAAGGCAAGGAGAAAGTTGGAAAAAAAATTAATAATAAGAGTAAGTTCCAGAAATGTGTCCTGAGAACCAAGTGGGGCATAAATTTATAAACCTTTTTGTGAAGAAAAAAAAAACAAAAGCCCTTTGGGCTCAAACACAATAAGGGGACTTTAAAAGCTTTTTCATTAGGCTTCCCTCAAATGCAAACATCTGCTGCAGAGAGATACAAAGAAGTCAATATTTTTAAAAATGTTGTTTTGATAAAGAAATGCTTCTGGAGTCTGGAAAGTGTATCTCCTATCATTTGCTCTTATCTCCCAAAATTTAAATAACATGACTCTGTAAATTCTCTCTTCACAAAGAAATGTGCTAATGGTATAAACCTTGGTTATTTCAAGGATGAAAAGATAGCAAAAGATGACACTGCATGAGAAAAAAACTTACCAAGTTTTGTTCACTTATCTCTGAACTCCTTAAAGAGAACAAAAATGATGTTTAACGATCGCTTTAGCATCACCAAGACAGGTTTTGTTCATCGCTAAGTCACACCACCCTACAGCACTACAGCACTGTGGGAATATGTCAGTATTACGGTAACAGTGGTCAGTGCCACAGTATTTAAATTTTCATGCTGCTGTAAGATCATTTTCAAAATAGATAAAGCCTGGGGCACCTGGGTGGCTCAGTCGGTTGAGCGTCCAACTCTGGCTCAGGTCGTGATCTCGCGGTTTGTGGGTTCGAGCCCCGCATCAGGCTCTGTGCTGACAGCTCAGAGCCTGGAGCTGCTTCAGATTCTGTGTCTCCCTCTCTCTCTGCTCCTCCCTGGCTTTCTCTCTCTCTCTCTCCCTCGCTCTCTCAAAAATAAACATTAAAGTAACCTTTAAAAAAAAAAGATAAAGCCCAATAATGCACATGTTGGTTTCCGCTGGGAGTCTAATCTCATTGCTTACATATAATAAAAATGCCAGCATCTACCTGGGTTATGAAACAACAAACATATTTCTATATGTGCACACACCCACTCATATATGTATATATGCAAATATCAAAATGTTCAAATATTAGCTGCCCTATTCTAAAATATTCTTACATATTTATCTTAAGCTTTCCCTGAAACAGTAAAAACAATGTAACTTAAAAAATTAAATTAAATTAATTAATGGTAGAATGAGTCTTTCAGGATGGCAACAGCAACATTTTACTTCTACAAGCAACAGGTTAAAAGTTTAAAACAACTGCTGACCCAAATTCTTCATCACCTCCTTTCAGGAAATCAACCCCATCTGGAGAAGTAAGACAGTTTGACCGAGACAATATCCCGCTGACAGAGGACAGCAGCCACTTTAAAGAGTGACAGACAAGAGTGACTGCCCCACGTTCCTGCTGCACATCGCACCAGTTCCCTGGGACTTTTCTTGGGCTCCTGTCAGAAACCACTGGCACCGTTCTGGTAAACACAGATGGAGGGCTTGCAGCGGACGAAACCACACAGCAGACACAAGTCAGGTGCAGAAAAGGGCAGGTCAGTGAAGACATGACCAAGCTTACAATCTCCCTTGTCGACTCACTCTTAACTGGGAGCATCTGGCAGCCACCTGTACCCTGTGGTGCTCAGGTTGGATTGTCTACTGACAGCGTCCCCACTTCCTGAGACAAGAAAACATCAGAACACACGGGAAACATACTGTTGTTACCAGAATGCAAGAGTGACCTCAAAGGTGTTGGGCACTGTGCTAATATCACAAAGAGCCAACATGAGGTAGGGAGGGTGGGTTTCAGTGAGCCATCAGGAGATCAAAAATTAATAGGGGTGCTTGGATGGCTTAGTTGGTTGAACGTCCCACTTTGGCCCAGGTCATGATCTCCTGGCTCATGGGCTCGAGCCCCGCGTCGGGCCCTGTGCTGACAGCTCAGAGCCTGGAGCCTGCTTCCGATTCTGTGTCTCCTTCTCTCTTTCTGCCATTCCCCAACTCACACTGTCTCTCTCAAAAATAAATAAATATCCTTTAAAAATTAATAATAATGATGATGTAAGTAGAAAAAGGGAAGTCTATACGAAAGCCTGATTTGATAATGAAATCCAGGCAGGAAGAATGAATAGCGTTTTAAGAATACAGTTGAAAGACCACTGTGAATGTACGAATGTATCAAAATACCCACCTGCTGATTAACACAAAGAAACAACTAGGTGTGTGACGATACCGTGTTTCTTCTGGTAAGCATTAGTCTGTTCCTACTGTCTAATTTCTACTAGTCTTGATTCTACCTTTGACAGCAGAAAACCAGCAACAGTGTGAGGCAAGCCGACCCGGCCAAAGCAGGGGCCACAAAAGGAGAGAAAGGATCAGCCAGCAGGGATCATATAATTCACCAGGAAGGCTCTGATGATTTAACGGGGACGAGCTGTCACAAAAGGAGGTTTATTCCAAAACGATAAATTAGTCAAATCTCCTCAGGGAAGAGCTAAGTGCACAGACCCAGCCCATCTCCTGACGAAACCTCCAGACAGTCGTCCCACTCAGAATCAAAGTTTTTAAACGAACGTACAGTTTTAGCAATAATAACTAACCAGGTCAGTAGGTCATAAGAGATACGAAATTCCAAACCTTTAAAAAAACAAAAAACACGGGGCGCCTGGGTGGCGCAGTCGGTTAAGCGGCCGACTTCAGCCAGGTCACGATCTCGCGGTCCGTGAGTTCGAGCCCCGCGTCGGGCTCCGGGCTGATGGCTCGGAGCCTGGAGCCTGTTTCCGATTCTGTGTCTCCCTCTCTCTCTGCCCCTCCCCCGTTCATGCTCTGTCTCTCTCTGTCCCAAAAATAAATAAACGTTGAAAAAAAAAAATTTAAAAAAAAAAAAAAACAAAAACAAAAAACAAAAAACAAAAAAACAAAAAAAAACAAAAAAACCTCTCTTCCTGGAAGTAAAACCAAATCTCCAAAAATCTACCATGAAAAATAGAGGCATTCACGTCGACTGACACAAAAGATAATCTCTTGATTTTGTGGAAGGGACTCACTGGGTTGGACATCAATGGTTGTGCCTGAATGGTTCTCATCAAGGGAAGTGGTCTCCACACACCCAAATCCAATATCCCAGTATCTGCCATGGTGGCTCACGGGAGACAAGATGCCTTCCTCCGGGGCCAGGAAAGAGTGTGAACATTGTAAAGGTTGTAGGGGCATAAGTTCCAAAATTATAGTAAGTAGTGAACCTAGAATATATAGAAGAAGGATTTTCTTAAAATGTTTAATTGAAAGCATGACTTTTTTTGTGTTTTTTTTTTTAATTTTTTTTTCAACGTTTATTTATTATTTTTGGGACAGAGAGAGACAGAGCATGAATGGGGGAGGGGCAGAGAGAGAGGGAGACACAGAATCGGAAACAGGCTCCAGGCTCTGAGCCATCAGCCCAGAGCCTGACACAGGGCTCGAACTCACAGACCGCGAGATCGTGACCTGGCTGAAGTCGGACGCTTAACCGACTGCGCCACCCAGGCGCCCCTGAAAGCATGACGTTTTACAGTAACTTAAAATACAAGGGTTAACAGTTTTATAATCACCGTGGTATTTTTGTCTGTGTTCATTAATAAGTTCAGTTAGGAAAAGGGAGAATGAACTTAAATGTTCATAAACAGTTAGACACTTTTTAAATTGGCATTTAAGTGTTCAGAAACTTTTCTTTGTTAAACCCATAGTGCAGTAATTAACTATGCATATCATCTCCAAGTACGTAAGGAAAGGTTGACTATTCAATGCTAAAGTAAAAGTTATTTAATAAATGCACAAAATCAGTTAAGCATTAAACCAAATAAAAACTGAGTAAAAATAGTTCTCCCTCAAAACTCCCTGAAACATGAAAGAATCCATGAAGAACTCGGGAAGCTTCTCTTTGAAGAATAAGAGCAGCTAGATGCTGTAACTACATCCGTGCTGGAAACACGCGTTCAGGGTAAAATAACTGTGCACGTGTTTGGAAATACACTGATGGGCTGAAAATATTTTTTAAGATTGAAAAAGCAAGTGATTGACAATGCACAACACAAGCCTCGACAAATCTGACAACTTCCTCAATGACAATCAAAAATAGCCAAAAATAGTTGAGAGAGTTAAATGTAAAATTTTAAACTATAAAACTTTTTTTAATGTTCGTTTATTTTTAAGATAGAAAGAGAGACAGAGTGCGAGCGGGGGAGGGGCAGAGAGAGAGGGAGACACAGAATCTGAAGCAGGCTCCAGGCTCTGAGCCATCAGCACAGAGCCCGACACCGGGCTCAAACTCATGGACCGCGAGATCGTGACCTGAACCAAAGTCACACACTTTGACTGAGCCACCCAGGCACCCTGAAACTGTAAGACTTTTTGCAGAATCACAGGACAAAGTATTTATGGCCTTGGGGAAGGCGCAGTTCTTAGAACAACCCTAAAAGCATAATCCATACAAGAGAAAAATGATAAACTTCACATGATTGAAATTAAAATAGTCTGTTGTCCAAAAGACACTTTAGAAAAAAAAGAAAAGAAAAGAAATAAATTCAAACCTGAAAGAACAGATCTGCAAATCACAGGTCTGAGAAAAGACTCATACCCAGGATACATATGGAAATCACAAAACTAAACATTAACATACGAACAGCCCGGTTGTTTAAGTGGATGAAATATTCGGAGGCACCTCATCAGAGAATTAAAGATGGAAAGTAAACATACGAAAAGGGGCTCAGTGTCATTAGTTATTGGGGAAGTCTGGTAAAACCCTGAGATAAGCCAGGAGAAATACAACCCCATTTACGACACCCATCAGCCCAGCCAAGCGCAGTGGGCAGACGCCGGGCCACGGGCATCTGCACGCACTGCGAGGAAGGCCGAGGTGCAGGCGGGAAGAGAGCCTGGCTGTTGTTAGAACACCGTGCGCATCCTGCATGTGAAATGAAGACCTGCTTTCACATGAAAACCTGCACATGACGTTTCCAGCAGCTTCCTTCATCATTGCCAGAAGCTGGGAACAGCTCACACATCTGTCCACACGGAACCGATCGGGACAGGAGTGCATTGACACGATGGAACATCACCCAGCAAGTGTTCCTACGTGGACTGTGGGTGCGCATGGCAGCGTGGGCGAGTCTCGGAGCCTAAGTGAACGAAGCCAAGATCAGCAGGGAACACACTGTGGAATACACAGCATTCTGGAGGAAGCAAACATGCAGGACAGAAAAGAGGCCAGCAGGTGCATGACACAAGGGGACACAATCCTCAGAACAGAAGAGGGTTACTGCAGTACAACTGGAATAACGTCTTCACGGAAGTTGCCATCCCTTGAAAGTTCACATTAGTGAAAGCAGCATAAATCAACAGGCCGGGGACCCAACCTAAAATGCTACAAAGAAAGAAAAATGCAGAAGAGAAAGGAACAGAAATCAAATAGAAAAAAAAGGGGGGCACAACAGGGATGACCCAACAGCAAAAAGACTGGTTGGTTGAGAAATTCTGGCCAGTTACAGAGAATAAAAGAAAGAGTCTACGAATTATATCTCTTTTCAAAATTACACTACAGCTCAATTAAACTGGAATTAGAATTGTTTTTAATTTTAACTATTAAAAATAAAAGGCACTAAGAGCCAGTATCAATGAAAAGGAGAACATAACTGAAAACAACACAAAGATCGAACAGCTCATGAGACACCGGAAGTCTGTCAGCAAATTGGAAAACTAATATGATATGGACGAGTTTAGATACACAAAGTTTCCCAGAAGTGTGTCAAGAAGCAACAGAAAACCTGAAAATTCCTAAAATTATTACGCTTATGGAGTTAGTGGTTTTAAACCTACCCACAAGGAAAACTCTAGGTCCACACGGTTTCAATGAAAAGTTTTACCAAATATCTAAGGTAAAAGACTTCCAAATGCACAGAAACTATTCCGAAGTAAATAAAAATCAGCAACTTACGACTCATTTTATGAGGCTGGCACAAATGCAACAGTAAATCCCAGCGAGGAACATAGGAGAACCAATGACAAGCCGGTGTCCCCCATGGGGAATGGACAAAATAATCCTGAACAAATAAAAGCCTATGAAAAGGTCAAGAAAACTGGTGCAAATTGAGCCATATCCAAAAAATGCAAATCTGAGATTAGAAAACGCGTGAATATCCACCAGAGTAACAGACTAAAGGAGAAACGGCACAGCTGACCCAGGAATGATGCAGACGCGAGTTTCTGATAAACAAGGTAACCATTCTGTACGTGTATTTTCTCTATTTTATGGCTTTCTTAATAATATTTTCTTTTCTCTAGGTTACTTTATTTTTTTTTTCACGTTTATTTATTTTTGAGACAGAGAGAGACAGAGCATGAACGGGGGAGGGTCAGAGAGAGAGAGGGAGACACAGAATCTGAAACAGGCTCCAGGCTCTGAGCTGTCAGCACAGAGCCCGACGTGGGGCTGGAAGTGACGAACCGTGAGATCATGACCTGAGCTGAAGTCGGACGCTTAACCGACTGAGCCACCCAGGCGCCCCTCTAGGTTACTTTATTTTAAGAATACAGTGCATGAGGGGCGCCTGGGTGGCTCAGTCAGTTAAGCGTCCGACTTCAGCTCAGGTCATGATCTCACGGTTCGTGAGTTCCAGCCCCACGTCGGGCTCTGTGCTGACAGCTCAGAGCCTGGATCCCACTGTGGATTCTGTGTCTCCCTCTCTCTCTGTCCTTCCCTGACTTGTACTCTCTCTGTCTCTGTCTCTCTCTCTCTCTCAAAACAAATAAACATTACAAAAAATTTTTTAAAAGAATAGAGTGCATGATACACACAAAATACAAAACACGTGTTAATCCACTGTGTTACCAGTAAGACTTCTGGTCAACAACTCACTGTCAGTTAAGTTTTGGGGGAGTCAGAAGTTATATGTGGATATTTGACTGCGTGGAGGGTTGGCAAGGGCCAACACACTGTACTACAATTCCAACAGACAAATAAAAACCATTTGTAAAAATTTAACATCCATTCAGGATTTTTTAAAGTACTTAGCAAATTAGGAACAGAAAGGAACTTTCAAAACAGTATTTTACGGTGACAAGAAACCACACAAATGTGCCCACGGACACCACTTCTTTTCCCTAAAATAAGAAAATGGAAAAAAAAAAAAAAAAAAACTTGAGAAATAGATTCCAGGTGCTTAAAATGACGTGAAAGGTATAACAGGGTACAGCTTCAGAAGATAACACGACAGAACATGCGGCTGTTCTGGGTGCATGGTGCACACACACACCCACCTAAGCCACCCGCCCCGGAGCTGAACTCTGGGGACTCCACCCGGGACCCCCTTCCCTCTCCTTCCAGCAATGTGTCCATGTGACCAAGATCAAATGCAGGGAGACAGTGGGGTTGGGGTTTCACGACCCTGTGCCCTCCCCGTGGACAGTGGGAAGGCAATGTTCAGGTTCCAAACAAATTTTGAGTTGTTCAAAATGGTACCAACCACCATGACTGCTACCTACAGCTCCCTTCTGACGCACGCACCTCTCTCCCTCCAGCCGGAGCAAGCAGTGGTTTCCTGGAAGCCTGCCACAAAGTGCTCCCGTGGCCCCCTTCACCGGACCCCCCAGTCACCCCACACAGGGTGCCGTCTGTCTCCCAGGCAACATTCATGGGCATAACCACTCACCAAGAAGAACGAGACCAACGGATGGACGTGAGCAAACAGGAACGTCTGCTCATTAAAATGAACTGTAGAGAACGTGGAATGACATACCCAAACTGGGAAAATAAATTTGTATCACACGTAAGCGACACAAGGTTTGAGTCCAAAGAATTAAGAACTCCTTTTTTTTTTTATTTACTTATTTATTTTGAGGGAGAGAGAGAGAGAGAGAAGAGAGGATGTGCAACAGAAAGAGGGAGAGAGAGAGAATCCCAAGCAGGCTCCAGGCTCTGAGCTGTCAGCACAGAGCCCGACGTGGGGTTTGAACTCACAAAGCGTGAGATCATGACCTGAGCCAAAACCAAGAGTCAGATGCTTAACCAACTGAGCCATCCAGGCGCCCCGAAAGCATTAAGAATTCCTAAAAAATCAGCAATATAAAGACAACCAAAAAGAGAAATTGACAAAACTCTTCAAGTACTTACCTCAACAGGAAATACGTATGGTCAACAAACATAAAAAACATCCAATCTCATTAGAAATCAGAAAAACAAAAGTTAAATGAGAGATCACTTCACAGCCAAAAGACTGGCAAAAATATTTCAATCTGACCATGTCACCTACTGCCAAGGACTGAGGAAACGAGCCCCTGACACAGGGCCAGCGGGGCTGAGCCAACCAGTTAGCATCAGCTCACGATGCTGCAAACAGTCTTCCGCAGGATGGGGGCCACAGACGTGCACGCTCAGGGACCCGAGGACTCTACCTGCAGAATCCCTGTTGGAGTAACAGACCTGCAAACAGTGCACATGTTCACACAGAGGAGGAGGGAGAAACAAATCGGGCCACGTTCACATAGTCACGAAACCGCGATCCCTAACAAACGAAGCACCGCCGAACTACTAATGAAAGAGAGGGAAAGACGACAGTTCTGTGAATACAAACTTCAAATACTTACAAAACTAAGGAGTGTTTCCTCTGCGGAATAGGAACATTGTTAGTGAAATTATTTTTTAAGGTGTCTTTTTAAAGGCAACAGATTACCTCTATGAGGCTCAAAGAATCAAGCCCCAGAGAGAACTTCAAATGAAATCATGAAGGGTTTTCATCACAGTTATTTTTCATAAACAATTTTAAATGAAAAAGAATGCTACTGCCACTGCAAAATACATCTTAACAACCAAAAGCCTGGCGTCAGTCCCTACATGAGAACCTAACCCCAGTTAGAGGGGAGCACAGGTTTCCACCATTCTGATTTCTTTCATGATTTATCACCAGCAGGAAACATTGTTAACATCCGAACAGGTGATGCTGCAAGTTCTGCCCCTGTTCAAAGCGCGATGCTAACTAGCTTCCCAGGCACCACTCAGGGAGATCAGCCGAGGCAAACGGAACTCAAGCACAGGGAGAGAAACCAGAGTGGAAAGGGGTGGGCCGCACGGCACGGTTCCTCCAGGGTTCTGAAAACCGCCCACGGCCAGCGGCTGCATCCTGGCCCGTCTGGGGACGGTCCCCTCGTGAGGTGGGCACTTAACACGTGCAAGTTCAGTGCCTCGTGACCGGGTCCTCAGTGGAGACGGACTGTGGGGAGCCGGGAAAATCTGTTTGCGGCGACTGGGGTCTTTACCGGAATTTAAAGAGCAGGACCAGAGACGTCAGGTTTCCAGTAACGCCCAGGACATTCCTGCACAACATAGGATGCTCCTGCCTCACACCCCACTTTGAAATGTTCTGCCAGCCACTCATGAAAGTCAGTCAACCAAATGCACAATTAGCTGAGCTTGAACTTGGCTCTGCCATTAAAGAAGAAAAAAAAATACTTGTTATGATGCAGGCTCATATACATACAAGTAGGACTGCAGTTCTGTTTGAAGATTTAAGCGTCGTTTTTTGTTGTTGTTGTTTTTACTATTTTGGAAAACCATTTCATGGTGGATAAAACGTTAACTTGGTATTAGAGCTGCCAAAACAGCTATATTTATAGGGATTCTCCAGACATACGAGCTACCCCCATGTAGCCCTTCCCTTTAAATGTCAACTATAAATGTGCCATTAACATTTACTTGAATATAAAACAAATGCATCCATTTTCAGCATACACAAGCACCTGCTGTTTTCATTAAGTCATTGACTGTGGTCATACCTAAGCATATACTTATTAAAATACATATGATTTTTTTATTATAAAGTATTTTCCTTTGTTTCACCTTCGTATCAGAAGTGGGCATCACACCAGTATTTAATCATGTGTATAGGAAAGTTACATTAGCTACAGGTTCCTTTCCAGCATTACGAAAAGAATGCAGCGAAATGCTTATTTGGCAGCAAAAGGGAAAGCATTGAATTACTACCGGTTGGAGACCATCCTCCATCTCGTGTGGCCACGCTGCTCCTCTCTACTAACAGCTAGACTTGCCTGGATTATTAATTGTCACCAGCATGCTTACAGACACACCTTAAATACATTCCTAACAGGTTGCATACACAAAAAATATTGTATTATTCAGCTTGGTGTAGTAGAAATACGACCGATAGAATCAGGAACCTGTGCTGCGAGCGGGAGCCCAGCACAGGCATGGACGGACCCAAGAAGGCAAGGCACTCGCGGCTCTCCCTCTGGGCCATTTCTCAGCACCGTGGCTGCACCAGAGCCATCTGGAGGGCTGATACTTCCCTCCAGGACCAAGGATAGATGTTCTGCTGCTTGAACTAAAAGTGGGGGTTCCCCAAGCTCTGTCCCCCGGGTGATACCTGAACCCAGTGCGTACGCAGCAGTCACACACACAGTACTTCAGATGTAAGTAATGAAGTCATCGCTCTGAGCCAGTAGCACCTGCCTTCTGCCAGCATCTGTGACACTCTAACAGACAACTCTTATCAGCGTGTGAGAAAGTACAAGCAAATGCCAGATCCAACCATGAGGTCCAAGCAATTTGCTTACTCTTCACAATTTCCCAATCCATAAAACGGGGAACATGCTACATAAATCATACATGTAGTGTGCCTACCACAGTGTCGTGACAGAATATGAAGCCACAATCACCAAAGCGTTCCCTGCTACTTAAATTAATGCTTCTGGGGCGCCTGGGCAGCTCAGTCGGTTAAGCATCCGGCTTTGGTTCAGATCACGATCTCACAGTTCGTGGGTTCAAGCCCTGCGTCGGGCTCTGTGCTGACAGCTCAGAGCCCGGCATCTGCTTCAGATTCTGTGTTTCCCTCACTCCCTGCCCCTCCCCCACTCATGCTCTCTGTCTCTCAAAAATACATAAACATTAAAAAAATAATGCTTCTAATTTGGAAGCAGGACTTTCCAGAGTAAATTCACACATCATTTGTCAGATCAACTCTAGAATGACAGCAAATACAAATGAGGAAAGTGGAAAAAAAAAAAAAAAAAAGGTTAGAAGACAACCCAGGAGGTCATCTTAGGACCTTGGAGTACAAAAACACTTATTAAACAGCATAAAAAATAATGCTAGCTTACCAAAAAAGATAATTTAATTGTATTAAAATTGCAAATGACTTAATATATTATTCAGAAAGTGAAAATCACAATGGCCAAAAAAATGGAATCAAAGATAGATTTACAGAATATATAAACTATTACTACATAATTTTTCTAAAAACCTAAAGACAACTCATTAGAAAAATGGGTAGAACATTTGAATAAGCATCTTGAAAATGAGTCAAACAGCCAAAAAACATATATAAAGGTGCTAAACTTCATTAGTCATCAAAGAATGCAAATTAAAACTATAATAAAGTACCATCATAAGCTCCCCAGGATGCCTGAAATGAAAAGCACAGAAAATACTGAGTTGGCTAAAATAAGAAGCAGGAATTACCAAATCCTGCTGACGGAAGTATTAGCTGGTAAAACCACCTTGGAAAACTGGAAATTTCTATTCAACCTGAACACAGGCAAACCTAGGAACTGGCCCATTCCAGGAATGCACCAAAGAAATGCAAACATATGTTCACCTGGCGACAAACAAAACAATGCTCAAAGCAGCACTACCCATAACAGACAAAACCTGTAAGCCAACCAGTATCCAACAACAAGACAATGAGGAAATAAGTAGTGAAAAAGTCACACGATAGAATACTATACAGCAATGAGGGTAAGCAGTCTAGAATTAATACAACACAGCTAAATGTTAAGTGGGGAAAAGCAAATAAAACAGAAAATATTCTAGATTTATCGTAGGAATGAAAACTTGGTTTAATATCCAGAATTAAATAATGTAACACACCATATCAAGAGAATAAAGGACCAAAACACATGATCATCTCAATGGACAGATGACAAAATTCAACATTCTTCATGTTAAAAACACTGAACTGGGGCTCCTGGGGGGCTCAGTCGGTTAAGTGTCTGACTTCAGCTCAGGTCATGATGTCACAGTTCGTGAGTTTAAGCCCCACGCTGGGCTCTGTGCTGACAGCTCAGAGCCTGGAGCCTGCTTCAGATTCTGAGTCTCCCTTTCTCTCTCCGCCCCTCCTCTGCACGCTGTCTCTCTCTCTCAAAAATAAACATTAAAAAAATTAAAAAAAAAAAAACAGTGAACAAACTAGACTTAGAAGGTAATTCCCTCAACCTGATAAAGGGAAGTTACGAAAACTCAAAAGACTGACTGCTTTCCCCCTTAGATCAAGAACAAGGTAAGTCTGTTCTCACCACTTCCATTCAACCAGGACAATTAACTAAGCAAAAGATACAACAAATATACACATTGGAAAGGAAGAAGTGAAATTATCTGTCAGTGGGTGACATAATTTCTACAAAAAGAAAAGCCTAAGAAATCCATTTTTTAAAATGTTAGGATGGGGCACCTGGGTATCTTACTCAGTCGGTTAAGCCTCGGACTTTAGCTCAGGTCACGATCTCACGGTTCGTGAGTTCAAGCCCTGCATCAGGCTCTGTGCGACAGCTCAGACCCTGGAGCCTGCTTTGGATTCTGTGTGTCCCTCTCTCTCTGTCCCTCCTCCGTTCATGCTGTCTCTCAAAACAAAATAAACATTTTTTTTTAACTTAGAATGAGTTTAGTACATTACAGGATATAAGATAAATCAACAAAAATCAATTGTATTTCTGGATACTTGTAACAAACAGTTAAATAAAATCAAGAAAACTCCATAATGGCATCTAAAAGAATAAAACACTTTGGAATAAAGTTAATAAAAGAGGTGCAAAACTTACAGTGAAAACTGTATGACACTGTTGAAAAAAACAAGAATCTAAATCGATAGAAAGGCATCTCATGTTCACAGATCAGAAGACCTAATATTTACAACATGGAAATGGATCTACATTTTGAATGGCATCACTGTCAAAATCTCAGATGTCGCCTTTGCAAAAACCGATAAGCTGATCTTAAAACTCGTATGGAGTTACACATGACTCTGAACAGCCAATCTTGGGACTGAACAAAGCTAAAAGACTCACATATCTAATTTTAAAACTTACTACAAAGCCCTATGAAGTACCCAAAACAGTGCGGAGCTGCCATAAGAGAGACTTACAGATCAACAGAATAAAATTGAGAACCCAGAAACAAAGCCACATATTCAGGGTCAACTGATTCTCAACAAAGGTTCTAAGACGATTCAGTGAGGAAAAACAGTCTTTTCAACAAATGGGGACGCATGGACCTCCACATGTCAAAGAATAAGGTTACCCTTGTACAACATGCAAAAATTAATTCAAAATGGATCTAAGACCTAAAGGCAGAAGTAAACAAAATATAAACCTCCTACAAGAAAACACAGTACAAATCTTCATGGCCTCAACTAGGCAACGTTTTCTTAAATACGACACCAAAAGCACAAGTAATGAAGGAAGAAAACAGATAAACTGGGCATCATCAAAATAAGAACTCCTGTGGTTCAAAGAGCATATCAAGAAAGTGAAAAAGAGGGGCGCCTGGGTGGCGCAGTCGGTTAAGCGTCCGACTTCAGCCAGGTCACGATCTCGCAGTCAGTGAGTTCGAGCCCCGCGTCAGGCTCTGGGCTGATGGCTCGGAGCCTGGAGCCTGTTTCCGGTTCTGTGTCTCCCTCTCTCTCTGCCCCTCCCCCGTTCATGCTCTGTCTCTCTCTGTCCCAAAAATAAATAAACGTTGAAAAAATTAAAAAAAAAAAAAAAAAAAAGAAAGTGAAAAAGATAATTCACAGAACAAGGTAAAAATCTGCAAACCATGAATCTGATAAGGAACTTGTTTCCAAAATATATAAAGAGCTCCTTCACCTCAAAAAGAAACAACCTAGTTTAAAAACAGGCAAAGGATGTAAATATTTTACCAAACTAGACACACAAACAACCACCAAGCACATGGAAAGATGCTCGACCTCGTTAGCCATCAGAAAACCACAGATGTGGGGCGTCTGGGGGGGCTCAGTCAATTAAGCATCTGAACTTCGGCTCAGGCCATGATCTAGAGGTGAGTTCGAGCCCCGCATCGGGCTCTGTGCTGACAGCTGGAGCCTGCTTCAGATTCTGTGTCTCCCTCCCCCAATCACTCGCTCTCTCTCTTAAAAATAAATATTAAGGGGCACCTGGGTGGCTCAGTCGGTTGAGCGTCCGACTTCAGCCAGGTCACGATCTCGCGGTCCGTGAGTTCGAGCCCCGCGTCGGGCTCTGGGCTGATGGCTCGGAGCCTGGAGCCTGTTTCCGGTTCTGTGTCTCCCTCTCTCTCTGCCCCTCCCCCGTTCATGCTCTGTCTCTCTCTGTCCCAAAAATAAATAAACGTTGAAAAAATTTAAAAAAAAAAAAAAAAAAAAAAGAAAGTGAAAAAGATAATTCACAGAACAAGGTAAAAATCTGCAAACCATGAATCTGATAAGGAACTTGTTTCCAAAATATATAAAGAGCTCCTTCACCTCAAAAAGAAACAACCTAGTTTAAAAACAGGCAAAGGATGTAAATATTTTACCAAACTAGACACACAAACAACCACCAAGCACATGGAAAGATGCTCGACCTCGTTAGCCATCAGAAAACCACAGATGTGGGGCGTCTGGGGGGGCTCAGTCAATTAAGCATCTGAACTTCGGCTCAGGCCATGATCTAGAGGTGAGTTCGAGCCCCGCATCGGGCTCTGTGCTGACAGCTGGAGCCTGCTTCAGATTCTGTGTCTCCCTCCCCCAATCACTCGCTCTCTCTCTTAAAAATAAATATTAAGGGGCACCTGGGTGGCTCAGTCGGTTGAGCGTCCGACTTCAGCCAGGTCACGATCTCGCGGTCCGTGAGTTCGAGCCCTGCGTCAGGCTCTGGGCTGATGGCTCAGAGCCTGGAGCCTGTTTCCAATTCTGTGTCTCCCTCTCTCTCTGCCCCTCCCCTGTTCATGCTCTGTCTCTCTCTGTCCCCAAAAAAATAAATAAACGTTGAATAAATAAATAAATATTAAAAAAATTTTTTTAAGAAAAAAAAAAAAAGCACAGATGGGAACAACAAGGAGATAAGTGTGACAGGGATGTAGAGGAATGGGAACCCACACACCCAATGGCCGGAATGTAAAATGGTGCTGCGCTTTGGAAACCAGTGTGGAAGCCCCTCAGCGTGTGTAGTTCCCCCACGATCCAGCAAATCCACGGTTAGGTGCACACCCAAGAGAGTAACGATGCACATCCACACAAAAACTCTCCACACAAATGTCGGCAGAATTACTCAGAATAGCCAAAAGGTGTATACCCGCCTAAAGCTTAGCGACTCGTGACTGGATAAATGAAACATGGTCAGCCGTACAAATGAACGCCATCCCGTCATGAACACAAAGGAAACTCATGCTGCCAAGTGGGTAAACCCCGACAGCACTGTGCTAAGTAGAAGGCGGACACAAAGACCACGTCTCCTAGAATTACCTTCGTATCAAAAGTCCAGAAGGCACATCAGTGAGCGGGAGGACAGGAGGGGGGCGGGAGGGGGACGGCTAAGGGGCGTGCCGTTTCTTCTCTGGGTAATGGGAGGGTTCTGAAGTTGACTGTGGTGACGTGCCACATCTCCATGAATGTACTACAAGCCAGTGACCTGTGGCCTTTAAAGAGGCTCGTTGTGTGGGATGCGAAATCGATCTGAACCGAGTTGAACTGAATCACTCATGATTCCGGGCACGTGAAGGTCGCACAGAAACAACACTCTTGTATGCTGTTGGCAGTCAGCCCAATGGTGGCCGTGGGTGGGAGAGGAAGAGTGTAACGTCAGCACCGAGGAAGGGGCTCGAGGGAGCCTCGTGCGCTCTGGGAATATTCCACTTGCCGAGGCAGTTGCTGATCAGAAGGGCTCATTCCCTTCACGAAAATTCAGGGACCTGTAAACTTAAGAATGTACAATTTTCTGAAGATACACTGTACTTCCACCAAAGGTTCCTTTTTAGAAAGGTAAGCAGACTCAGACAAGGGCCAGCCCTGTCACTTCTACTGAGTTCCTCTTCCCGACCTCTGGACGCACCTCCTTCTAATTCACCGATCTCCGTGGACAAGCCAAAGATGTGTGAGCATCCAAGCTGCACCACAAAGTGACAAAAAACCTTAAACAAATGAGAAATATGGATGAATACTCAGCATCAAATACCTACATCAACTGGAACCCGTAACTGTCAAACCCTCTTTAAAGTCATTTGGATCTGACGTACCGAAACCCATTACCAAAGTTTTAAGACATTTCCTCCACCAAATAATCCACTAAAATAGGTCTAAAACAATCCAGGTAAAAATCAATGTTTAAGTATATTTTTAAAGTAAGGTTCCAGATATTGAAAGGTCTTATTTGTTTTTAAAAGAACACAGATGAAAGACATACAGACATTATACCGCAAGGACATAGGGGACTGGAAATACCACAAGGCTATCGGGTTTTAAAGCTTCCATATGAAAATGCGTTAATGCCCTGTTACAGACAGATGTGTGGGAAACACAGCAGCATACTTTTCACCACGCCCCAAATCCCCACACCCCAAATCCCCACACCAAAAGATACAAAGTAACAAGTTAGCCAACAGGCACTCATGAACACCATTTGCAAGGAAACTGCATGAGGAGGCAGCCCCAAGAAGCACAAAACTCAAATAGGGAAAAGCACCGATGCTGAGAGGAGCCGCATGGCACCAGGGACGCAGGGACAGGAAGCCAAGCCAGTGGGCACTCCCTGCACACGTAGGGGGCCAGCCCAGGCACAGGGGCACCCCCTGCAAATGTGGCGGGTCAATCTGGGCACAGGGGCACCCCCTACAAATGTGGGGGGGCCAGCTGGGCACAGGGACGCTCCCTGCTGATATGGGGGGCCAACCCAGGCACAGGGACGCTCCCTGCTGATGTGGGGGTCCAGCCCAGGCACAGGGGCGCTCCCTGCTAACGTGGGGGTCCAGCCCAGGCACAGGGGCGCTCCCTGCTGACGTGGGGGTCCAGCCCAGGCACAGGGGCGCTCCCTGCTGACGTGGGGGTCCAGCCCAGGCACAGGGGCGCTCCCTGCTAACGTGGGGGTCCAGCCCAGGCACAGGGGCGCTCCCTGCTAACGTGGGGGTCCAGCCCAGGCACAGGGGCGCTCCCTGTTAACGTGGGGGTCCAGCCCAGGCACAGGGGCACTCCCTGCTAACGTGACGGGTCAATCTGAGCACAGGGGCACTCCCTACAAATGTGGGGGGCCAGCTGGGCACAGGGACGCTCCCTGCTGATATGGGGGTCCAGCCCAGGCACAGGGGCGCTCCCTGCTAACGTGGGGGTCCAGCCCAGGCACAGGGGCGCTCCCTGCTAACGTGGGGGGCCAGCCCAGGCACAGGGGCGCTCCCTGCTAACGTGGGGGTCCAGCCCAGGCACAGGGGTGCTCCCTGTTAACGTGGGGGTCCAGCCCAGGCACAGGGGCACTCCCTGCTAACGTGACGGGTCAATCTGAGCACAGGGGCACTCCCTACAAATGTGGGGGGCCAGCTGGGCACAGGGACGCTCCCTGCTGATATGGGGGTCCAGCCCAGGCACAGGGGCGCTCCCTGCTAACGTGGGGGGCCAGCCCAGGCACAGGGGCGCTCCCTGCTAACGTGGGGGGCCAGCCCAGGCACAGGGGCGCTCCCTGCTAACGTGGGGGGCCAGCCCAGGCACAGGGACGCTCCCTGCTAACGTGGGGGTCCAGCCCAGGCACAGGGGCGCTCCCTGCCAACGTGGGGGTCCAGCCCAGGCACAGGGGCGCTCCCTGCTGACGTGGGGGTCCAGCCCAGGCACAGGGGCGCTCCCTGCTGACGTGGGGGTCCAGCCCAGGCACAGGGGCGCTCCCTGCTAACGTGGGGGGCCAGCCCAGGCACAGGGGCACTCCCTGCTAACGTGGGGGGCCAGCCCAGGCACAGGGGCGCTCCCTGCTAACGTGGGGGTCCAGCCCAGGCACAGGGGCGCTCCCTGCTAACGTGGGGGTCCAGCCCAGGCACAGGGGTGCTCCCTGTTAACGTGGGGGTCCAGCCCAGGCACAGGGGCACTCCCTGCTAACGTGACGGGTCAATCTGAGCACAGGGGCACTCCCTACAAATGTGGGGGGCCAGCTGGGCACAGGGACGCTCCCTGCTAATATGGGGGTCCAGCCCAGGCACAGGGGCGCTCCCTGCTAACGTGGGGGTCCAGCCCAGGCACAGGGGCGCTCCCTGCTAACGTGGGGGGCCAGCCCAGGCACAGGGGCGCTCCCTGCTAACGTGGGGGGCCAGCCCAGGCACAGGGACGCTCCCTGCTAACGTGGGGGTCCAGCCCAGGCACAGGGGCGCTCCCTGCTAACGTGGGGGTCCAGCCCAGGCACAGGGGCACTCCCTGCTAACGTGGGGGGCCAGCCCAGGCACAGGGGCGCTCCCTGCTAACGTGGGGGTCCAGCCCAGGCACAGGGGCGCTCCCTGCTGACGTGGGGGTCCAGCCCAGGCACAGGGGCGCTCCCTGCTAACGTGGGGGTCCAGCCCAGGCACAGGGGCGCTCCCTGCTAACGTGGGGGGCCAGCCCAGGCACAGGGGCGCTCCCTGCTAACGTGGGGGTCCAGCCCAGGCACAGGGGCGCTCCCTGTTAACGTGGGGGTCCAGCCCAGGCACAGGGGCGCTCCCTGTTAACGTGGGGGGCCAGCCCAGGCACAGGGGCACTCCCTGCTAATGTGGGGGGCCAGCCCTAACACACAGCCACTGCAACAGAAAGGATCCACCCAACCCCAACAGCCAGGGAGCAGGGGGTCTCAGGGCACAGCCCCTACACTCCAGAGACTGGTCCGCAGAACCTCCCCTCCGGGACAGGGCCCCACAGTCAACACTGAGCAGGATGGGGAAACTGAGGCTAAGGGAAGAGAAGGTACAGATGAAATTGGGGAACGGAAACAGAGCCAAGAAACCTCAGAAATCACGCTGTTGTATTTTTAACTCCACATGCAAACAACAGCAGGCAGAGCTCATGGGGTGAGAAAAGCCTGCTTCAGACGCTCAGCAAAAGCCAGGTGACAAAAATGAGCAGTGGAAAAGCATCAAGGTCAGGCCCGACAACGTTACTGTAAGAGGCAAAGGAGCAGTATCTCAATAAAACTGAAAAAATAATTGTTTTTTTTAAAAAAGGAACAGAATGACACCCCCACACAATGACAGCACCAGAAACGCAGGCCCACAAAGTAATTCAAACCCACCACCCACTATGCTAAACATGTTATAACCCATTAAGAAAGTGATATGACACATAAAAGAACAGGCAAATCAAAATTAGAAGAACTCAGGAATGAGGAGACAGAAATACATGATAGTTCATTTCAGAAAACCATGAATCTAGAAACAAGAATAAATAAACATAATAAATGATGCATTGAGAGAGGTGGGAAGAAAAGGAAACTTTAAAACAAAAAGGGAGTTCCAAATATTAAAGGCAGGCAAAGAAAATGCAAAAAAAAGGGACAACGGAAGTCTGCAAAAATGAAAATTAAATCCATGGAACAGACATAATTCATGAAAAGTTTACTGAATTTAACCAAAAAACGGGTTTGGCTACATATTGAAAGAACCAGAGAAACCGACTCAGAACAGCTAATGCCATGATATATAATTCCATCATGGAACACTGAGAACACTAAAGCCCTCTGGCATCTGGACAGAAAGATAAGAGACTTGGAAAGGAAAGATTCTGGGCCAGCGGCCTCCACAACAGCACCACCAGTGGAGGAAAGTGGAATAACACTGTAACACCTCCGGCGGGGGGAAAAAGTAAACAGATGCCCACTTTTATCTCCAGCAAAACTGCCCTCCGGGTATAAAGGACTCAGGAAAACTGGTAGTGACAAGGACTAGCTCAAGGATTGTAGTTTCCGTGAGCTTCCTGCTGGACAACGTGCTGCAGGAAATCACGACCGGAGAGAGTGAGGCAAAGATAGGCAGCCAGAAGCAGCACGTGACGCGGAGAACAAAGACGGAAGGAGGGTGGGAAGAATACACTGTTTAATGGACAGGTGTGCCGACAATACTCATCATCGAAAATGGAGAAAAGTGAGAGCTCATGAAACAGACTTTCAGTGGTGTTTGGCAGTCATGACGGTGGTGGTATTCACCTTGTTGTTTTAATACTGCTGTATGTACGGCATGAGGTAGAGTAGATACTGAATTATAGGTTATTCTAACTGTCATCTCCTGTGCTCTTGGAAATCAGGACTCTCGGCACGGAAGAAAACAGATACATGTGCAATACAGAAGAGGCGTAGTAAAAATTCCAGAGTCCTGAACTTGAATTTTAAGTCTCAGTATGAATACACAGGGAGTCTATCATTACAACTTAACACATTCGTCCTAGCTTTGCCCCTACAAACCTGAAATGACTAACCTGTAACAACAGGCATCCTGAGAAGACAGTATTCTCGAAATTCCACTTTCCCTAAAAAAAAAGGGCTCCTTAGACACTGGCTAATTCCAAGTCTGGGACAGAAAAGGGACAGCATGAACATCTGTCAAAGACTACAGAATTAGGTATTTACCCAAAGAATGCAAGGACACTAATTCCAAGGGGCACATGCACCCCTGTGTATACAGCAGCACTTTCAACAACAGCCAAACTCTGGAGAGAATCCAAATGCCCATCGACTGATGAGTGGATAAAGACGATGTGCTGTATATACCACGTATGTATACACAACGGAATATTACTCAGCCATCAAAAAGAATGAAATCCTGCCATTTGCCAGGACATAGATGGATCCAGAAACTATAAGGCTAAGCAAAATAAGTCAAAAAAAACAGACAAATACCATCTGATTTCACTCCTATGTGGAAATTAGGAAACAAAACAAATGAGCAAAGGGAAAATAGAGAAAGAGGCAAATCAAGAAACAGACTCTTTACAGAACATACCGATGGTCACCAGACAGGAGGTTGATGGAGGAGGATAGACGATGGAGGTGAAGGGTGCCTCTGTGAGGAGCACCGGGTATGGTGTGGACAGGCAGAACGACTGCATCGCACACCTAATATTACACTGTTAACTGGAATTTAAATAAAATTTAATTTTATTAAATTAAATAAAAATTAAATTAAACTAATATTACACTGTTAACCGGAATTTAAATACAAACTTAAAGATACAGACTCTGGAGTCGTGTCAAAGGGCTCACAGCCCAACCTGAAGAGGTCCCACTCACCCCAGCCAAAGACGGGGGAGTCCAAGCATCTCTAAATCACCACCACAACTGAAACACATGACATGCATTTAATCTGTGACTTTATAACATTTCTTAAATGCAAGTTAGTTAACATACAGTGTAGTCCTGGTTTCAGGAGCAGAACCCGGTGTTTCATCATTGCATACGACCCCCGGTGCCCATCCCCACAAGTGCCCTCTCCGTGCCCATCCATCACCCAGCTAGCCCGGGCGTGGGATCCAGGCTGCAGGACAGAGTCTGGGTTGAAGGGCCCCAGGAGAGACGTGTAAGAGAGACACAGAGACTTCTCGAGGGGGAACAGGCCAGGGCTCCACGGCAGAGTGCAGGACGCACAAGTGGAGGCTGACCTGAGGGACAAAGGAGACAAGCTTACAAGTCAGGACAGTGGTCACTGTGGGCAGAAGGCATGTCACGGAACAAGGAACACGGCAGAGGCCAGAGCATCCTGGTAATTGTCTCCATAGGGTAATTCTTCAAGCCCTATTTCTGCATGGTTCTCTTCTGTAGCCTTCACTTTGCCTCTGTCGTTCTGTTCACAGTGTGGTTCCGACAACTTCCTGATCGTTAGGCCATCGGCGGGCCTCAAAGCTTTCTTGACATACAACCACATGCACTTCCTATCATGCCATCGAGGAGGACAAAGTCTGCACAAGGCCAGTGAAGGGATGCGAGCTTTCCCAGTGACCCCAGGGCTGCGTACATCACGGCTGGGCATTTCTCAGCGGCCGACGAGACAACGAACCCCAGCTACTGCTCGGCCTAACAGCAGCGCCAGCCAGCGGCCCGCTCCTGCTCTAAACTCAGCAGCCACGACCACGGCCCCTCCAGCAGTGGCCCCCATCTCCGCTGTGCAGACAAGACCCCTGCTCCCTCTTGCTGACAGTGTTTCATGGCTGTTCTTCCAGGTTGTTAAGTGGTCCCTCAGTGCTCACCCCAACTGTGACAGCTAAATACAATGGGTCAACAGATATATATTTGCTTCTTTTACCTTAAGCTTATCAAACACTGTATATTACAAGTTAAATGAAATTCCCAAAGATCTCTATTTCATTCGTGTGCGGTGGTTCACAACCCTCTTTTTTTTCAAGTTCATTTATTTATTTTGAGAGAGAGACAGAGAGCGAGCATGAGAAGGGAAAAGGCAGAGGGAGGGAGAGACAGAATCCCAAGCAGGTCTGAGCTATCAGCACAGAGCCCGACACAGGGCTCAAACCTACAAACCACGAGATCCTGACCTGAGCTGAGATCAAGAGTTGGACGCTCAACCAACTGGGCCACCCAGGCGCCCCCTGCTCTAGAATTTTCAAGGAGGTATCAAACATGTGGATGCTGGGGCCCCACCCCACGACAGGTGAACCAGAATCTGTGAGTTATCCTGCCCTCACCACGGGACTCCTGAACACAGTTAGGGTTGAGCATCACCAACGCAGATTCGGGACCACTTTTCCTATTAAAAAATCAGCAACTACTATACAGTAAGAGCCATAATTAACATCAGACTTTAGCTGGACGTCAGGGCATCTGCACGTTAGTTTGGGGGAGACACAGGGAAGAAGTGCAGGAGGAGGAGGACAAGGAGACGTGACCATGAGTGTAGCCTAGACTCTACCGAGTATGTCTCGGATCCCTCCAGGGGCCTGCGTGCGGCTGGCTGTTTCCATCACCCGCCACAACACCATCTCTACGTGAGGGAAGCTCTCCTAACACATGTGCAACACACACACACACACACACACACACACACTGAATTCCCGCGGTGTCTCTGGCTCTTCTCCAGCGGGGGAAGGAAGGCACACCAGGGGGACATGGCGCAACCTCAAGCCAACGAAGCAATTAAAACTCCGTTGCACAGTGCCATGTTCTCAGGGGGAGCGATGATAAACACACGGCATGCATTTTGCAGGAAGGACCCTCAGATGTTTAAATATTACATTCTCCAGTGTTTTCACTGAGTTTGAGTTTGTAGTCTTGGTCGAAACTGGTGTTTAATAAATTCAATGAGAAGATTTATGGCGTGTCAGGCGCCAGGGAGAGTGCCAAGGATACAAACGCAATCAAGTCCAACTGTTGTCTTCGATGAGCCCGCCCTCTCATTCTGCGGGAGCCCTGGTTCCAAGGGAGCGACGGAGCGACCCCAGGACAAGCTGGTAGGGCTTCAAGGGAAGGTGTCAAAACTTGGAAGCAGCAGCTGGTTCCACAGCGCTCGACAGCATCACAGGAGCCCTATAAACGCTGTAGGCTCACGGCCTCCACTCCCCTGACAGCACCCCCATCTCACAGCCACAAACACACGGCAGACAGGGAGCTGGGGGTTCCTGGAGCTCACACGTACACGTTCGCTCTCGGGTTAACTGAGCCCCACACAGGCCCGATTCCTCCCCCGTGACTCAGAGGAGTCCCTCGGGCACCTGCTGCCTCAGTGCCCACGGGAGCACACGGCCTGGGCACGGCTGGCGAAGGCCCCTCACAGGGACTCCCACAGGGTCCCCTCCCCACACACTGCAGATGAACCTCCCAGCAAGAGGCCTGGAAACACAGCCCACGTGTCCGCGTGTCTGTCTGCACGTCTGCCGTCTGCACTGAGCTCCAGGCAGGACATTAATCAAAGTATGTTCAGGGCAAAGGCCTAATCCAAAGTCTCTTTAGTGACGCCACCCACCATCTACACTCCAGCAAACACATTTACCAGTCTAAACAGCAACCTACAGTGACTGACCGGAGGCCAGACCCCTCACAAGTGGAAACTTCACAACTGTTATCATTCCCAGCGACGTGACAGGTCACAAGACCCACCTCAGGATGCCGATGGCTCTGCTGTGAGCGGCAGGACCGAGGGACGGGCATGTCGCACACTGGCCACCCCACAGGAAAGACAGGCGAGGCAGAGGCCGTCCATCTGCCTCGAGGACTATGGGTTCCAGGAGCATGAGCACCATGGCATCTAGCTGTGAACGTGAGCCGCGTCAAATGACCACAGGGCCGGGCTCCTGCCGTGTGTTCCATTTCCTCCCAGTTAGTGTCTGTGGGGTAACTGTGTCTAAATTTAAGACCAGAGAGAAAAGTTCTTAAGAACAACACAGCTGTTGTGTTACTGGTCTGTTCTGTTGTTACAGATGGTTCTTTAAATCTAGGTGTTTATTTTCTTATGTAAGTACAGACGTATTCGTCCTGCTGGAGACAGAGTCGTCAGAGGAAGGAAACGTGTCCCGAACAAAACGAGAGCAGGTCTGCGGCTAATACACTCACGCGGGAAGTGCATAAACATCGCATGTGAGCACCGTGCACCACAACGAGTCTGGGGCGTCCTGTGCAGAAGTCGGCCTGTCACAGGGACCAGCTGGCACAGGGAGGAGTGTGTGCAAGCCACAGCCACAAAAGTGCTGATTATCTTATCGTTCTCTAAGCATCTGAAGAATCTGGAGACTCGACCAAGCATGGAGACAGGAGCTCTCGGTCCAAGCTCGCACACGGCAAACCCAAAGTTCCTGGCAAGAACCGGCACCGACCACATCCGGAAATCATACCAAATGACTCCCCGGGAGGAACCATGGCTTTCTTAGCCGTGCGGGCCAGAAAATGCCCTCTGCCTGCTGCAGGGTCTCAGGGAGGCAGATGTGAGCACGCGGCTCTACGTCACTCATGTGACAGACACACGGGGAGAAGGCAGTGGGGAGGGGACACAGTGGCCGGGCGAGGGCGTGGCCAGGGTCCTTTAACATCACCTCGATTTTTCATCTATTTCTCCAGAATGTGTCTGGAGAATGACATTTCAAACTTCACACACTGCTTACTAGACTTGAGAAGTAAGCAATATGCAACAGAAGTAGGGAACACTTTAAGGATTTAAAGAAAAATTGAAATGCTTACGATACTAGCTAATATTTTAAATACATTCCTCATGTCACATGACTACTCACTTGTGTGGACGAGGTTCATCGTATACTAACGGCCCTGAGCAGAGATCTCGCGATTGTCCTCATGGCGCACACGCATGTATACACACACACACACAGATACACACCTGCTCACACAAACAGACACACAGCTGTTCACACAAATATTGACATTCATACACAAGGATACATACCTTCTCACACAAATACACAAACACACACAACACTGAATGTGACAGCCATGCCTGAGTTAATGAAGTCTCAATCTTTAAGTTCTTTAAATCTTTTTTTTTTTTAATTGAGAGAGAGGAAGACAGAGAGCAGGGATAGGGGAGAGAGAGAGAGAGAGAGAGAGAGAGAGAGAGAGAGAGAGAGAGAGAGAATATCCCAACCAGGCTTCATGCTAAGTGTGGAGCCCGATGTGGGGCTCGATCCCACAATCCTGGGATCATGACCTGAGCTGAAATCAAGAGTGGGAAACTCAACGGAGTCACCCAGGCACCCCAGTTCTTTAAATATCTTTAGAAAAATAAAGGAGAGCACATTTGGTAAGAACCAACAAATAAAACCATCAGGGTGATAGTGTTCTAACCCACACAGGCAGGAGAGCTCGGGCAACAAGGATATGATCCCAAAGCTGTATTTCTGAAAGCTTTTCTTTCTTTACAGCAATTTGGTAGAGGAGGACAGATCTTTTTTTAAGGCAAAAAGACCCAACTCCTCTAAAGAAACACAAGCTAAAATGCAGATACGCGGCACAGAGCAAGGAAATTTACCACCATTTTTTTAAACTAAAAATAGTTCGTTCGTTCCAACAACAATGTCCTGAATAACATGTTCGTGGCGTTAGAAAACAAGAAAAGCGCCCCTCAGCCTATATCCGCCCAGAACCACTCACAGGCTTCCTAAAACGAGACTGGTTTGTTCCTCCCGTCTGTCTTTTTTCTCCGCTGCTCATCGGCTTGCACTTGAAGCGCCCCACATGTGCCTGCAGCTCTGTCAAACCCAAGTGGCAGGCGCCAGCCCAGAACGTTCCTTCAGTACCTAACACGCTGTTCGATAAACATGTTCCTGTCCTGACTCCTCAGCCTGTGCTCCCGCGGTCGATCCAAGACCGTTTTGAGGGGCAAGTGACAAAATCACTAAATGTAACTCCTTCTGGAGATGGATCTTCATGTGCTCACCAACCTTGATGGATCGGGGGCAAGTAATTCACACCGGGATTCTCTTTAACATTAATGAATTAATGTTCATTAAAAACATTAATGAATCCTATCCTTCAGTTATTTCATTCTTAATCAGGGCAACATCTTAATTATGTCTATACATGTCATAGAGAAAGGTAAGCCCATCACACTGATAATAAAATTACAAATCCAGGTCCTACTGAAGGATCATCAGCCTCAATAAACAATTTTTTCTACTACTTTAAAAATGCTAAAGGGGCACCTGGGTGGCTCAGTTGGTTAAGCATCCAACTGTGGCTCAGGTCATGATCTCACAGTTTGTGAGTCCGAGCCCCGCATCAGGCTCTGTGCTGACAGCTCAGAGCCTGGAGCTGCTTCAGATTCTGTGTCTCCCTCTCTCTCTGTTCCTCCCCCGCTTACACTCTGTCTCTCTCTGTCTCTCTCTCTCAAAACAGAATAAACACTAAAAAAAACTTTTTTAATGGTAAAGAAGGTAACCTTGTTACATCCTGAAAATAGATAAATACAGATAAAAGATAAAAAACTTACACTTTGCAACTATTTTTCCAGGAAATGTAGCAATTTTATTCAAGGTCAAGGTAAAAAATAAAATCTCCAGAGAGGAAAGTGAAGCACAAATTTAAATTACACATAAATATCACGGCAACACAATGATGGCCCCAAAGACGCCCACAGGCTAATCCCAGAACTTGCCAACATGGTACCTCGAATACAAAAGGGACTTTGCACGTGGGATTCGGGGTCTTAAGGTGAGGACATAATCCCAAGATAATCACAGGCGTCCATGAGAGCAGAAACCGTTTCCTAGCTCAGAGGACCAGAGAGAGGGACGTGTGAAAGGTGTGAGGCTGCAGCCAGCAGGCAAGAACCAGGGAGTGCATGTGGGTGCCTCTAGAAGCTGGAAAACGACTGGAACCTCCATAAGGAGCCCGCCCTGTGGACATCTTGATTTCAGCCCAGCGAGACTGTGCCAGATGCCTGACCTACAGAACTCCGAGACAACAGATTTATGTGTTTTAAGCCAACAAGTTCGTGGTAATCTGTTACATAAAAAGACCCAAATTCTCTCTGGATAAGGGCAATAAAATGCTTACTCTAGTGCTATGCCTACCCAAAAATCCTATGAGTAATTTGGCCATATCACCGCTACAGAACACTGTCAGGTATCTGCGTTGATTACACACGTAGCATTAGAAAAAGAAATATGGTTGGGGAGCCTGGGTGGCGCAGTCGGTTAAGCATCCGACTTCAGCCAGGTCACGATCTCGCGGTCCGTGAGTTCGAGCCCCGCATCAGGCTCTGGGCTGATGGCTCAGTGCCTGGAGCCTGTTTCCGATTCTGTGTCTCCCTCTCTCTCTGCCCCTTCCCCGTTCATGCTCTGTCTCTCTCTGTCCCAAAAATAAATAAATGTTGAAAAAAAAAATTTAAAAAAAAAAAAAAGAAAAAGAAATATGGTAAGAAGTACTCCCACATGGACCTGTCTAATCCCCATCTTGCCTGCTGCAACTACAGGGTGACCATCAAGATGCCTGTTGGGTCTGTAACTGTGTCTACATCAACCTGAGAGTCAGGTGAACACCCTCACGTACAACAATGGAGCAAGCAGGTGCCCTGTAGACGTCACTCATCACAAAGAACTGACTTCAGGAAGAAAGAGAAGCCTGTCTCCAATGGACTGTCCTGGCCAGTTCCTCCAAACAACATGATCACACGGTGTTGTCACAGTTTGGATTTTCCCAAAAGCCAAACACCATCTTTCAGGGATCATCGTTACAGCATACACACACACACACACACACACACACACACACACACACACAGTTGTTGTGAACTCAATAGGCACTTTGCAAACAAATAAACAGCTTTAACATAAATGTTTACCCACAGAGGTCAATGGAAAGGGGATAGTGATAGAAGAGTCTACCTCAATTAGCATTTTCCCCAAATATAAAGATAATCCGGTATGAGAAAATGCAACAGCATCATTTCTCAGGAAATTATATTCCAATGTCTGGTTAGCCACTTAGTGGCAGACGTACAGCCTTCACTTTATACGGAAACCAAAATAAATCCAGAAGAATTAAAGAATGTAAAAGCCGAAATAAAACGTGAAAGTGAAATATGGCTAAATGTTTATGCAAATTTTGGCAAAGAAAGGCTTTTTAAGTGTTCCCCAAAGACAGAAATCATGAGGGAATACATTCGAAGACATGACTGCATGACAACTTACTCTTATATATATATAAATATATATATCATAAGAGTTGAAGGTGAAATGGCAATGTGAGAAGCAAAAAACTATTTGGGGTGCACCTGGGTGGTTCAGTTGGTTGAGCCCCAACTTCAGCTCAGATCATGATCTTCCAACTCATGGGTTCCAGCCCTGCATCGGGCTCTGTGCTGACAGCTTAGAGCCCACTTCGGATCCTCTGTCCGCCTCTCTCTCTGCCCCTCCCCTGCTCATGCACATACACGCTCGCTTGCTCACTCTCTCTCTCTCTAAAAAATAAATAAAATTTTTAAAAAGTTTAAACAATATTTGGATCATAAATACATGAAAACAGTTAATATCTCATGGTTTGGATTTCAAAATAGACATCCTAATAATACTGGCATGAGGAAAAGACCCTATGCCGTGCCACTTACACACCAACCAAAAGGGAAAGTAGGAAAAGAAATACGTGCAACAGAGCCGCTAACCTAAGTAAACAAACTGCCAAATGCAGATCACCTGTCAAGCCCGTAATTATAAAGAAAATGTAAAAAGCAAACGTTGTTGAGTGTGTGCTCTTGGGAGAGGACATACAGGTGTGTTTTTGTAAATACCACATTTGAAAGGTATGCTGAAAATCTTTAAAATCTTCCCACCTTTGGAAACCTTTTAAGTTCACAAATTTATTCTAAGAGAATAATTAGGGGAGGCACAGTAATTTGTGCCGACCTTATTTACGTGACCAGAGAACCGAACACGTCTGCCGACCTGAGAGGCTGCCTGTACCATGGCATGCTTCAACACCATTAAAACATTTTTAAATATTGTTATAGACAAGGAGAGTTGCCAATAATATACTGCATTAATTTGTTAAGACATCTGCTATTGAAATAATTCGTACAATCATTTTATTAAAACAAATTGTGGTTACATACATATAAGGACATAGGAAAATATGAAAAGTAAACCAACATGTCAACAATGACCATCTCTGAATTTTTGTTTTACTTATGCTAATTTTATTTATGCCAATTTTTCCATGGTAAGATATATTGCTGGCATCGTTTTTAAAAAGGAAGAGACAGGGGCACCTGGGTTGCTCAGTTGGTTGAGTGTCCAACTCTTTTTTTTAATTTTTATAAATGTTTCTTTTACATTTATTTGAGAGACAGAGAGAGACAGAACATGAGCAGGGGAGGGGTAGAGAGAAAGGGAGACACAGAATCCGAAACAGGTTCCAGGCTCTGAGCTGTCCGCACAGAGCCGGACGCGGGGCTCGAACTCACAAACCGTGAGATCATGACCTGAGCCAAAGTCAGACGCTTAACCGACTAAGCCACACAGGCGCCCCTTGAGTGTCCAATTCTTGATTTTGGCTCTGGTCATGATCCCAGGGTCATGGGGATCAAGCCCCATGTCGAGCTCCGTGCTGAGCATAGAGCCTGCTTGACACTCCCTCTCCCTCTACCCCTCTCCTGCTTGTGTGTGCACATGCTCTCTCTCTCACACACATAAATTTTTTTTAATTAATATATAAATAAAAAGGAAGAGACAAATACCTTAAAACAATTTACAATTATGGCATTCATAATTTCTACAGGTAAATCTCTGAATTAGCTAGATAGAAGGTACTCCCACAAATAATCTGTATAATTTATGTTGAACACAAATATACTTGCTGAACTAAGAAGGTTAAACTAATAACAAAAGTGCTAGATACTCATCATCCATGTGTGAAATCCTGGCAGGTGTGTGATCTGACCGTGAGAACTGAGGACTCCAGCCCCCCAGTTACAGGAATGGTGAAGGGGGACACACACAGGAAGGGAGTCTGCCACAGACAAGGAAGAGTTATGGACGAATCTGAACGAGAACCTGGGTTTCCCACTGCCAAGCAAACACTGGTCACCTGTCCACACCCCGCCTCCATTCACCCTTACACCAGAACTGGATTCTCCACCAACAAGACAGGGGATACGAGTGTCCTCCTGGCTTTCTTGCTAATAAGGGAGGAAGGAAAGAACAAACCAGTAGGTTTAGCCCAGTAAACAGTTAAACCAAACTGAATCCATATGCTTAATAAAGAAAAACATTGGTTAACCAAAACCCTAGCTAAAAACCGATGACTCTACCCAAAGAAAACGAATAATGCTTTAACAGAGGGCTGTTTTGTGAAGCATGAGTGTACTGCATATACACATTTAAGACCATTTTGCTTCCCTTCCTATAAATCTTTGTCTCAGAGCAACACAGATCTATTCATAGTTACCTTGAGAAGAGTGAGTTTTCTTTTGCAAAATAAACTAGATTCCTACATTCAGAATTACTGTGGCTTGATTCAGCAGCAAAGCTAAGAACCCTTTCTATAATTTTTCCCTTACTTTAAATGAGACAAATATCAAACCACAGCCTGCTCTTGTCCTTGTCTGAGAACAACATAAATGTAAATACTGTTCCAAATCCTGCGTGAGGGTTGCAATAGTTGCCAATGTCAGGGTTACCGATGCGATTATGCGATTACACGATGAGAAGATAAGCATGTTAATAATTCCAATAGGTTGTTTCAAAAAAAATTTTATTGTTATCCCAAAAAGTCCGAATGTACATTTTAAATATAATGTATCTACATGAATCTGCATGCAAACCGATCAAAGTTCTGAGAGCTCCTGAGCAAATCCTCCCCCTGAAGAGAAGCGGTTCTCCACAAGACCACATTATTCGTCTCCTTTAACATTCAACCTCTCAAAGACACCTAAGTAGGACAGGTTAGATCATAAAAGTAAAGCGAGGTTCCTGAACCTTGTCTCTTACGACGTTTGGACCAAAGCAGTCCTCATGATGCACTGAGGGATGATTATAGCATCGTGGCTTTGACCCACCAGATGCCAGCAGCACCCTCCCCGTGTTGTGAACACCAGAAATCTCTCTGGACACTGCTAATGCCCATGGCCATGGGGGCAAAACTGCCCTACCTGAGAATGATCAGTAAAAAGGGAGGCAGAGGCCTCCCCGTGGAATTTGGAACGGCCACCTGGGAGGGGACACAAGTCTCTGCACTGGCAGAACAGAGCAGCTGAAAAAGACGGGACCCAGGTGGGGAGGAGGAGCCCCATTTGGCTCCCTCTCCTTCTGCAAATCCATAGAAAGGCCAGGGGTGGGTAAAAGGGAATAAATCCCAAACACAGCTGGAAAACAAGAACATTCCACCTACACAGCAAAATCATTAAGGAAATTCTAAGAACACAGATGGGAGCCACATGGCCGAGTGAAACCCAAGGCCCAGAGAGTGGACAGTGGGCAGCTCATCTAGGCCAGGGCCAGGCCAGTCCCACGGAGGGGGGCAGGGGAGAAAGGGCTTCTGACAGCTCACCCCACAAAACCCGAAGCGCCATATTCTTTCCGTGTGATTCACCACCTCTCAAGAACATTTATAGAAACACAATCTTCGGCGCCCAACAAGGTAACATTCTCAGGGAAATTCACAACACTAAACGTCTATCAGGGAGGGAGGAGTCTCAAATCACTCACCGCATCTTCAATCTTTAAAAAAGAAAAAAAAAAAAAAAAACGAATCAATCAAAGCAAACTGAAACCAAAGGAAGTAGAAGAAAGGAAAGAATCACAACCAGAAGGCTTATGGGAGAAACAGAACATATAAAAATAATGCTGAAAATCAATGACGTAAAATCTGGTTCATTGAGATCATTAAAATTGGCAACACTGATTGGGGAGGACAGAAGCAGGGAACATTCCAAACTCACGGCATCCCTAACAGGAGCAACACACAGTCACAGGTGCTCAGATACTGAAAGCAAGATGAGGGAAGGTTATGAACAACCTGACTCCAGCAAACCCAAAAACCTCGGTGCTTCTCCATGGGGTGGGAGGGGAGGGCCGCCCCTCAAGGCCACTCGGCAATGTCTGGAGACAGTTCTGTGTTCACGGCTGGAGGGAGAGTGCGGCTGGAGGTCTGGGATGCTGAACATCCCACCACACCGCAGGACCGCCCCGACCACGAGAATTACCTGGTTCAGAATGCAAAACTGCCCCTTAAACATCATCACTGCACCTGTACAGGCTCCCAAGGTTAGAGCTCTGCTCTCTGAAGCAGCACCCACGAAAACTACCTCATCTAGCAACCAGGTGTCTCGGCTGAAGGCACATGAGCCACAAGCCAGTGTGGGTGCTGGTCTGATGGCATAGGCGGCAGCAGCAAAGGGGAGTCCCAGGGAGGGAGGAGCCCTGGCAGCTCCAGTCCCGTTTGGGGATGAAGGCTAGTGTTCTCACCTCACATGGGAGAAGCGCACCCTTAAGGCAAGCCGCTGTTCCTTGTAGAACAGGGGGTGGAGGAAGGTGGGGTGGGCAGGCAGCCAAGTGGCTCCAAACCCACGTCTCAGCAGCTGCCCTGCACCTCCGAGAAGCCCACGCTGTGAGTGACCCCTCCCCGGGAGCAATGCCAAGACACAACCACCGACGTCAGAACTGGTTTTCAAGCTTCCTGGCGCCCACGTTGTGCCCACGCGGCCCTCCCCCACTTGGGGAGCGCGCGTTCTGGGGGAGGTCTCCTTGTCACGAGGGGTCCCAGGGGTGGGGCTGACAGCCTTTATCCATCCCCATGTAAAGGTCTGTGATGGCCTAATATCCTTTGTAACAAACTCCTTTTCTGCTCAAACAGACCAGAATGAATTCTGTTCTTCAACCAAGAACCCCAGCTAGCCCACAGAGGAAGGGGGCACCGCCTGTTTTGAGCTTCGAGGACTCTAACAAGTTAAGAGCCCTGAAGAGGCATCATGGATGGTCCCTGCGGGAGCAGAGGGACAAGTAGATTTTAAGGGGAAAGCTTGCGGCACCTGGCTGGCTCAGTCTAAAGAGCGTGCAACTCTTGACCTCGGGGTTGGGAGTTTGAGCCCCATGTCAAGTGGAGAGATTACTTAAACCAATAAATAACCTGTACAAAAAATAATAAAAATAAAAATAAAAGGACAGGTTCGCCTCATGTGTCCCCAAAGGCTCTTACACAAAACTGAAGTCCCACCGCAGGGCAACCCGTGCTCCTGGCTGTGAAGACTGACGCCCAAAGGCAGCACGGTTTTCTGAGAAAACCACATAAGCAGAAGAAGATACTAGCAAAGGGAGATGTGAACATCATAGGGGCACTGAGTGACACACGAGGGGACAAAGGAGCGTCATGGGAAGTGCCAGCCACACTTCCACGAGCCACGTTCATCCAGGCTCATGTCTTGTGGACAGAGAGACGAGACACACCGCATGCACCCTCTGTTCCCAGATCAGACGGAAGGCCCTACTAGGGGGGCTGCAGCTGACGGTGTGTTCTACCCGCTGGCCCTGGGGAGGGAAGGCCACAGCCCTGCCCTCACGTGTCTCCAGCCGTGTGTGCAGGCAGGTACGTGGTGGGCGTGGCCGTTGGGGAGTCCTGGAACACCGTGAACCGGGGATTTGGGGATGTGAGGCAGTCCACATGCTGTGGTTCGGACCTGTGTGTACCTGCTCACTGTCACCTGCTCTGTGGACCTGCTCCCGGGTCCCTCCACACACACACACAAACGCAGAGCCACCACCACCGATGCCACATGAAGGCGTCCACCAGGAACCACTGCGAAGGAACCAGGGCCCTGCCGGGGAAGCTCCATTCCAGAGGAGCTGGCTTCCTCCACGGCTACCACTTGCTCATGCGGGACACAGATGCGCTGCTCTGAGGCCACACTTCCAACAGGCCTGACCTCATCAGAGCGCTCACCGCGTCCCCAGGTACGACAGAGCAGCCACCCATGTGCCTGGAGCGCGTCCTCCCTCCCGCCGCCCGCCCAGAGGACAGAGGACAGAAGGAAAGCAGGAACATTACCTGAGCGGTCCCCATGGCGGCCGGGCTGGGTGCAGGCCGAGCGTCCCAGGGCAGCTGTGCTGAAACCGGGCCGGGCTTACGGCCGCGCCTCAGGTGCAGGGAAGGCCTAAGATGAGGAACGGATAGAAATGGGGAAAATATGATAAAAAAAAAAAGATAAGCAACCTCCCCCCTGGAAAAGAAAATACATGGGAAGTGCCTGGAAAACCAACCACTGAGCAAAACTTCTATCACCTGAGAACAGCACTTTGGCAGAGAAGCTACATAGGAAAAATGACACAGGATCCCACAATGACACGTCGTGTAAGTGCAGATGTAGGCTTTCATGACGAAAAGTATTTCATTTCTCAGTCGGGGCCCGAAATTGCGATACGTCAGCTTTCCCCACTTGAAAATACGCAACCAGAAATAACGCAACGTACTCTGAATCAGAGGTATGATCTCTCCAATAACCCAATGGCAGAAGCAGCATTTGCAACCTTGGGCTAGCTCCGCAAGGAACCAGGCAGATTCCAAGAAACAAGAGCAGTACCAGGAATATTAACAATTGCTCATCCTCTTTCCAGGAAAAAGAAAATAGCACTATACCCCGATAAATAGGAGGGCAGCATTTAAAAATGCTAGAACATACATTTTGATAATTCTAAAATTCTCTGCTTTTTTTCATTGCACATGGACACATGAAATGACTATTGCCCCCAACCATCACCACCAAGTGAATCAGACGAAATAGGAAAAGGAGCCTCCAGAGGAGACTTGTTTATACCATCACGCCAGAAAAACACCCTCGCTTTTTCTCTTAGTAAGCTACTGTGACCACAAAATACTTATCTACGTATACTTGACGTGGCCCTCAAAAACCCTGATCAGGTTCTATAAATTTCCATGAAGGCCAGAGGTCCCGCTTAGATGCACCCCATCTTCCAAAACTTATTCTGTCACCAAACTCTGGCCAAATGGTCACGTTACAAAATGCTGTACTTACTTTCAAATGTACGAGTCCAAGAAGGTAAGAAAATCAGCTGTTTTTTTACATTAGCAAGGACAGTCTGCAAATACAGATAATAACACACAAACTGAAAATTAACCCCTGGTTTCCGGGAATCACTTAGTAGATGTCTGCTGTGACTGTCACCTAAACTGTGTATTTATTTCCAGGCATTTCCTGTTGAAATTCTGACTTTCCAGAACTGACACACTGCTGTTCACTCACTCGCTTCCTGCACCAGGACCTTCCCATATTTTCCTGCCTGAACACTCACACTGACCCCACAAACCCCTTACTTTTGGGCATCTGGGTTGTTTCCAATTTTCCCCATTTGCTGAGAATTGTGCACACATTTTCATATGCTTCTCGGTGCGTTTGTGCAGAACAGATTTCCAGGAGTGGAGTCCCCGGGTCACGGGACTTGCACGTTTTTAGTCCACGACACTGCCATGCGTGTGCCAGTGCTCACATCACACGTCGCCAGGTTTTCTGCATGCCTCTGGGGGAAGAAAAGCTTCCCGCTGTTTCCGTGGATTTGGAAGAATTTTTGTTGTGATTATTGATCAAACTTCTTTCCATGCAAACTGCCTGTTCTATAGATTTGTCCACTTCTTTTGGGGGAAATTCCTAATTACCATGTAGTATCTCTTTACATATTCCAGACCGTGTGTCTGCTCTATAGGCTGCAACGGTTTTCCTTCTTTCTCACGCATTAACTCCCTCGATGGTGTCCTTCCAACAACCTAGGTGTATTTGATAGAATTTATGTCCAAATCTACCAATCCCTTCTCTAAGGGCTTCTGTCATTACCCAGATCTTCCCAACTCCACAATTCAAAAAAACACATTCGACTAAATTTTGTTTTAGCATTTGTACAACTATTTCTAACAATTAGATCATCGATGTGTTTGGAACTTTTTTGAGTTGCCAAGTAGAATTGTTACTTTCTCTCCAACGACTAACCAAGATCCCAACAAATTTGCCTAATAATCCATATTTTATCCACCAACTTGAAAATGCCACTCACGCAGAAAAGACTGTCATACAGATCAATTTATCTCCCGCAGCATCTGTACATGTGTTTCTCTCTAGCAGACCAGAACTCCCACTACACAGATCTTCTTTAAAACTTTACTGGACACCTTGTGAATTCATTCTTCTGTATAACTTTATCATCCCTTAAAAAATCCCACTCCCCACCTCCACTGCCCCCCCCCCCCGAAACAGGTTTTGATTGAAGTTCTATCTCTCTCTCTCTCTCTCTCTCTCTCTCACACACACACACACACACACACACACACACACACACACCTGAAGGGAAGTGATAGGTTTTAATACTAAATTTGCCATTAAAGTATACTTCCCTACCAAGCACTAGGTAATGTTTTACATCCTTTCCACGTATTTCAAAGTCTGGTTTTTTTCCCCCCTATAGACCTCAAACATTCCTGTTTTCTCCCAAGGTGTTTTGTAGGGTTTATTGTTTCTGACACTGGACCTATTTTGCCATTACTTTATCACATACAGTACAGTTCATGATTTTTATTTTACTGATCTTGTATTTGTTCTACATAATCCATGTTCCTACTTATCTAATAGATTTTGTATGGTCTCTTCCTTTTTCCACTGAGCATTTCTAATATTTTGTCTCTTTTACTTTCCCATATAACCTTAACTGGAGACCCCAGAATAAGAGGGACTAATGGTGAGAATTCCACACTTCAGAATTCCCCAATAACTGCTCCGCTTGCTTCAGGGTTTCTGATTACATTCTGAACCCTATTAAGGAACTGTCCTGCCATTACTCCCTCTCAGAATTTTATCCTAAGTGACTGCCATATTGTTTCAAGGTCCTTCAGTGTTTATGATGCATCCGTGTTTTTTTTTCTTTTAACATGCTCATCCTTCAGATTACTAACATAGAGATCCTATTATTGAAAGAATCTTGCTTTTACAGACTAAGCCATTTGGTCATATTAAATGTACAATTAGATGCAATTTGCCAATATTTCGCTTAGGAAATTTATATTTATATTCTTAAGTAAAATTAGCCTTTTTCTACTATATTATCAAGTTTGGTAATTACTCATTAAAAGAGAGTGATGGTGGGCGCCCAAGTGGCTCAGTCAGTAAAGAATCCAACTCTTGATGTCAGCTCAGGTCATGATCTCACAGTTCATGGGATCAAGCCCCACATCAGGCTCTGTGCTGATAGCATGGAGCCTGCCTGGGATTCTCTCTCCCTCTCCCTCTCTTGCTGCCCCTACCCTTCCTTCTGTTTCTCTCTCTGTCTCAAAAAAAAAAAAAAAAAAAAAAAAACTCAAAAAAAAGAGAGTAATGGTTATAACTCTGAACTAGTTTTGATAACAGAATTATCAATTCGTAGATATTTGTATAGAGTTCACCTATAAAACTGATCCAGCATCTTTCACAAAAGTACATCTAAGGAAAATTTTAATTTTCCCGTGGTTACTAGACCATTCACATTTTCTAGCTTTGTCAGATCAACTTATTTCACTTATATTCACCAAGAAAACCAAACATTTCATCTTGATTTTCAAATTTCAGCAAAAAATTTCTGCTGATAATATGGTCCTTTTAACTGTGATTCTATCACATTCTTTATCCTTAACTCTTCACACTGTTAAATTTTCTTTTTTTTAATTAATCTTGCACAAGTTTATTCGCAAGACATTTTTTGCATCGTCTTCTTTGTTGTTGAATATTGAATTAATGCTTTTTTGTGTTTTTAATTAAAATATAATAACATGTTATGTTAAAGACCCACAGGATTCTGTGTTGTATTCAATCTGATCTGACCGTTTTTGTTTGTAATGTCTAAGTTTCACCCTCCCATGTTTATTGTGATTACTGATAAACTGGGATTATATTGTCCTGATAGTTCGTGTTTAATTTGTTTTTCTTTGTACTTTATTCTTTACTGCCTTACAACAGGACTTTTCACTACTTTCTCAGTGCCTATACGTCCTATTTCTCCCCTAACAGTTTTAACATAGGCAATTAAACATGTATTTTTCTAGCAAAGCCACTGATTAAAACAGTATCTCCAATATCCTCTTGAATAAAAGAACTTTAGGGTGCTCACACTTCCCCCAAAGTTCAGAATGCCCTCCCCATACTGCAGCTGCTCTGATATTACTACTGTGTGGATACCAAATACAATTGCTCATTAAACAAAAGAAAATAAACTACTTATTCTGAAATCAATACTTGTAAATTAATGTGCTCTTGATCTCTTTGCTACCATCCTTCTGGGTTCATTTTTCCTCATGCTCAAAAATATCTTCTTGTTTTTCTTTCAACATGGTCTCTGTGTGGCAAACTTTCCAGGTCCTTATAGGTCTGAAAATGTCCTTATTTTGCCCTCAGGATTGAATGACAGTTACATAAGTATGGAATTCAAGAAATCCAACAGATAGCTTCAGGCATCTGTTGTTACCTTTGAGAAATTTCTCATCCATCTATAAGCAATTTCTGTTCTCTTAACTAATAAGTCTTTCAGGATTCCGTCTTTACCCTGGGTACCGCTGTGTTTTACAAGGATGGCTCAAGATGTGTGTCTTGTTGGCCTATTCTGTCCTAGATGGTGGTGCAAGTTTTCTGTATCCATTTTTTCACTTAAATTCCAATTTTAATTTTTTATTTAAATTCCAATTAGTTAACATACAGTATAATAGTGGTTTCAGGTGTACAAATAGGGATTCAACACTTCCATACAAAAACCAGTGCCCATCACGACAGGTGCGTCCTTAATCCCCATCACCTGTTTCCCCCATCCCTCACCGACCTCCCCTCTGGTGACCGTTGGTATGTTCTCCGGAGTTGAGTCTGTTTCTTGGTTTGTTGTCTCTCTCTCTCTCTCTTTTTCCCTTTGCTCATTTGTTTTGTTTCTTAAATTCTACATACAATTGAAACCCTGTGGTATTTGTCAGGCGGTACAAATTTTCAATCTGAAAACAGTTTTCCTCGATTTGGGAAGATTATTGGCCATTTTATCACAAATACAAACTCACCCCTACTATTTATTTCTTTAGCTTCTATCAGATGCATGTGTTGCCTTTTAGATCTATTCACTAACTGTGGTTTCTCATCTGCTCTCTTTTTATGCTTAATACTAGGAAATTTCTTCAGCTTCATCTTCTAGTTCACTACTTTTTTTTCAGCTATGTCTGATCTGTGAATATTTACTGAGTTTTATTTTCAAGGGCCATAATTTCTATAATATTCCTAACTGGTTCTTTCACATCATCTCCTACTCTTTCTGTACAGCTGTCCCACATAGCACACGGGCTAAAAACAGGGATCTGAGCACAACCAAATCCGGGATCCAGTCTTCATTAGGAACACTTCCTCAGAACGTCAGTTACATAAGCACTTTGTGCTGTTTCCTAATGTGTAAAATGGAGCTAACAACAGGACAGACGACATACGGTAGTTGTGCGGCTTGAGGGAGTCCTTCCTGTGGAGTCCTCAGAACACTGATGGGAACATCTTAATACTCAACACATGTTGCAAATGTGGTCTCTGGGAAGAAAGTGCTCATCCACAGAGTTTACACCCGGTGCACCTGTGGGCCTGTTACTTCGGTCACTCACACTGATCCAAGTGTGCACGATGTCTATTCTCATCTCCACTGCTTCTAACTTGAAGGAAAAAGAAAACAAAATCTTGTTCTACAATTCTTCCCTTTTCATGGCCTCCCACTCCTAGGGTACAGATGAGCCTTGGCATCTTTTTCTGAATCTTCTTCCCGTTTATCTTTTAAATTTACTTCACCAGGAGGCTGCCCTCTGTACTTCAGTGTGTCCTGTCTTCCAAGCGATGACTGCATTTCGATGGCCTATTTTTCCTCACCTGTTCATCCTCCTCTCTCACACTCTAAGCAGCCAGGAGTCGTTCTTCTGGGGCTCCAGAAAGCCGAGAAGCAGGGTGACAAGCATCTCCTTCTTGATTCGCTGGGGAAATGTGGACTCTCCATCAGTGAGGAAAGCAGGGACCTCAGACTTTTAGGCTCTTCTGAGGATGTAGAGCTGGGGTGGCGGAAAGGCCTGTGCTCCCCCAGCTCCCGAGGGAGAACGTTCAGGGGGCAGGCCCCTGGGTGAGGGGCCTCTGAGCTTTTTAGGCCCTCAACCTCCTTTAGGACCACACTGTGTAACTGTAATATGCATTTAACTTTCCATTTTTATTCTTCAGTGCTGAAAAGAACAGGTTTTAAGAAATCACATATATACACACACAGGCTTCAAGGATGCAAAGGAGAGCAAGGTCCCTATTTACATTTTACATGGGTATTTTCCCAAATAAAAAAAAATTTTTAAAAAGACAAAAGTATAGGAATCTACTTTCAAAATCACAAAACGTTTTCCTGATTATAGCATACATATACGAATGTAAATATTACACCAAATATTACCTAATTTCTCATATCTACAACTATTTTAATTGACCATCCCAAAATATCTCAGGTACTTTTTATCTTTCGAAAAGGAACATGAACCACCATGTTATATTCTCGTGATAACAGGAACTGAGCTCACCATATGTTTGCTGTACTGCTCCCTTAGTATTATGAGAAAATATAGACATTTCAAATTCTATTTAGTTGGCTGGAAGGTAATCAAGTCAATAGCATAAAAATGTCTTCTATTATAGTTAAGAAGTGCTTATGGCAAAGCATAACCGAGTAATGCAAAATAATTGCACACGCAATTCTACTGATCTCATTTTGCCACTTAAATGATACACAGAGATCAATCATTCCCTCACTGGACCCCGCCAGCCAAAGCAATCATCATCCCTATTTTCCAGCAAACATGAATTAACCACTTTCCACATTTCCACACACATGGAGAAAAAGTAGAATGTGTCCATAAAGATGTGTACAGACCTTCACCTTGATGTGATTCTTCTACTAAGTATCACAAATTGAGGCTCAGGTCCGAAAGTATGAACAGAATGATGAACAACTTGAAAATAACTCATTCAACATTATCAATTCAGGTAAGTATTATGATAGCATTGTTTTTCCTCTAGCCATCAAATTAGAGGTGCCCACGTAATAGCAAGCTTCTATGTTTACAGAATGTGATTGTCTAATACAATCTTTATATACAAAAATGTCTACTCAAAAGGACTATTAAATTCCATCAATGTGTTGTAAATTCGAATTTCACCGTACGCATGTTAGCATAATCACTATTGTTCCTTAAATTCAACTTTTCCCGTACTCTAGAGTTACATGTCTTAATTTCAATCTGATTTCTCCACCCAGATTAGAAACTTAGTTCATACATTCATTTGTCTTCTAAATATTTAAGTTTATTTTTTTAGTCATCTCTACACCCAACGTGGGGCTCGAACTCACGACCCCGAGATCTAGAGGTGGATGCTCCACGACTGAGCCAGCCGTGTCTTCTATCTGGTAGTCTGCCATCACCACCGTCATCAATGTCTGCTGAATTTTCCTCAGCACCAAAACCAATGGCACACGGTTGATTTAATCCCATCGGATTCCTCTATAACATATTACTCTAGGACTACAGACTTTTTAATATTTATTGGGTGGTGGGGGCCGAGAAAGAGAGAAAATCCCAAGCAGGCTCCATTCTGTCAGGGCAGAGCCCAATATGGGACGGGGCTCAAACTCACAAACCACAAGATCATGACCTGAGCTGAAATCAAGAGTTGAACGCCTAACTGACTGAGCCACTCAGGCGCCTCTAGGATTACAGATTTAACTGAAATGTCATAGGCATCTCATTATTAAAAAGAAATCAAGGCTAAACTGCCTTCTCTAATACGTGACATCTCCGACACAAACTGATCTTTCCTTCGTCTGAGCACCTGCATCCTATCACCTGAGCTGCCCCGTCTTCCACGTCAGACTCCTCTGCAGGAAGAGAGCAGAGCGGTCACTGTGAGCCCAGGGCAGCAGGCGGCCAGAACACAGAACATTCCTACCCACCGTCCCACAGCTGCACGCAGTGCACATGACACACGGCGGGACAGGGACACACACCATCATTTGGAACAAAGTCACGTGCACGGGCTGAGGCTTGGGCTCAGATGGCCTTCGGGCTCAGGCCGCAGCAACCTGTGCCTGGTCTCCGGCCTGGCAGGCTGCCTGCAGATTTCAGACGTCCAGTCTCTGCGGTCATGTGAGCCCACTTCCTGCATCAATCAGTCTCTCTCTAGATAGAGAGAGACACAGGTAGAGATACACATCCTATCAGCTCTGTCTTAGTAGCAATCACATTGTGTCTGGCGGCAGGTAATAGAAAAATGAAGTCAGGGCGCCTGGGTGGCTCAGTCGGTTGAATTGGCTCTTGATTTCGGCTCAGGTCATGATCCCAGGGTTGTGGGCTGAAGCCCTGTGTCAGGCTCTGCACTGAGTATGGAGCCTGCTTGAGATTGTGTCTCCTTCCCTCTCTTTCCACCCACCTCTGCCCCTTGCCCCTGCTTGTGCTCACTCTGAAAAGAAAGAGAAGAAGAGAAGAAAGAGAGGAAAGAAGGAAAGGGAAAGGGAAGAGGAAAGAAGGAAAGGGAAAGGGAAGAGGAAAGAAGGAAAGGGAAAGGGAAAAGGAAAGGGAAAGGGAAAGGAGGAAGAACTCATACTCACTCAACAATAAAGGCGCTTTATAGGCTCACGAGGCTGCACAGTCCAGAGCTCAGAACTGGTCTGACTGCCTGGCACCATGACCCCAAGCACTCGGAAACCCTCTCTTCCCCTGGTATCTTGCGATCACAGCTTCAGCCGAAAGCTGATGACACCTCACAGTGGCAGGAGGGCTGCTCAGAGCTCCCGGAGATTTCTTTGCTCACTTCCAGGGAGTGTGAGTTCCAGAAGAGGAAGCTTCTCTTTCTCAGAAACCGCTTTTCCAATTTCAAAGGCTTGGGTCAGGTAACGTGCCCACGTGACGGACCCAGCTTCCTCCACGGCTCCTGGGATGCCACGGGACACTGGGAAGAGCGGCGGTAACGCAGAGGACATGGCAACAGACATGAGCGTCCTCATCAGGACAGCAGAGGTAAAGGTGTGGGCAGTTCCTGCTCACTGTGCACGCTCACACTTCGAGTCCTCCTCCCCGTCAGCCCCTCACTCCCCACAGGTGTTCCAGCAGGAGCCCAAGCCCGCAGCTACCTACATGCCATCATTAACGGAAGGTCCTCTAATCACGTTTGCTATTCCATTTAGACATGTGTCCCTAAGCGAAACAAGCGCAATTCTAAACGCCGGACCCCTTTCCGGTGGGGACTGAGTGAGTGCCGCACAGGTCGGCACAGCGAGAAAACCCACGCACGGCAAGACTAAGCCACGGGTTCACGAGTCACTGTCAACCACCTTCCTTCTGCCTTCAGTTTAAAAAAATCTTCAGTAAACAAACTGGATAAGAAAACTCAGACCTTTTTAGATTCTTGTGTTGAAAACGGTGTTAAATTTGTTTAGTAAACAAAGGTTCTGGAAAACCGTGATGTGGCACATGTCATAGATTAAGAACTCCACAACAGTTTACGGTGGAGTGACGTTCATTTGTAGAATGTACTTCGAGAACAGTAGGTGGCAAAGGGCTTTGTGTGAAATCCAATCCTCAGAGCATCAGGCGTTTACATCTTCTTATCTGCAATTGTTTTATAATTGCTGTGTTGCCATTAGCGTACGATGGGTAATGGTGTGTACCAGACGAGCAACTCTGTATTTTGCTTAATATTTTAACTAATGACCAAAGAGGAGAATTTCATTACAAAATGCATTTTGAATAATATTGAATGATCACGTGTTGCAAGAACCAGAAGAACTGGAGGAATTAAAAGAGGTCAGAGGTGGAGACAGTAAGCTGCGTTCGGTTCGCGGTGAAGTCCAGACACTGCACACAGACAAGGCAGACCTGGGCTCAGAGACGCCTCCCCGATCACGAGTAGACTAGTGAAAGGGCCTGAGAGTGCATCACGGTAACCCCAATTCTACTGAAGGACCCATCCCTACTGAGGAAAAGGGTTTTATCCCACACATCACCACCCACAGAGGCTCACAGCGGAGGTCTCCTCCAGGGCATCACAGACCAAAGGCCAGCACCGTTTTCCTGGCAAGTCAGAAGGACAACCAGCCAGCACTTCCCACGACAGAGTCCGTTCCAGAGAACAAAACAGGACAGTGAGAGGAATCCTGACAAGCCCTCCGCATGCTTGAGGAATGACAGGCCTTCTGGTTCTCTGGTGGTGCCCTCAGTGACATCCAGGGTGAGACCACCAACGAACACACCTACCTCATATTAACAGATCTACTCACAGGAAAAATACCTCCATTTTTTACTGAGGTCAAGTTCACTCGCAGCAGTAGACGCGTTCTAACTCGTAATAACAGGAAGCCCTCCTATCCATAGTCCCGTTTTTCCCAACGCTCTGCTCTGAAGCACCCCCTTCACACCAGGCAGGACTGTGCTGGGTGGGAGAGAAGCTGGAAATGGCTGGGGCACCTGGGGGGTGCATGAAATAAGCCGCCAGCACACTGTGTGAGAGGGCACGTGTGTGCCCACGCTCAGAAATGGACTTCCTAAGCAGGAGAAGTTTAGATCACATCACAGGGCCATGAAGAAGTGAGAAGATCCCCGGACAAACTCTCAGATGGTGAGAGAGAACCTCACACGGGGACTTACAACCCTTTCCAGGCACGCTCTGATTCAGGGAGTCTCAGCACACCCGCAGAGGTGGCCCCACATGAGGACACCACAGACACATATAAAATGGGAAGAAGATAGTCTAATTTGAAAGGCGCCATTTTGAAAGGTACTGAGTGTTAAGTACGAATGTTAGGATGGGGTAAATCAGGTATTTATTTATCTAGGGTAGGGTAACATCCACTACAAACTTACGGTAGCCTGTGTACCTCTGGTGTGGAGAAATCATACTGCCTCTTACCTACCCGTGCACCCGTGTGGACAGAAGGCCGCTCCGCTGGGGCACTCACTGACAAACCTGAGATCGCACCTGGGGACCACTCAGGGGTTAGCTCTCCCGCCCACTCCCCGTCCCCCCGGAAGGCACAGGTCCCAATCAGCAGCTCTCTCCTATTCTCCTCAGGGAAGGGGTGAAGCGGCCTCCCAGGGGCCCATTCCCTCCCACAGGAGACAGGAAACCTCCCCGGGGCTCAGCAGACCCAGGAACACATTCTGATGACCAAGAAAGAGGAACAGACCTCATACATCTCTGCCTCTGGGCCCTTCCTCCCTCAGTGACATCCACCATCACGCACAGGCCCTTCCTTTAAGATCCACGCGCACAATCCCAACCCTTCCCTCACCCAGCACCCGCACACAGAAGACGTCACCAACAGATAATGTTCAACCAGCGCAACTCCCATCTGTCAACCCTGGTGACGTGCAGCCTGAGGACCCCTGTGTCACTTTGTAACACATGGGGCACGTCCTTTTCTTAGGGCTCCACACCAGCCACCGGACAGGCAACCTTGAGATGGATCGGCACAAAACAACACACTTTACAGGAGCCACAGCCATGACTCCATTTCCGATCTGACTTCAAGTCAGTCATGTGTTCCAAAGGACCTACTAAGTCACCATCCACACTCTGCTTCGTTTTACAACAGAGCCCAGGTCCTACCTGCCCTCCTGAGGCTCCCTGAGGCTACCCCCCCCCCCCCCCCCCGCCCGGGGCTGTCTGTACCGCCCCCACCCCCTGCGGCTTATTCCCTGCCCTTTCCCCTTCCTTCATTTCCTCTTAACCACTGTCCTCTGCATTTCAAAAGGAGCTTTATGTTCAAAGGGAAAGAGGTAACAGGAAAGATGGCTAAGAAACTGCCTTTTGGGGGCGCCTGGGTGGCGCAGTCGGTTAAGCGTCCGACTTCAGCCAGGTCACGATCTCGCGGTCCGTGAGTTCGAGCCCCGCGTCGGGCTCTGGGCTGATGGCTCGGAGCCTGGAGCCTGCTTCCGATTCTGTGTCTCCCTCTCTCTCTGCCCCTCCCCCGTTCATGCTCTGTCTCTCTGTCCCAAAAATAAATAAACGTTGAAAAAAAAAAAAAATTTAAAAAAAAAAAAAGAAACTGCCTTTTGGATATGGGGGGAAAGAGATCAGATTGTACAGAAAACAGACCTACCTCAATGGTAATCTCTCTCCTCGGGCTTTTGTCCAGCATAATACAAGAGAGCAAGAGCTTAGTGTTTAGGGAGGAAGCACGGGTGCTTTGTGCTCCCAGCCCAGAGGGAAACCTGAGGTAACCAAAAGCCATCACAGAGGAAGCAAAACTCCAAAAACAAGACATTTATGAGAAATAGGACACCTGAAGGTACTGAAACTCTCGGAGTCGAGAATTATCTGAGGTCCTCCGCCCGAGCCCGGAGATGCACACATTACAACTAGGTGCCTCCACTCTGGGGCAGCATGGGGATCACACATCCCCAATCCTACCACTGCGTCATGAAGTGTCTCTGCTTCTCGTTCCTGCCAGTCTGGCCCTTCAGCATCCTGGCCATGATGTAAGGGGAATAATCTGGCATCCGTCCTTTTACATAGTGCTAATTTATAAAACCTCTTCAGAAAGAGCGATGTAACACTGACAGGTGTAGCTGAGTAGGACCACCCACTGCCTCACTGACTGAAGGCTACAGACACAAAGATGCTTCATCACCCATGATTTCTCTGAATTGCACAAGAAATGGCTGACAGAGCAAATGGAGCTCTGGCTTCCAAGTCAAGCATCTAAAACTGTAGCACGTACCACAGTGGACAAGAAGTTAAAAACAACCCACACATTTATTTGTCTTTGCCTGTGGGGCACCTATCCTTCATCCCCTGGCTCTGCCTTGATCCTCCTTTGGGACTAGCCCCCACCCCCATCAACCCACAAGGGAACCCTGCCCTCCTGCAGGGCTGGGCCCACGATCCAGACCCGGTCAGGCCGTGCAGTCTGCCCCCCCACACACGCAAGGTGTCCAGAGCTGTGCACGCTAGTCATGGACCAGAGGACAGTCGCTACTATGGGCTTTGGTGGAATGACTGGGCATGACTTCCAAGATAATGTAAGGCTGCAGGTGCCACAGGCTACCAGGTGGAGAAGGCCGCCCGAGAGAAACCACAAGGGCCTCAGGCAGGGGACAGAGAATCCACACCCTAATGCCATCATCTCAGCCCTTAGATCCAGCCTCCACTTACATGACCCTGTATACAGGTCTCATACACACCCTGAGTGTGTGTAGACCATAATGAGCTGAGAATCTGTCACCTGTAATGAAATAAACCCTACCTGATTGAGGAAGCTACACGTCTATCATAGTAAAATGTTGCCTCACATCTTCTGGTTCTAAGATCTTACCTTATGCCCAATTTTCCATGGGGTTTCCAAATGGTCTTGGCAAAGCAAATTAGCAAAATATAGCATCCTGTCTTTTTTGTCTTCAAGACGCAAGGGCTAGAAGGGGAAACCCAGCAAGAACTAACAGTCCAGGTTGAAATCTGAATGTAGTTTCCCACAGAAATGTAATTATAAGTGTTGGTTAGGTTCCCAGCTCTGTTCGTGTCCAAACAAATGAGAAAAGATGAACTCAGAGTGGTATATAGGACATGGGGAACTATAGCTTAAAAAAATCATACTGCAGATCCTTCTGGAACCCTAGAAACTGCAGGTGGTTTTGGAGTTCAAGACAAATAACACTAAGAACATACCAAAACACGGCCCCCCTGAAGCTGGGAACGACCAGCTCCAAATGCACTCCCCCAGCAAAGACCCACACAGCTTTGGGGGCAATCACAGAAATGGCTTCCCAGACCTGGGAAAGTACCCTGATGAGATGAGACAGACCTGGGAAGGACCACAGGGAGCAGTGAGGGGGCGAAGGTTGGAGCTGCCATTTCTAAAGCTCCACTCCCGCTACAATTCCACCAAGATGTTTATTCTTGGCATTTAAAAGGGGGGAAAATGGCACCTCGGTGTCTCAGTTGGTTAAGCATCCAACTCTTTTTTTATTATTATTAAATATACTTTATTGTCAAATTGGTTTCCATACAACACCCAGTGTTCATCCCAACAGGTGCCCTCCTCAATGCCCATCACCCGCTTTCCCCTTTCCCTCACCGCCCCCCCCATCCACCCTCAGTTTGTTCTCAGTATCTAAGAGTCTCTTATGGTTTGCCTCCCTCCCTCTCTGTAACTTTTTTTTCCCCTTCCCCTCCCCCTGGTCTTCTGTTAAGTTTCTTAGGATCCACATATGAGTGAAAACATATTAAGCATCCAACTCTTGATTTTGGCTCCGGTCATGGTCTCACGGTTCATGAGTTTGAGCCCCGAGTGACGGCACGGAGCCTGCTTGGGACTCTCTCTTTCTCTGTCCCTCCCCTGCTCATACTCCTAAAATAAGTAAATAAACTTAAAAAAATAAAAAGGAAAAAGGTAACTTTTGACAACTGCAGTTCACTTAGCAAATCCCACCCACTGCAAATTACGGGAGTGTCTGAAGGTTTAGGAAAAGGGAGACGAGTTTATAGAAATTAGGACACACAAGGCCCTTTTGGGGCAACTTAAGCTGAATTACAGTGAAAACATTCCAAGAAAGTGTCCAGTATCCTGAGCGATAAGGAAGGAAATAATTAACTTCACACCCTCAAACACATTCATGTCAGACTTTTCCTGGAAACCTTACAGGCTGCTGAGGCAGCGTTCATTCCTGCAGCTGACCATAAACTGGGAACTGTAGAGCACAGGACAAACGAGGACACACGCTGCCCCCCGCCCCTTGCCACCACACTCCTGGGATTTACTCCGAAATGGAAAGACATATGTGTGTCAGGAGTGGCTTCCTGAGACCCACAGAGAATGTGATCTCACTGCAGAACAAGCCGGAGGGACAGAACATCTTCGGAAATTCAGCAAAAACACAGACTCCATTACTGTTCACCTTCCCTTGAATGTACGTAAGAGTCTGAAACCAGAGGCACGCCTAAGACAAAGAAGAACGTGGTTTCCTTAAAAATCCCAGAGTCCTGTCACTAAAGCAGACTGCAAGGAATCCTCTAGAACAGCTCTGCCTTTAATTCAATAACCCACTGTTAAATATGTGACTGTCTCCTGTTTCTAGAGATTTCTACACAGGCAAGTCCACGTGTATGCTGTGTGTGGAGGGCTCTGGCGTTCAATCACCTACAATGTCGAGACGATGATTTCTTATTCTGAACCAACAGCCCCCCTGCTGCCTCTTAAATTCACCACAGACACCCCTCCTAACCTACTAAGAAGGCCACTTAACACTCACATTAGAGCTGGCGGTCGGATGTATTCAAGGATAAGCCTTTTTATCCAGACTTTAACTTCAAATTTAACTTGAAGGCCGTGGAGTTATATTTTCTTCCCAGTGTTTGAAAAACCCTATTTCCAATCGATAGCACAGTACAAATACAACATGCTCAGTTATGATGCTCAAAATTCAGCATGGGTACTGCAAAGTGGGAACATGAGATTCAAAGGGGCACACTTCTCTGGCTGAAACAGGACAAGTCCCTGTGGCCCAAGTATTTCTATTTTCCAGGAAAGCCTAATCTATTGAAATGGCCTCTGGACACTAACTGTATAATGGGATTTGAGTTTTATAAAAGGCAGAATTGACAACTAACGAAAAGCAAAGTTCTGGATGTGCACATCGCATGGCCCTTCTCCACCAGCCCTGCTGGGCTTCCACAGTCCCATCCTCACGAGACAGCGAACCACATGCCTCAAAGGTCCCTTTCACCTTCAATCAGAAAGATGCATGTGCAGGAGTTACAAAAGCAGATCAGATGCTGATTATTTTTAGACAGTCTACACTCTGTGTAGCAAGGAATAAACCACGAGCAAAAAAACCCACTACAGCAGCAGGAATACACTCTGATTCTAGGAACAGAGAAAGGGATCAGTGGAAAGTGAGCCCTAGGTTGGGAGACACAATTCTGCGCTGGAGAAACATGGAAAGTTCCGTATGGAGGATGGGACATTTGGGCCAAAGCCACTGAGACCTGAACAGGCAGGTCCAGGGACAGGGGCCAAGGTGGAGCCCTGACAGGGTGAGTGTGCAGGGAACAGCCAGTGTGCAACAGTGAACAGGAAAACCGAGGAGGAGAGTGGATTTGCGAGGGTCGCGAGGACACTTGAGCCAGGAAATACGGACTTGTTCCAGGACCAGAAGGGACGCAGTGATGACTAAGTCCAACAGTGAGGACGGGGCCAGCGCGGAGGCAAGAACGGCACAGAAGTCAGGCTCAGTGCAGGGCCGGGGACAGTGCAAGGGGTCAGCACGAAGGTCTGGGTCAACACAAAGGTCATGGCCAGCATCAGGGTCAGCACGAGCATCACAGTCAGCACGAGGGCCAGGGCCAGCACAAAAGTCAGGTTCAGCATGGGGGCGGGGACAGCGCAGGGGGTCGGCACAGAGAGCAGGGTCAGTGTGAGGGCTGGGGCCAGCACAGGGGTTGGCATCGGGCGTCCGAGTTACAAGGCAGATTTGGGAGGCAGGAAGCAAAGCGCCAGCCGTGGCTATGGCTGGAGTGGAAGGCGCAGTTCAAAGCAGACAGCCTGTGGCACCGCCTCATCCCTTCCTGGGGGACAGGCGGTGAGGAGGCATCTGGGCTCAGCCACACACAGAGCTGGGCTGGCTAACGGCTCCAGAACGGCTCTGGTGCTTCCAGGTCCACGGTCACACTACACCGGGCCGTGCCCTCCAGCACGCTGTCCCCAGGCCCCGGAGAATGACCCAAGGCCAGCACAGAGCTGGGGCCGCAAGAGCTGGGGCACAGGTTCTCACGGGACCACCTTCTGAGGAGCCTCCTGTGGGCCGTCCCCTAATTCCCACGGCGTCTCCCGCCTCTCTCACCTCCTCACACCCTGCAGAGTACTTAGCGCCCTGCCGTAGCCCTACCTTTTCTTTGACGCCTTCCCTACCTCTTCCGATCCCACGCATTTCTCCTCGCTCTGAACTGTCGATGTTGGAAATGACAACAGCGGGTCTGGCCTCCACTCGCGGTTGCCAGCGTCTTAGTCTCCAGCCTCCGCCTCTTAGGGGACAGCGTCAGCCCTTCGGGGTCAGCGCTGCTCCCACCCAGATATTACAGCGGTTGGAGAGCCTCAGACACCAATCTGCAGTCACAGGTTCACAGAGAGGCTTTCGTGAGCCGTGAGCTCGCATAACAGCTAACGTCATCCTCGCCTGGACCCCAGAGCTCGGCACAGAGCTGGGCACGTGTGAGGGCTGGAAAAAACACGTGGACAGGTCAACCCCCACGCGGTCGGCACCTCACAACCAACGCAGAGAAGGAGGTGAAGAAAACACCGCCCCAGAGTGGCCATCCCCCAGACACTGTCCCAGAGCGAGAAGGAATCACGGACACTGTCCTGCCGCGATCAGGTCACTGGCTAACCGCAGCTTCCGCCAAGGGACCCTGATTCAGAACAGAGGCAGACACGCCTCCCCTAAACCCATTTACACAACGCTGTGCTCAGCAAGGCCCGTCGTCCACGGCAGCTCCTCTGAAATCATCCGTCACTGACATGACGTGCGAGGTCAGTGCGTCCTTCAGCATTTCGCAAACGCTACCACTCACGTCCTTAATTTAACGTGTGCGTATTCTCCGGTGCTTACACCCCTTCCTAAATCAGGGAAGAGATGCATCCTGCAGGGATGAGACCCCAATATGCCTCAGTTTCTCTTCACAAAGGAGATAACACACATCTAGAAATCAAGATTGTAAGATCCACCCTTAAATTCCTCCAACTGCTTCCTCTTAGAGATGCTTTCTGCTACATTATTTTCCCAAACAGCTTCGTTAATTCAATAAAGATATGTTAATAATAATTGCTGTTTAATGGCTGCTTCCTGAGGGTCAGAACTATGCATAGTCACAACCAAGCATGTGCCCAGAGTTGTGGGAAGGGAGGAAGAAATGCCCAGGAGAGGTGGTGGCGATGTCACATCAGTAACAGTTTATTTAGGTAAAGTCAAGGGTCTGTGGGGGGAAGAGCTGGCAGGGAAAGGCTTCAGGAGAGTCACAGTCGTGACCCAGCTTCTCAGGCACATCATGGTTCAGGCAGGTGACACGAAGACAGGAGGTCACCCACGAAGAGAGACAGGAGGGGCAAAGCAGGGAGGGGGAGGTAGCAGACAGGAGGAGTGGGCAAGGGTCTGGACCACGTGGCAGAAGAAAGAAACAGGCCTGCCTAGGAGAGGCAGGACCCCTCACTTCCAACTTCTTGACAAAGATCATCTGCCCCAAGGCACAACCCACTGCGAGAAAACACACGTGCTTTCACGCACGCCTAGAGGAGTGCACACAGATGTGCATACCCAGACTTCGCATATGCACACACACACATATGCACACCTACATGCATACATACCCACATGTGTGCATGCACATGTCTGCGTGGATGCACAAACATGCACACACGCACACAAGTGTGTACACATCTCCGTGCAAGCACACCCACACACATGACCACGTGCCCACATGCATGCATTCGTATACATGTGCAGACTTGTGTTGGCACACATATACACATGTGCACACACATGCCCATGCACACCTGCATGACTGCACACCTGCATACGTGCGTGCGCCCACCTGCGGCCGTGCACACACACACACACACACAGTTTCTCTACTGTGGACACCGAGCATCTTGTCATGTCATCTCAATCTCAAGCAGCAGGACGGTGTTCCTCCCCCTGGCCGGGAAGGTGAGGTCTGCTCCCAGCAGATGCTGCTGCTGTCCATGTGAGCAGCTATGTGGGTCCTTCGTGGCAGCTTCATGGTTGTGTACAGCTGTGGGACCTCCAGGAGCAGTTCCCAGGTCCAGCTGATTCCCCTTCCAGAGTCAGCACTGAGCTGATATCAGAGGGTTGCCTAAGTGTCTCCAACACGCCACCTTATCGTCTTTAAGGAAGCAGTGTCCTGAACACCTTTCACACACACTTCAACAACTCAGGCACTTTTTAAACGCAACCCAACACTCCTCACGGGTCTGGGGCCTCTGCAGCGTCTCCTGTCTGAGAGTAACGTAATGAGATCCTCAGAAGGTCAAGCTGGCCGCGCTGGGGCAGGAGATTAGTGCGGGCAGACACAAAGAACAGGCTGAGGTGGTTTCCCTTAAGAGTGGACCTGCTTTAAGAGCTTCAGAAACACCACCCAGAAGTGTGATTTTCCCAATGTGCTTCTTCTGTGTAACCACAGTGCTAATTAAGGCAAGCAGAAATGCTTACCCAATTACTGTAATTACAACATTAATTCACAATGCTTAAGTGCTTTTAATAATCCAAAGTGAGTTCACAGTTAATATCAACTATTTGGTATGCATCATTAGCAAAATGCATTTTTGCAAAATGTGCCTTGTCACCACGTTGGCTGTGTCAGGTACACAGAGCCAGCCCCAAACACAATGGGAAGTAAGCTGAATTTGAGAATTTCCTACCTATCTTCCAGCTCTCACCTCGGCCAATGGCAGATTTCCTCTATTCTGGAGCTTCCTCTATTCTGAAGCCCAGGACCTTCCTCTGCTCATGAACTATTTAAACACTCCCGCTACCACATGAGCCTTCTCTCCGGTGCTCCCCCCCACCGCCGTCCCCCACCGCCCTGCCCGAGACATCCACCTGACCCTTCTCCACACCCTTGTCCGGCACCCCCTGGACCTCCAGCACGGTGCGGCCACACCCCCTGAGCACAGAGTGAAAGCAACAGGTGCATCTCCGGGGAATGGACCTGAGAAGTGGGTCCAGGATGAAGGGGACACTGAGAGAAGGTGTTGGTGTCAGCTCCCCAGAGAAACTGTATTCCACGGCAGGACCAGCTCGCCTGAAGGAAGGCGATACACAGTGCTGGGCTGTGGACGGGTGCCTCTCCCTGTAGGGCTCCTCCAGGAATCCCAATCCCAGCACACTCACCTGGAATCTGACGTCAGAGCACACCACCAACCCAAGATTCTTAGCAAAGCGTCCGGGGGAAGCCAATCAGGAACATGCACCTTCATCATCGATGGAAACCAGTACCTGCCATTTGTTCAGCGTGGGGCACACACTACCAGGAGCCCTGAGTATGGCATGGGGACAGCACCGAGAGACCCCGTCTGGAAAGTTTCAGAACTAGCAGACAAGATTCTGACTGAAATAACCACGTGGAGACAGAACAGGGCCCCCGGGAGAATCCCAAAGGCAAGCACCACAAATGTGGGTGGGCATCTGGAGACCTAGAGTCTCGGACACAGCTGGCGGGGACACAGACACATGAGACCACCATGCAGGACACTGGCAAACTTCCTGAAGAGTCACACCTACATCTGTGATCCGGGAACCACCCGAGAGAAATGAAAACATATGTCCACCAAAACATGCCTTACCCACGAGAGCCAAACACTGTTCATGACCCAGGAGTCCTTCCACAGAAGAACAGACAGAAGTGTGGGATGTGCATATTCGTACAAGGGAACACCAACCCAGCAATCGTGGGAAACAAAGTACTTATATGTGCGACAACAGGAATAAACCTCAGATGTTCAGACACAATGGAAGGCACCAAGCACAGGAAACTACAGAAGACCGGACTCCAGTTTGTTTCCAAGAACACGTGCAACTATTCCACGCAAGAGAGGTCAAGAGTCACCTCTGGGGTGGGTAGGGGACTTCCCAGAAACAGCACAAAGCTTTCTGGGATCCTTTGTCCGCTGTGGGGTGATGGGGACACCATTACCTGCACCTGTTGAAACTCACTGACTGTAACAGTTAATGCCTGTCCATTTTATTGTATGTAAGTTATTGTTATTCCTCCATACAAACGTACGTAAAAAAGAGGAATACTGGATGCCCAGACGGAAGCAAATTTAAGTTCAAGACAGCATCTGCAGACAGAGTTCCTGGCAGTTAGGAAGGCTTCACAGGCAAAGGGATCCCTGACCCGTGCTGTGAAATGGTAAGTAGGTATTTGCCATCAAAAACACTGTGGTCAGGAGGGAATATTTCATATCAGGCGGCTTCGGGGGAAAGGAGGCTGGAGAGAGACGATGGGTCCACAGAGAGTAGGCATCTGAGAGGCTGGAAGGGGGCTGAGCATGGGCAGGGGGCAGGTCAAGGAGTCTGTGCTGTCCTACTGGAGGCTGGGAGCCTCCCGGTGAAGGATTTTAAATAGGAGACATCACAATGGGACCTGTACTGTGAGGCAGTAATGAGAGGTCAGGCCAGCTCAGAGGACAGGAGAACAGTCCTCTTAGACTGGAACAGCCACCAGGGGAAACCGGCCAGAGTTTGAGGTCAGGCAGCAGCTCTGGGCATGAAGAATCCAAGGAAGAGACTGCTCCTTCCACATTTCGTCCTCCCCAGACCCTAGACATCATGTTAAAGATTTCTTCAAGAACACCAGAAGCCAAGACAGAGTCCCATCAGTTGTACAGAAATCTTAAGGATTTCCTGAAAATCAGAGGTCAACAGGGACAGAGGGGAGGCCACGATAAAATCACTCCCAGGAGTGGCCAAGGCGGCCGCAAAGACCCTGGGACGCGAACCAGGAAACACGGAGTCCAGAGACCAGTAGGGTGCCAGGCAACCACAGCCCATCCTCATTGTCGGGGTCCGTGTGCATGCATTCACCTACTTGCCATGGCTCATCCATACCCCACAAGTCAATACACACATCGGGGCTGTTTGCAGAGTGACAAAAAACTTGGTCCTCAATGCACTCGATTGCAGCTCAGGTCAAAGAAGACCCTCACTGCCTCTGTTCCAACTCCTGGGCTGTAAACACATCTGTTCATGGCATTTTTTGCATGTATCTCTACTGGTGGTCTCACTGTTCAGAATGCCCCCAGGCCAAGTGCCAGACTGCTGCCCAGTGCTCCTAAGGTCAAGAAGGCTGCAAAGTGCCTCACAGAGATAACGTGTGTTAGGGAAGCTCTGTTCAGGTGTGAGTTCCATGGAAACGAATCAGTCACGTGCAGTAAATGACAGGTCTTTAAACACATACACAGACAGGAGGAGGCTGCGTACTGACTGGTTGATGAACACGTTGTAGCCAAAGGCTCACAGGCACCTGACGCGGTGCTTCTCCGGGAGCTGTGGTTCAACGTTCACAGACGCTGAGGTCCAGGGGCCTTACAGAGCCCAGGACAATGAATAACGAGAACCAACTGCAGTGAGATGTTTAAACGAGAAAATGCACTGGGGGTTTCTAAAGCGTGGCTGTTCCCCTCCCACGGGTGCTATGCTAGGTCACAGGTGGTGCCAGAGAACCTGAGACAGGAGGCAGTGGAGTGGCCCCACTAGCCAACATCACCCAAGGGGGGGGGGGGGAAGAGCCACACCACACCACAAGTCACCGGCACAACATGTACCCTCTCTCAAATCACTACGAATGAATTCTCGTGATTAGAAGCAACTGCGCCTGCCATCAGGCCAGCTGGACTTCGGACACAAGGACAGACAGATAACTAGAATCGTCCCGCTGGGGAAGAAGGGCACCCAACTCAACCAACAGAAAAAGTCACAGAAAAGCAGCCTGCAAACAGAAGCGTGGTCGTGAGAAGTACCGGCAAACACTGGCCTGGAAAGGAGCTGCGTGGAGATGCACACTAACTGCCATGAAACAGAACGGGCGGAGCGTGCGCGTGATCACGGAGGAGCAAGTCAGTGGCTGTAAGACCCCGCTGAGGATTCTACTAGAAAACTGCACAAAATGCAAGGACGGGACAAAGGTTAAAAGACATCAAGAACTATTCCGGGGAGCTCAAGTGTTTCCAATGCGACCTTCGGAAGAAAAACCAGAGAGAACGCGGAGGAAAAAAGAAAGAATAAAAATTCCCCAAAATAAAGGAAAAGCAGCAGCTTGAGCTCGGTGGAGCCCACTGAGCACCCAGCGGCAAGAACAGGAAAGCAGGCCACAGCAGGAGGAAAAGCTCACGGGGGCACCCATGTGCGGAACCGGGTGGGGGCGGGGAGGAAACCTGACCTACGAGTCAGGCCTGCGGTCAACAGGACTCCGCTGGTGACGCCACGTACGTGTCAGTGGTTTCCAAGGAGAGTGGTTACAGATTTTGATTCCAATGCTCAGTAAAATTAGATTTTATGTGGGAATAAACATATTTTTAGTCACCAAGGACTCTAAAAGCTTTCCCACTCACAGATGTGAACAAAGAGACTGTTTAGAAGAGACAACAGCAAAGGGGAAAATGAATAAAAGCTGAGGAGGAGACGTGGCAGAGGAGCCCGTGTGGCAACAGGGGACACGCAGCCAACGGACCCACCACGTACAGCCGGGACACATCTGCATGGCCGATGCAGCGGGGGCGGGGAGGAGGGGTGGCCTGGGGGGATCAACCGCGTCCCAGATCCTCGACTGGGACTCTGACAGAAAGGTGCGTGTCACACGTGTTCGATGTGAAGATACTCTGCCTTGTGCAGGGAAACACAAAGATCTCAATAAAATATTAGCACACTGAACCCCGCAGCATGTCACAAGACGACACTGGGAAATGGATGAATGGTTCAGTACGAGAATAGTTACTACCTCGTTCCAAACGTATTGAAGGCGAGACCTCTTCATACAGATGCTGGCTAAGCGCTTGATTAACGTCAACACCATCCCTCATTTCTTATATAATGTGAACATTAAGATTAAAGGGGAATTTATTTCTTTTGTAAAAGATTGTTTACCTTAAGTCCACTAGTGATTATCTTGGTAATTAACACCATGCTACCTGTCCTAAACCATGCAAGAAGACGAAAAAAAGGGGGGGGGGGGGGGTATGGAAAGGAAAAATAAAATTTTTATTTATTACAATTACAATTTGTCCACTTAGAAGACCCAGGTTGACACCAAATTAGCAACCCTTCAATAAGGAAACAATACAACAGCACAATTTAAAAACTTGGAAAAGAATATGAAAATGTGACTTATTTATTAAATGATACCAACGCATCCTACAAATAAAAACTTCCTATATGCAACCTCCCTAGTCGTCTTGGAAATTTAATGAGAACGATGGTACGATGACTCCATTAGAGTGCTAAAATCTGAGTTGGTAAATATGATGTCTGTCAACGTCATACATGAATACTCACTGACTCAGCAATTCCACATGATGAGCAATTGCGCATATTCAAAAAGACAAGTATGCAACAAAGATTATTACAGCAATGCCTGCTCTAGGAAAAAAACCACCTAACCTGTGTGCACAACAACAGGGGAACGGTTACCCAGACGACGACGCATCCACTGTGAAACATGGGACACACGCAATACAGTGAACTAAGCAACTGAGCAACATGGTAACTATGCAATTCCTGACCCCAAACTGGAGTCTCTGCAAAAGGGAGACACGACATAAAACACATTACTGGGTCAACAGACAACATAGGGAGTATGGAAGGTACAAGAGATAAACACATTGCATCGGTGTTAGGTTTACGGGTGATGATGCACTGGGACTAGGGAATGAACACCCACGTTCATAGGAATACGCACAGCAGAACACAGAGGTGAAGAGCACAGGCCCATGCAAGGTGCTCCATGTGGGTCATGGGAACGTACCGTGTGCACATGTGTGCAAAGGGGGAGGGAGTGCAAGTGTGAGCTCAGGTGATAAAACAAACAGGGTGAAACAGCAACGATGGGTGAATATACACACGACTATTCTTCTCTTGAAACTTGCCTAAAGTCTGAAGTTATTCCCAAAAAGATTGTTTTTAAAAGAAATGCAGATTTTTATACACATATATTAAAATACAAAGATCTATTTGGCTCGTTCAGTGAAAAAACTAGCTGCAGAACTCTTTGTAGCCTGATCTCAATTATGTTAGAAATGTACACAGGGGCACTTGAGTATATATTCACGATAAACACATTTATCCATATAAATGCACAGAAACACCAAAGTCTCATCCACAGGTATAGCCAGGGAGGATAAGAATTTTGAGGGTTAAAATTCTGCATTCAACTATGAATTATCTGCAACATTCTAAATCTTTTAAAAACACGTTTCTTGTTTACATTGTTTTTACTTGGGTATACCGGCAGGAAGGGAGGAGAGGCCGACATTTCCAGGGAAAGTCATCAATCTCGAATTCTCCGAGCTTCTCAGTATGGGGAATCAGCGGGCGGTCCCACAAATCATGGGAAGCATCCGTCACTTAGAAACCATGACAAAATACCAGCAGTGGTTACATGTGGGTGGTGGGGTTACAACCCATCACTACTTTCTTCGTTTTGCTTTTCAGTACTCCTCAAGCTTTCTACAGTGTGCTTGTTATTATCCTCAAACTTGGGGAAATTATACAAATAATGTTTACTTTACAAATTTAAAAATCCAGTGTTAACAATAACATGGAATGGTTGGAGAATGTGTGTCCAATGACAGTGAAGAAGTGGAGAGAGTCACTGTTTTGTTTCCCAGACAGAAACAGAGACATGGGGAAAGAAACAGCTTCCTGCCAGCACTGACCAAATGTATTTCCTTGCAACAGAAAGGCCCTTCTGAGTTTGGTGTGGGGATGATCCGTGCACAGCTACTCAGTGGAAAACTAGGAGTAGTTCTATGTGACTCTGTCTGCAGACCATGATCTGCGACCACGCTGGATCACGCACCTGGAACACCCTCATTCTTTTTTTTTTCAACGTTTATTTATTTTTGGGACAGAGAGAGAGACAGAGCATGAACGGGGGAGGGGCAGAGAGAGAGGGAGACACAGAACCGGAAGCAGGCTCCAGGCTCCGAGCCGTCAGCCCAGAGCCCGACGCGGGGCTCGAACTCCCGGACCGCGAGATCGTGACCTGGCTGAAGTCGGACGCTTAACCGACTGCGCCACCCGGGCGCCCCTGGAAACACCCTCATTCTAGAGAGACCCACAACAACATTCACGGGCCACATCTGCAGCCACATGACCACCCACATCCAGGCAGGGTCTGAGTCCGGTTCACCTTTCACGCAACAGAACAACTTACTCCCAAAGGGCTGGAATGCAGCAGTGACAATGTGTATCTGATCAATGACGTGGTGTGTCCCACTCTGGGGGACATCTAAAACACCACCAGTGTGTTCCTGAAAACACAATGAGAACTACCCTCTTGAAGATGTAGCCTTCTGCCACCGAAAGCCAGCTTCTGCGTGAGAGACTGTTCAGAGAATAAAAGGCAAACTACAGATGGGGACTCTCTGCAGTTACGTATCTGACAAGGTTTTATGTGTCCGGGACATATAAAGCACTCCGGAAGCTCACCAGGAAGAAAGCAAACCTCCCACGCTTGAAATGTGGGGAAAAACTAGAGCAGTCGCTTCACCCGGGAAGATAAACGGGAGCAGAAGGTCCGTGCGCACCTGCTCTGGGTTAACAGACCAGGGCCCTGTGTCACTGGTCCACAGACACAGGACTGACCGTGCTCATTCCCTGAGGCTCACAAGCGTTCCACAACGAAGCCACACTGAAAACAGGAAAACTAGGGGAGGGGCACCTGGGGGGCTGAGGCGGTGGATCGACCAACTTTGGCTCAGGTCGTGACCTCACAGTTCATGAGCTCGAGCCCCACGGTGGGCTCTGTGCTGACAGTGCAGAGCCTAGTTGGGATCCTCTCTCTCTCTCTCTCTCTCTCTCTCTCAAAAAAAAAAAAAAGTAAATAAACTTTAAAAGGAAAAAATGAAGGGGTGTGTCTGGGCGGCCCAGTCGGTTGAGCGTCCGGCTTCGGCTCAGGTCACGATCTCACGGTTCACGGGTTCGAGCCCCGCGTCGGGCTCTGCGCCGACGGCTCGGAGCCCGGAGCCTGCTTCGGATTCGGTGTCTCCCTCTCTCTGTCCCTTCCCTGCTCATGCTCTGTCTCTCTCAAAATAAATAAACATTAAAAAAATTTTGAAAGGCTTCTTATTGAAATACTGCTAGGAGTAAAGGAAGGGTGCCTGATTCGAGGATGACATAGCTTCTGCTCCCTGGTGGCACCTTCAGGTCTCGCTGTCCGCTCATGCACTCCGTGCCGTCGGAGCCTTGTCCTCGGCTGAGACACTTCACCTGGTAACATCGGGTTTATCAAAGGTGTAGGTGACATGTACACAACTTGGATCTCCTCCATAAGACACAAGTGTGCCCGTGAGTCCCCACACGACACTGTCGGGAACAGTGTGGGACCAGCAAACCGGACCCAAGGGGCCGGAACACCACTCACCTGAAGACTGGCCCCCAACGCCCCAGAAACAGCCATTTCTCTACAGGACAACAACAAAAGCTGCCATGAGAAAGACGTAGAGTTGGATTCAAGAACTGGGGCGGCGGGGGGACACAAAACCCTCAGATCTGCTCGAGTACAAGTACAATGCACTTCATCACCAGTGACCACGCTTCCAACCAGACGTCACCCTACTGATATAGAGAGATGTAGTCACTGTGAAACATGGCTTGATGTCTAATACAATCCACTTATACAGAGGCGCAGGCAGACCCTGACATCATCTCCTCGAATGAACATGTCACTCCGTACGCACCATCCAAAATTCTGGACCAGCACATTTCTGGGTTTCGAGGTGATGATCTCTGGTTTCACCAGAGCTGAGTGGCTATGGCACCCAATCGGGCTGATTTCGGTCAGTAAGACTCAAAGCAGACAGCCCCCACCTCACCTCACGAGGCCCCCCTAGCTTCACAAGCTGCCCGGGATGCCCAGGGAGCCACCGCAAACCCAGGCTTCGCGTGCAGACCCCACCCTGGCACGTTGGCCCCGAGGATGTTCTTGTGAAAACCCGCTCCTGTGGCAGAAATTCTCATGCAGGCTGTCAGCCCCATCTTGGTCGGCCTGGGCTCCTATGACCAACTTCTCACTGCTCTGGGGCTGGGGCCCAAGATCCCAGTGCTGGGGAAGGCCTCTTCCTGGAGTGCCGATGGCTGCCTGCTGGCTGTACCCGCCTCTTCCTACAAAAGCACTGATCCCATTGTGGGGCCCAAACCTCATGACCTCATCTAACCTTAATTATGTCCCAATGGCACCACCTCCAAATTCTATCTAGCTGGGGTTAGGGTTAGAATTTTGTAGGAAAACAAACATTTGATCCATAGTGAGTCCCCTGATAAAATCATCTACAACATTAGGACAGAGCCATCTGGCAAGACAGGGCCTAGGGCACAGAGCAGCCAGGTGGGGCCGACCCACGGAGGAACACAGGCCGATCAGACCCCACACTGCGCCGGCTCCCAGCTCCTGCAAACCGGCCCCTGGTGCCAGGTTCACCCAAATGAGGGGATGCGAAGCAGGTGGAGCAGTGTCTGTGAGCAATTCCCACCCTGAATCCAAGCCGGTTCCAGCTGAACGGCCACTTAACGACCCGCCCCACTCTGCCTTCGAATAAGCACAAACCTGAAGAAAGGGTTTTGGGGGTTTTTTCTTTTTTTTTTTTTTTTCAATTTTTTTTTTAATGTTTATTTATTTCTGAGACAGAGAGAGACAGAGCATGAGGGAGGGAGGGACAGAGAGAGAGGGAGACACAGAATCCGAAGCAGGCTCCAGGCTCCGGGCCGTCAGCACAGAGCCCGACGCGGGGCTCGAACTCACGGACCGCGAGATCGTGACCTGAGCTGAAGTCGGACGCTCAACCGACTAAGCCACCCAGGCGCCCCGAGGGGGTGTTATCTTTGAAAGAGAGAGAAGAAAAAGAATTTGTCTTTCTTTCTTAAAAACTACAAGTGTGTTGTCTTACAGCTCTGAAGGTCCCAAGTGGAAAATCAGTCCCACCGGACTACAGTGCCTGTGGGGCTGGCTCCTCCCGGAGGCTACAAGGAGAAATATTTTCAGGACTCTTCCTCAGCTTGACGTGGGCACGGCTCATTAGTGGTTGGTGACGGGCACTTGCACGGGGTTCCTACCAGTCTCAGAACGTAACTACCGCCGTGGCACAGAAGGAAAGAAGACACACGCACCCATCAGGACTCCGGTGTGCTGGAGGATCCTACAGAGATCTGAACACAGCCAATGCAGGAGACAGTTTATCTAAAATCTTCAAAGGAAGAACCCACTTGTACAGACGGGGTAAAAACTCTATCAGGCGGGAACAGAAAGCAGCAAGTGAGATGTGATTTGTGGAAAAAAAAAAAAAAAAAAAACGTGAGCCAATGAGATCAAAGAACCTGTTTATCTAAAATAATATCCAAGTTCTATAGCTCCTTTGATAACAAGAAAAAAGGAACAGAAAGAAAGGAAAGGAAAAAACTAAAGAGAAAGGCACTGTTTATGCTTATGATCTGACAAAGAGATCCCCAAAACATGCTGTCCACCCTCTGCTGCAGGCAGCTCCGGGGCAGAGGCAGGGGGACAGGGCTGCATGCACACCCTCCAGTCACTGGCTCTCCCTGATGAAGCCATTTCTCACTGGCCTCACAGAAACGGTGTTAAGAAAATTGAGATGAGTTTTATGTTTTCAACATCAATTTTTTAAGAGCACAAGCTAAGCAATCATCCACTTGAAATGAGCTGATCCCACGGAAATGCTCTCTCTCAGGCATTTCTGATGCCTCGATGTCAACCCACAGCTGCTCCTCAGAACCCCTCACACGGTCTGTGCAGTAACACCCCCGTTTCCTGAGAATTGGTGGTTTGTGTGTGTCTACCTTTCATGAATGGCACACACATCAGGGATCACATCCACCTCGCGGGGCCTTCGAGTCGGGTCAACGTGCCCGGAAAGCGCCCCACGTGTGCAGGTGCCGGAAGGTACATCCACATCTGGGCCGGAAGACAGAGCTTTGGACCCTGTCACAGTTTCCAAATCCTATGCTAACCCTTCTACAGTTCTTTCAAGAATCACAGCGTGGGGTTCAGCCCAGGGAAATACACCCACGAGCAATGGCACGCTGGTGACTCAGCCCGGAAGGTGGGGGGCTTGATCCACGGCACCTAACGCAGTCCACACTCCACCCAGCCAGGCGACTGTGCGCAGCCAACGTGAAATCATGGAACGTGAGATCCTGGAGCCTGAAATCACGGACTGTGAGATCCTGGAACGTGAAATCACGGAACACACAAGCAGAAGACCAGCCTGGCTGCCTCCCTGGAGCTCGGGGGAAGAGACCCCACGCCACTCAGCCCACCTGACAGCACAGAGAAGGCGATAGGGTGCAATAAGCGAGACAGAGATCTACTAGAGAAACAACACCCCGCCACCGAGCGAGGGAGAGCCACGCGTCTCTCACGCAGGTGTGGCCGAAGCTGGGGAAGGAGGGAGGCAGCGAGCTCGCCGCACGGCCCGCGGTGCAGGCGCACTTTGCAGACAAACGTGGCGCTGCCTGCAAAAGCTCCGGCTCCAAGCCGCATCATTCCTCGGATGGGTCAGTCTTCGCTGAGCCAGGAAAGGCAGCGAAGCCCATGCAGAAGGGGGAACGTAGCAGGAAAAGACCCGAGGTGATGCAGGAGGGGCCTGGGCAGCGGGACAACGGGGGAGGGCCCACCTGGCACAGAAAGAGAGCGCATCTGCCTTTCAGCTGAGGAAAACCGAGACCACGCAGGGCCCCGAAGACGGCACACAGGACCCACATTGAACAAACACACTCGGCCTCCCTTCGTCTCCTTGGCACGTCACGTTCCCCAAACAAAGTACGTTGTACGTGGTCAGCTGTACCCTCCCCACGCCGGGTGTCACAGTGCCGTAATCAGAGATGCAAGGTGGACAGACGGCTCTGGCCCCCAGGGATATTCATCCACCGGTCTCCCATAGGGCTCAAGATGGCCGTCGCACGTACGTGTACTCATACGCGCGGCGGGACCATATCACACGTACACGTGGCAGGACGACCATCACACGTGCATGTACACGCGGCGGGACAATGACCACACACACGTACATGCAGCGGAACGACCATCACACGTACACGTGCAAGACGACCATCGCACACGTATACATAGGCGTGGCGGGACAACCATCACACACATACACGTACACGCGCGAGACGACCATTACACATGTACACGGATGCACGGCGGGACGACCATCAATCACACATACATGTAAGCACGGCAGGACAACCATCACACGTATGCACGGTGGAATGATGCACCTACCCGTGGCAAGACAACTATTATACGGTACACCCATGTGCAGTAAGGCGACCGTTATATACGTACACCCAAGTGCAGTGACGCCTAGAATCCTTGTCTATAAGTCTAGTGGCACATGACATAATATCTTGTATAATTTACATGGAAATTCTGAGATGAAACTTTTACATCATCCCCTCTCACATGTATCAACAGGAATATAAATGCCACACCAATTGTACGCCAACCATCATCCACCGGAAAACATATGAACAAGTTCATCTTAAAGGCTTCAAATATTACATTTTGCATTTTTGTCCTTAAATTCTTATTTCCATTCTACCTTCCCCCACAGAATTGTATCCTACTGTAAAGCATGTTTAGGTTTAAAAGACTTCTCTCTTGGGGCACCCGGGCAGCTCCATCAGTTAAGCATCCAACTCTTGATTTTGGCTCAGGTCATGATCTCATGGTTCATGGGTTCAAGCCCCTCATTGGGCTCTGCGCTGACAGCTCAGAGCCTGCTTGGAATTCTCTCCCTCCCTCTCCCTCTGCCCCTCCCTCATGCTCTCTAGCTCTTTCACAATAGATAAATAAAGCTTTTAAAAATAAGTAAATACAAGATTTCTTTCTTGGGTGCCTGGGTGGCTCAGTTGGTTAAGCATCCGACTCTCGCTCTCAGCTCAGGTTATGATCTCAAGGTAGTGAGTTCAAGTCATGCTGGGCTCTGTGCTAGAGCTTATATTTTAAGCACCCTTTACACATTCATGCGCTTATATACTTGTATGTACGTAAAATCATAAATGTAATTTTTAATTTTCTGTGGTAAAGATTCTAAATGATTAAAAATTCTATTTGACCAAATTATCATTACCCTTAGAGGTACATAACGGAGCTTAAAATACAAATACACTAAAATTTTTGTTAAGTATTAAATCTTAAAATTCAATTGGAAATACATCTTTTAGTGAGATGGATAGAGATTTTTCACAATCCTTAACGTGTCCATGGGTTAATATTACTTGCTAGTGAAGAAGACAGCTGAGTGCCAATGACCTTTTACTGCTATGAGCACTGAGGAACTTAGATTACATTTTAAGTGGATGATGAAGTAGCATCTTGTTATAGCAACAACTCTCAACTGTTGTACCTCCTTCAGAAAGCAGTATCTGTCACCAAAAAGTATTATTAATTGTCTTATTTCAGTTGTGTTGAAAGCAAGAAATTGGCAACCAAAAATTTTAGCTATTCATTACAGCCATCAACTTCCTCAACTGCAAGTCCCACACAAGTACTGCCCTTTTCTCTTCGAGCCGCTTCTCACCTGTGCAATGCGCCTCGGGAAGACTCATGATGGGACCGCATATGCACACATGCATTTTTTTTTAACGTTTTATTTATTTTTGAGACAGGGAGAGACAGAGCATGAACGGAAAAGGGTCAGACAGAGAGGGAGACACAGAATCTGAAACAGGCTCCAGGTTCTGAGCAGTAAGCACAGAGCCCGACGCGGGGCTCGAACTCACGGACAGTGAGATCGTGACCTGAGCCAAAGTCGGACGCTTAACCGACTGAGCCACCCAGGCGCCCCCACATGCATTTTATAAAGTGGAGGAAGGGGGGCAGGAGAATAGAGGGGAAAGATGTAAAAACAACTCAGACACTTTCTCGGAATAATATGTCTTAGGTGGGGCGCTCAGTAGGTTAAGTGTCCAACTTCAGCTCAGGTCATGATCTCACAGTCCGTCAGTTCAAGCCCCGTGTCGGGCTCTGTGCCCACAGCTCACAGCCTGGAGCCTGCTTCGGATTCTGTGTCTCCTTCTCTCTCTGCCCCTCCCCTGCTCACACGATCTCTCAAAAATAAAATAAAAACATTAAAAAGAATAATATGCCTTAGGAAAAAGCACACGTGAAACCTAAGATCAGGGAATTAATCTCCTAAAAACTATCTTGTATCACATACTCCAGAAATGGTCTTGATGCTCTAGAAGAGTAAGCACTGTGCTTTGAAGATTCATATTTAGATAAAGCAATAAAACAGAGTCCCTGTCATATTCAAGATATCAAGAAACTGTATCTCTTTTGTACCCAGCTTTTTAAACTCAGAAAATGATCATATTCTCCCATGTCCACAAGATCGTGACATTACTTTCAAAATTTGAAAACAAAGACTGAACCAAGATAGAGAAAGGAAACATCAACACACATTTTAATTCCTTTACCAGTGTTCTCTCTGAAACAAGGGCTCAAGGGCAGAGTGTGGAGACAAACCATATTCTACACTGCCTCTGAACAACTCAAAGTGCTGGATTATAACAATCCTCACGGCCGCTGCAGAAGCACATTGATTAATATTTGGGGTATTTCAGGAGGAAGTTATAGAAAACATCTGCAAGCAAGCAGTGTTAGGACCTGCCTCCATCAAAGGATTCTGACACTGTTAAATTATGTCCTAGAAAAAGCGGACTCTGTAGTCCACAGTCACTCCAGTGAACTGTGTGCAGCTTTACTTAATCATGGAAAACCGGAGAACCTCCCCGATTGTTACAGGCATCACGCTGTGCTCATGCTACTCTCTGGAATAAGGTAGCGGAGCCCATCACGATCTCTGTCGCTGAAGCGTGCACTGGGATGTTTGGGGCGCGCACCTCGTCTCTGGTCATCTGAGAGCTGACCTCACAGTGAAAGCTAGAGAGGCTCCAGAGTGTCCTTGAGGAGGACTATATCCAAGACATATTCCCAAAAGAGTCATGGGAAGCATGTGACTGGCAGACAATAAATCCTCATGAGTTAATACACTGTAAGCAGCACAAATAAGTCAGAAGCCATAGGCTAAGAAAAACAGTTGAGAAAATTAGTGCCCCGGAGGAGCTCAATCACCTGGGGATAGAAGCCACAACTTCAGGGGCTCCTGGATGGCTCAGTTGGTTAACTTTCTGACTCTTGACATTGGCTCGGGTCATGATCTCAAGGTTGTGTGAATAAGCCCCACATCAGAATCCCTGCTTGCAATTCTCCCTCCTCTTTCTCTGATCCTCCCCCACTCGTGTGTGTGTGTGTGTGTGTGTGTGTGTGTGTGTGTGCGTGCGCACTAGCTCTCTCTCTCTCTCTCAAAATAAATAAACACTAAAAAAAGGAACCACAACTTCAGTGTGCTGACATGTATTGAAGTTTCCATAATTATTTAACCCAAATTTCTCAATTCTATCAAGAATTAAACTGTTTTATTGGGCATTAAAATTAAGTGGTGCAAGGAGATTAAGAACTAAGGATGCTTAGCTTTAAAATATTAATTCACATGAAATAACACAAAGTATCTTAAATTACAGTATTTAGGTATCCATACATAATTGAAAGTCTGATGAGACAGAATATTTATGATTTGTCATCAGTTCCAGAGACAGTGTGGGACTTGCACAGTTTCAAAGGAGAAAGTAAGCTAAGTCTATCCATGTATCAGCACTTATTACAAGTTATTTGTGGTATTCCGCAGAAATGAGCAGAAACCAGTGTATCCCATCTTTTGAATGACAGTGACATTATCTCCTAAATGCATTCAACTTTTTAACAAAAGAAACAAAAATTACAGCACAAAATTTGGGTTAAGTAATTGTTGCTGCAGAGAACCCTAACACATCAAGAAGAGAGGTCTAGTTCCCATAGCAACAATCACACAAGTCTTTAGACCAATTCTGTACCTACCATTCTGTGGCTCTAGAAAGGAATTTGATTCCTTACCATTCCATTGAAGTGTTCAGCCAAAACACTGTGTCCCATTGAATTCCTTTTTCCCTTTTGTGCTAACGATCTTAGAACCCATTAGCACCTTCATTTTCTGTCATTCACAGTATCAATGTGGTACTTTGGCAACACTCCATTTTTAAGAGGGCTGTAAACACTAAAAATATTAATTACAGAACTTAATCATTGTTGTAGTGAGTCTCACATGTTTTCATATCTTCATTCATTGTTTGCATTCTTAAGCTATTTCTCACTCACACACACACACACACACACACACACACACACACACACACAAAATCCCTGAGGTAATATTAATTATTTTCTTGGATGTTCTTTACTCTCCTGTGAGTATCATTCAAGCCGGTTTATTACCTAGACCCAAGAAATAATTACAAAATATGTTAACAGCATTTAAACAATGGAGAAAATATAAGCAAAAATTCTGAACACGGAATTTTAATATCTAATTAATTTAATGCATTTATAAATTTGACACTATTAGGTATACTGTGCCCAGCAATATATTACTTATTAATAATAAAGTATTACTACAAAGAAAAAAAGACTAGTAGAAATCCTTAACAGATACATGATTTACTTTTATTTAAATAAGGACTGCACAATAAGAAAAGTTAAAAAAATTGTGCATGCATTCATTCTTATGGGCTGAAACAAGGCTAAAAAATGTTTTAAAAATCACGAGTCACTACACAGCTGCATGGAGAGAACTCTAATTTCTCCCCAAAGGCAAGTTTCCTCACACAAAGTTTAATACTAGTGAACTGACCTTGGTATACGCTGGGGGTCTCCCCTGCTACAGGAGCGACGCCTTCTGGGTCTGAGAACAAGGTGTGATATTGTGACAGAATAAGAAATACTTGCTTCCCAGCAGCACCAGAGCTCCCAGATCCTTTGGGATTCCTGACTGATGGGGCGAGAGGGGCATCTGTTGTTATGCCTACAAACCCCTTTCAACCGCACCAGAGTTTATGCTAAGGAGGTGACCAGTTGCAGGGAGGCTCAGGCAGCCAGAGAAACCTACCAGGGGACTAGAGACTGGGAACATTCAGCTCCACCCCCACTTCAGAGGATGAGGGTGGGGGGTGGGATCCAGCCCACAACCAATGGCTACTGATTTAATCACAACATAAACCCTCCAGAAAAACCCTAACAGAACCTCCGGGAAAACTGTCACCTAAGGGGTTTGGAGAGCTTTGTGGCTGGTACACACACAGTGCTAGGCGAAGGTGCGCCCACCGGGAGAGGGTGTGGCAGCTCTCCCTCCACCCTCCTTGCCCCTGCATCCCCTCCACCCAGGGGCTCCTGAGCTGTAGCCTTTATAATAAACCACAAAGGTAAGTGCCTTCTTGATTTCAGTGAGCCATTGCAGCAAACTGTGGAGGGTCCTGGGAACCCGAATTTGTAGCGGGTCACTCAGGAGTACAGGGGACAATGTGGGGGGGGGGAGGACCCTATGGGCTGAGCCCTCAACCTGAGGGCCTGCGCTAACCCCAGCAGCTGGTGTCAGAACTGGACTGAACTGGAGGACATCCACTGCGTGTCCAGAAATTTGGGAGAAGTGCCTGGTGCTGGAAACCCCTGCACATTTGGTGTCAGAAATGCTGTCAGGGGCAAACAAGGGATCAGAGGTAGGAAAATGAAAGCAAAGAGGAACAGAAGGCTTTGCAAGACACAGAGGAAGAAAAGTAACCCCGGTGGAAACATCTCTGGCTGCTAATGAAGGTTTGCAGACGGTTGTATGGCCCAGGATGGCAGAGATAAGATTCTGGAAACCAATGACCACAATCACAACCGGCTTGTTAAAACAGCAGATCTATCAAAATACATAATGTGTATTCACCTTCACCCATTATATCCGGAGATATTCATGGCTGTGCTGCTGCAACACCAACGAACCAGAAACTCCCTGAACAGTGTGTGTTAACAGCCAAAGAAAGCAGTGCCTTGCACGGTCTGGGCTCTCGTACTGTGCAGCCACTAAAAGGAGAAAGATGATCCACATGTACATACGTAGAAACCCCGGCCACGTATGTGGAAAAGTGAGCGAAGTTACTCGCAGGACACATAATCTCATCTACGTTGCAAAAGCCGTCTGTGGGTAAGGAACCAGGTCCAGAACTGCTTCCCAGTACGGTCCCCAGTAACCCTGTGCTTCCTGAGCAGCTGGGGTGAGCTTAGTCCAAATGAGACGGGATGCAATGGAAATCATGTAGGATTTTACAGCCTCAGGAGAAAAGAACATGTAAGATACTTTAATAATTTTATAAAAATTCTAAAATATTTTAAATATACTGTCTTAAATAGGCTGTTCAACATAATTTCACCTGTTTATTTTTACTTGTTTCAATGTGAGTACTGGTGAATTTAAAATCAAGTATGGGGGCGCCTGGGTGGCTTGGTCGGTTGAGCGTCCGACTTCGGCTCAGGTCATGATCTCACGGTCTGTGAGTTCGAGCCCCGCGTTGGGCTCTGTGCTGACAGCTCAGAGCCTGGAGCCTGTTTCAGATTCTGTGTCTCCCTCTCTCTCTGCCCCTCCCCTGTTCATGCTCTGTCTCTCTCTGTCTCAAAAATAAATAAATGTTAAAAAAAAATTTTTTTTAATAAAAAAAATAAATAAATAAATAAAATAAATAAAATCAAGTATGTGCCTCCCCTCCTATTTCTGTGGGACACTGCTAGATAAAGGAAACTACCCCTGGATTGGACGGGACTGACTTGGCTGCACTAGGTGGGGGGATTCTCATTTTTTATATACTTGTGTACAGGAAATGTAAACCACTCCCCTAACCTTTAAACAACATGACTTTTAAAAGAAAAAAAAGGCTTTTGAAGATAAATCTGTTTCCGCCAATGCTAGGACAGGTCCACGGAGGCAGCCAAAGCTGTGCCAAGGTCGGCAGTGGGGGCAGGTGATGCTGGTGTTACCATCACCACCACCTAAACTACACCGATTAGAGTAGTACTGAACACCTCTGAATTCAGGACTGGGAGAGACCCCTATCATCCACATGTTTGCATAGGAAGCAATTAAATGGCAAACACCCAGTGACAACCAGCAAAACCGTTTTAAACTCTCCTACTATGGGCACCAGGCCTTGAGACAAACTGTGAGGGTTTCCCAAAGTGTTCTCTGCTCAAAAGGTAGACCAGCATAATCGTCCTAGGAAAGTGATTTTGATCCAGGTACTAGCAGAGACTCTCCGTTCCTTTTATGAGAAGCATTTGCCAAACATGTGCATTACAGAGTTACACCTTCGAGTTTTGAGTATTTGCACGACAGTCTTCGGAGGCATTGTCAAGGAAATATGGCCAGAAAAGGAGAAATACACCTGACGAAGTCTTTAGATTATTTGGAAACTTAAGGGATTTTGCCACAGCTGATCAATGCTGCAGGAGGGGGAGTGACCAGCCCCTCCATCGAAAATGAATGAAGAGCTGGAGCAGGACAAGAGCCAGGGCAGAGGGCAAATCCTGGTGCTCACAACTACACTTGTATAATCTCCTGTGCTGGGTTCACATCATAATGCTTCCCCGATAATATCTATCGACTTTGTTCAAAGCCCCAAAGCAAACACACCATCTGTAGGTAAGATGTTTTAACAGTCCTCACTTAGGAATGCCACACAAAATACTGACTCAACTTCCATTTGGGCATGAGAGAGCCCTTGTATAATTATTCATATAAATTGTTGTGCTTTCTTACAGAGAATCGTTTCCAAATCACATTAGGCTTGTGAGTCAAATGCTATGTTCCACGATGGGCAAGAGAAATTAAGTCCTTATCAAACCGTATGACAGCTGAGCCCAGTAACCACAAGCTGCCCCACCCATTAACTGCTCTGATGGCGCGTATGTTCACGAAGCACACACAATTCGGTGAACTTGTCAAAAATGTCAGTGTTCGCCAACTTGGCCAGTGAAAGGACTTCCACATGGAGAAGGTCCTCACAGTCAAAATGGAGACAGAGGTAGAGGCCCAGAACGTTTTCAGAGTCCACGGAAATTGCTAAGGAAGCACCCAGGGCACTACAAAATCAGCCAAGGAGAGCACAGGATGTTAGTCTGGTGCGGCACCACGAAATCGGAGAACACAGGCCTTCCCGTGGTCTCAACGTGCAGCTTCCATAATGAGAAAAGCCTTTTGGTCACCAGTCAGAAAACCTGCAGTTGTGGGGGCGCCTGGGTGGCACAGTCGGTTAAGCGTCCGACTTCAGCCAGGTCACGATCTCGCGGTCCGTGAGTTCGAGCCCCGCGTCAGGCTCTGGGCTGATGGCTCAGAGCCTGGAGCCTGTTTCCGATTCTGTGTCTCCCTCTCTCTCTGCCCCTCCCCCGTTCATGCTCTGTCTGTCTCTCTGTCCCAAAAAAAATAAATAAATGTTGAAAAAAAAAATTAAAAAAAAAAAAAAAGAAAACCTGCAGTTGTGGACAAATTGCCACTGTATGGGCTGTAATTAAATAAATCAGATGTGTGACCTACTTCTCCAGGTGAGGAGGCAAAGGTCACTGTGCAGGAGCAGCTGTTCAACAGCCAACTGTATCTTTCCTGTCCGTGTGCTGGGATTCACCGTTTCCACGTGAGTGCTAGACAGCTCAGCATTAACTCCCTGACTCTAGACAAATCGTGAACAACCCTGTGCTGGGGAAATTAATTTGAATAAATTGGAATAAAGCATGTTTCTTGTTGGCAATTACACACAAAATAGGGAAGATCTCGAAGGTACCAGCAGGAAAAGGATACACAAATATCATTCACACCTGCAAATGTTTGCCTTGGTGGTTTGCTAGTGTAGACGCAGAGGACACTCTCAGCGTGTGGAGCTGCGTTCATGACTCAGCGTCGCACGCACACCTGCTGCTATGGAAGCCCCCTTGACTTCAGCCACATTCCATTAGTGAGGCTTCCCCACGTCCACTGTGTTTTGTGTAACAGCCACGAGGCTGCCAGTGTTACCTGTGGACGCACAGAGCGTGGCTCCTGCTGCCATTGAGCTGCCCTATCTGATGGGACGAACTCCACTGAGTATGACAGGCTCTTGTCCCTACAAGGATACGGAATGGAAACACCAGTCTTTTCGCTGTCCCCAATGTGGATGATCCCCCGGTTCATGGTGGCTGCCCAAACACACTCTGTAGAACCCGAGGTTTAAGCTTCATCTAAATCATTCAAATTCTGGGGGCGCCTGGGTAGTTCAGTCGGTTAAGTGCCCAACTCTTGGTTTCAGCTCAGTCATGATCTCACGGCTTTGTGGGTTCAAGCCCCACGACGGGCTCTGTGCTGACAGCACGGGGCCTGCGTGGGATTCTGTCTCTCCCTCTCTCTCTGCCCCTCTCCCACTCATACAGTCTCTGTCTCTCAAAATAAAAAAATAAAAAATAAATCATTCAAATTCTAATAGTTTCACTCTAGATATCTGTAACTCATCAAGATTCTGGATGAATGTCAGCTGAAATTTACTCCTCTGCTCCTTCCCAAACTTCATGAAGAGCTACTCATAAATTAAAACACAAGACCAATATCAAAACACGGCGGCTTATGAAGAGTATCTACTGTGTCATTTCACTAAACAAAGTAGGTCACGGTCTTCCTGCATTTGAGGTCCAGGGATACACTTCCTATGTCAGCCAGTTTTCTCCCTGTAGGACTGACACCTACCAATGGCCTATAAACAAGTTCTTTTCAACATTCTCTGCTGGGTATCTGCACGGAAGTCCCAGAAGCCAATACTTCTTGCTTCTGAGATCCAACACCACAAATACTCCATAAATCTTCATCTTGTAGAAGCTTAACTTCAAATTACTACAAATTACTGCTTGATATTTTGCTGTTTATCATTATTCATTAACCTTAAGAGATTTTTATGCCGATTTCCTTTCTCTGGAGGGTCTAGGTGATAGCACTTGCCATTCCTGATACGGACGGACTGCCTGCTAGGTGTCAGGGTCCACACCCAGCCATCCACGCACCATCTCCTCAATATTCAATGCTATTCCTTTGGTGTCACCCTCAGTTTATAGATGGGGAGGCCTCATCAGAGAGGGAAGGAGGGACAGTCCCCATTACAAGTTCAGCAGATGCCCGGGTTCGGACTCCATCTCACCTGAGGCCAGCATCCTACAGGCCCCACAGACCACTTTCCTCCCGCTCCAGACACAACCCAGGACATAAGTAACGACACAAGATGATTCATGAATCTTCTATTTTAAAAACATCTTAATTTTAAATCTAAAGTTTTCAAATCCACGTAGGTCTTAAGTGGTTAGTGGTGCTAGGTTTGCAATGTTGAGGTGGCTTAGTAAGAGGTTATACCAACGTTACCGATGCATGTCATTTCTGGCTTCGGGGCTAAGTCACTATAAACCGATAAAAAAATTATAGAAACATAAAGTAAATTAACCCAAATAGCAGTGATTTGCCTGTGTTATCGTAATCGTAAACGGGGATGATGCTACCGTAACACAGTGGTTCAGAAGTGAAGCCCACAGAAGATGCGGGCCTGCAGACAAGCTCCAGCAGGGCTCGGCGACTGTGACCGTGACCCCCTCTGAGAGGTGCACATGGCAGACCACCTCCCATAGCTGCACCCAGTGCTTTTATGGAACAAACGTCCACTCCACCTTCCCTAAATCAGGTGACAAGAAGGGGACCTCCAGAGGACTGAAACACGCCCACAGTGATAGGCACTGCAGCTTTACTCCTGATTGCATCCCCAGAGCGGGAAGGAAACTAGGAACGGAGAGAATGAGCATCCCCAAGTCCAAGTGGCACAGCATAAGTACAAGTCAGAAAAGCAGCGTGTTTCCAAAGGTATCAGTGTTGGATCGTTTCTTCCATTGTAAAACACACTTTAAATAACCATCCTGTTTATTTTATTACCACGGGGCACCAGGAAACGTTCTGCTACCAGAAATGGCTCCCAGATGATTGAGTTCACGGAATTTGATAAAAACTTTATAGGGACACCTGGGTGGCTCAGTCAGTTAAGCATCTGACCTTCCCCTGCTCGTACTCTCTCTCAAAAATAAACAAACATTAAAAAAAAATTTTTTAACTCATAATCAGTTGCTACTATGAAAATTGTTCACCAGTAGCACCCATCCCAAAGCTCTGTTTCAGTTACAGAAAATGTCCTGTGTTTCCTGTGTTCTCAACGTCTACTTTAAAGATGCTTTGCAATGTCTCGTTACTCTTACAACTGGTGTGTAAGCTCCTCACAAGTACAAGAACTGACTGACTAGCCAATTGTATCTGTGTATTTCAGCCTCCTTGATGCCTGGCCTTACTCCAAGGACAAGGTGTGAACATGCTGTGTGTCCTTGTCTCCTTGCTGGGAATGAATCAAAGTTTGTCGAGAGAACACGCACAGTCAGTTCCAGGAGCAGAGTGGGGGAAGGTGTCCTGGCAAGGGTTAAGTGTCCTTTGGGAAACACAATTCACAAACAGGAATACCCATGTGAAAAAGAAGAAACACAGCCAACAGAAGGGGCCTGACCAAGCTCCTTGAACTTAATGTCTCTTTTGTGGAAGCTCAAGTGCCCAGGAAACTTCATCGTCCACAACCTCGCAGCCCCGATGCCGGTTCTCATCGGCCTGCACGCGAGTCGTGGCTCCAAGATGAGGAAGGACTTCTCCCGAATCACTGGCCTCTTGTGTTCCTTTGCTACAGTCTCCCCCGCCGTTCACCCCTCACAGTCTGGGCCGTTTAATTTACTGATAAAACGGCACATAAGTAAGAAGCTCTCGAACGCTTTCCAGTGAGCCTGCAGGAAGAAAGCGTCCACTCCCAACTGCGTCTGCGAACGGTCAGAAAGCAAGCAGCGAGTTTCGGGATCACATAGTTCTCTGGAGCCTGAGTCTGGGAGGGCAGAATTTGGTTGGTTAATTAATGAATCTCGTCCTCCGCAGAACCGCAAGGTCTCCACCATCACCTGAAATGACCACTCCAGAATATCATGCCTGGTTCTCCTCACCCAGGAGGAAACGTGCACCTGAAAACCTCAGTCCACACACACAGCATATGCAGACAAAAGACTAACATACAAGATGGTCATCAATCCACGATCAACAGATATTTGCTGTGCAGATTCAGGTCATACCACGGTCCAATTCTGGAGGTCATCAGAGTCATCTATTTGACCTCAAGGAGTGCTATGGTCACCTGGAAAAGGATGTCCAACATGACCGTGACTTTACTGTGCATGAGTGTTTGCATGGCAGCCAGCCCACCTGATCAGCTAACTGGGAAAGGACTGTGTTCTAGATCCCATGCCCTGGGCGCGTACGTGCATGTGCAGGTGTAGGCGTGTGCAGGTATGCAAGCTTGCAGGCCTGTGAATGCGTGTGCATGTGTTTACACGCACGTGTACGCATGCACTGGTGTTCGTGCAAGTGTGAGCATACAGGCACGTGCCAGAAGTGAGGACGAACAGAAGGAACTTCTCCCCTAAAGTTACCCCTCCTACTTCCTCAGCCTCCTCAGCCTTCACAAATATAGTACAAATCCACCACCCCTTAATGCAAAAGTCCAAAATTCAAAAGGTTCTGAAAATCACAAGTGTGTTGGCATCTCATCTGGCAACAAAGCCTCACTTTCCTGCCCTTCCCAGAAAGGCAACGACTGATGGGCACCAGTGTGAAGGAACGCATCTTTCTTCGCCTTGCTTAGCACGAACATCCAGGCTCCAGCGCAGAAATGTTAACGTGTGGGACAACAGGATACTGCCCCAGTCCCCATGCAGCATGGGCGTGACACACTAGAAAGGTAAGTCACCCCCGAGGGGATAACTGAAGGGTACCTGGACCATTTCTCCTGAAAGAGGAGCCCCTACGCTCTCGTGATACTATGTTCCTGACATCCTTTTGTTCACAGCGTCTCTACCACCTGACCTATTTACCTACGCACTCGTTTCCTTACACTCCTGCCAAGTGGAAGCTCCCCGTGGACAGGAACTAGGTTTGGCTCACACTGTATTCCCAGAGTTTGGTGCGTGGCAAACACTGCAACCTCATCAACAGCTACTGACTACGCTTTATTTAATCCAGAGATTTAAAACTACACAATTTTTAAATTGGCTTACAGTATATACTACCTAAAGAAGAAAACATGGAATACAGGAATAGAATGTTCCCATGTGTAGAAGGATTCTGAATGAGAAGAACTTCTCCTGAGTCCTGCTTCTACCAAATTTCACCTGTGAATACTTGAAAATGTCACATGACTAACGTGGTCCTTAGTTTAAGTAAGTGTATTTATTTAAACATCACACAGATAGGAAAGGATATTTCAAGCCTTAAAGCAGTACAGAAATACTACTCTAGTCATTTGTGTGATATAGTTGGAGAGGAACATCAGTTTTTTGAAGCCCCAGGTGCTTAATTTCAATATTTGCTACACGTGGCTTATTTAAGCCCCTAGTCTATGACAATTTGTTAATGCAGCACAAACTGACGAAGACAGAGCAAGCCAAGAAGGCCAGATGCAACTGTAGCTGCCCGCATCTGGCCCATAAAGCAGACACATCATGCAGAGGCGATCAGGCCACCCCACTCCCAGCTCTGGAGCTACAATTCACGGATTTTGCCCCAAGGGAGAGGCAGTCCATAAGAACAGAAAACCCAAGGCTCTCCCCAAAGGGAGTGGCTTTATTTGAAACAGTACGAGCAGTTTAAGCCCAAGAAGACTCTCAGACAATGGATATTTAGGAGGAGACCAATTAAGAGGAGAATGGTAGCTCTAGGAAAGCACTAAGTTAAACTCAAGGCAAACAAGTACCAGGAAGAAGCAGAGAAACACACAGCTAAGAAGAGCCCTTCCTAGGGCAGACAAAATCCCAAAGACTGGCCCCAAAAACGATCATGAAAATGGGGTCCAAACAAAATTGGATCAGACTATTGCGCGGTTTGTACCCCTGGGCATTACACAAAACAACAGAGCAGTTAGCTGACAATTAGTGGAGCCCAACAGCTCTGTGTGATACCAAACGAGGCAGAAAAAGAGACAAAGCAAAGAGCACTGAAACCACTCTTATCCAAGTGACCGTGTGCAAGGCTGTCCACTCTAAAGAGCAACTTAAAAAGCTTCACACAAGAGGGGTGTAGACTTCATGAAAATGAAGTTTTCAAAAAATTAAACAAGCAAAGAAAAAAACAGAAGCAACCCCCAGAGGGAAGATGAATATTCAGGGTTGGCACAACACATTATCTGAAATATCCAGGTTTTAATATAAAACTATGAGACATGCAAACAAGAAAATGCAATGTATACACAGAGGGGAGAAAAACAGACAAGAGAAACTACCTGTAAGAGACCTAAACGTTAGATTTAACAAAGACACCAAGGCATGCCTTACAAATTATGTTCAAAATATTTCTAAAGGAAATCACGCTTAGGGACTAACAGTGCCTCATCAAATGCAGAATATCAAAAAAGGCACAGAAAATGTAAAAAAAAAAAATTAAAAAAAAGAACTAAGTGGAAATTCTTGACTTGAAAAGCACAGTAAGTAAAGTGAAAACTTCAACTTCAGTGTCTCAATGGATTTGAGCTGGCAGAAGAATAAGCAACTTTGAGACAGGTCAAAGGTGATAATGCAATCTGATGAGCAGATAAAAAAGGGAAAATGAAGTAAATGTAAAATGAAGAGAGCCTTAAAGAGATGTGGCACATCACTAAGTAAATCAGCAGATGTGTTATGGGAGTACCACAAAGAGAAGGCAGAAACAGAAAAAATACTTGAAGAAATAATGGCTGGAAACTAATTTCCAAATATTGATTAAAAATTACTTACACAATCAAAAACTCAACAAAATTCAAGTAAGATAAATGCAGAGATCCATATCCAGACACATCATAATGCTAAAAGCCACATACCAAGAGAAAAATGATTTCAGATACAAGGAACACCAAAAAGAGGAGCAGCTGAAATCACATCAGAAACAATGAGTTCATGAGGAAATGAAATGACATTTTCAAAGTACGGAAAGAAAAAACTGTCAACTGAGAATCTTCCATTCAGGAAAAACACTTTTATTTCAAGTTTATTTATTTTGAGAGAGAGAGAGAGAGCGTGGAAGGGAGGGGCAGAGAGAGAGGGAGACAGAGAATTCCCAAGCAGGCTCTGCACAGTCAGCACAGAGCCCAATGAAGGGCTTAATCCCATGAACTGACAATCCCATGAACTGATCATGACCTGAGCCGAACTCAAGAGTCAGTCACTTAACCAACTGAGCCACCCAGGCACCCCCAGCAAAACTACTTTTCAAAAATTAAAGTAAAAGAAAGAATTCCCAAATAAATAAAAGCAGAGAATTGATTGCTAGCAGAACTGCCTTAGAAGAAACACTCACTTTCCCATCTAAAAGCACATGACCCATGCCAGTAATACAAATATATGAAAAACAAAGCAAAACTACCAGTAGTATGGTAGGCAAAATTACAGTTCCACCACACACACACACACACACACTCAAGTCTCCACATCATAACATCCAGAACCTGGGAATATGTTAGCCTATATGGCAAAGAGGAATTCAGGTTGCAGATCAAATTAAGGTTGGTCAGCTGACCTTCAGATGAAAAGATTATCCCAGATTTTCTGAATGAGCCTAATATAATCACAAAAGTGTCTAAGTGGAAGAGGGAATCAGAAGATAGAGAACTGGAGAGATAGTACTGTGAGAGACCTGGCCAACACTGCTGGCTCTGAAGGTGAAGACTGGAGCCATGAGCCATGAGCCTTCTAGAAGCTGCAGAGAGCAGAGAAATGGATTCTACTCCAGCATCTCCAGAAAGAACAGTCTTGATTTTATTGATTTTAGCCCAGTGAGACCCCTTTCAGCCTTCTGACCGCAGAAATGTAAGATAATGAATTTGTGTGTAAGCCACTAAATTTGTGGTAATCTACTACAAAAGCAATAGAAAACCAAACCATCTAAAGAAGATAACTATGTAATTATAAAATACAGTATGAATACATACTTTTCCTTCGATTTTAAAAGAAACTGCACAAAACATATGTATATAAATATATATATAAATATTTATGCATACAGTTGTGCACACACACAGGGTATACACATACAACTTATCTGCTTTTTCTTTTGCTGTGCTTCTGGTGTCATATGTAAGAAATCAGTGAGTAATCAAGAGCCACAAAGATTTATGCCTAAATTTTATTCCAAGAGTTTTGTAATTTTAGTTCTTGTATTTAGGTCTTTGATTTATTTTGAGTTAATTTTTATATACGCTGTGGGAGAGGAGTCCAACATTGTCTGCTTACATGTGCCGTATGTCCAGTGGTTCCAGCACTATTTGTTAAAAGACTGTTCTTTCTTCATGTAACTATCTTTGCACCCTTGTCCAAAAAAAAAAAAAAAAAGAAAACACACACACACACACACCTTGTAATTTTGGCATACAGACACACAAACAGACCAGTGGAACAGAAGAGAGCCCAAATAGAAACCACATCCAATGATCTGTGACAAGAAGCTGAGACTACACAACTGAGACAGTTTCTTCAACAAAAAGTGTTGATAAAACTGGAAATCATCATGCAAAAGAATGAAGCTGGACCCTTACCTTACACTATCTACAAAAATTAACCCAGAATGTCTGGTTGGCTCAGATGGTTGAGTGTACAACTCTTTTTTTTTTTTTTTTAATTTTTTTTTCAACGTTTATTTATTTTTTTTGGGGGACAGAGAGAGACAGAGCATGAACGGGGGAGGGGCAGAGAGAGAGGGAGACACAGAATCCGGAACAGGCTCCAGGCTCTGAGCCATCAGCCCAGAGCCCGACGCGGGGCTCGAACTCACGGACCGTGAGATCGTGACCTGGCTGAAGTCGGACGCTTAACCGACTGCGCCACCCAGGCGCCCCTAGTTGAGTGTACAACTCTTAATTTTGGTTCAAGTCATGATTCCAGGGTCATGGGATCAAGCTCTGTGTGAGGCTCCATGCTGAGTGTGGACTCTGCTTGAGATATTCTCTCTCTCTCTCTCTCTCTCTCTCTCTCTCTCTCTCTCTCTGCCCCTCCCCTGCTCCCTCAAATAAATAAAACAAAAAATAAAAAAATTAGTTCAAAATAATTAAAAACCTATATGTAAGACCTAAAACTATAAAACTCCTAGAGTAAAAAATAGGTGCGAAACTTCATGACACTGGGTTTGACATGATTTCTTGGATAGGACACCAAAAGCATACGAAACAAAAGCAAATACATACAAATGAGAAGATGTGAAACTTGGAAACAACCAAGATGTCATTCAGTAGTGACCCATCCAGCCAATGGATTATTCTTCAGTGATAAAAAGAAATGAGCTATCAAGTCATAAAAAGGCATTGAGGAAACTTAAATGTATATTACTAAGACAAAGCCAATGTGAAAAGGCTGCATACTGGATGATCCCAACTATACAACATTCCAGAAAAAGCAGATGTATGGACAGAGTAAAACTACCAGTGGTTGCCCAGGATTAGTGATGGTGAGGGGTGAATAGGCAGAGCACAGAAAGTTTTTAGGACAATGAAAGGACCTTGTGTGATACTATAATGGTGAATATATGGACTTTGGGTGATAAAGATGTGTCAACATAAATTCATTAATTGTAACAAATGTAACCCTCTAATAAGGATGTTGATAATTGGGGAGGCTTATGCATGTGTTGGGGCAGTGCATATATGGGAAATCTCTGTAGTTTCCCCTCAATTTTCTTGTGAATGTTAAATTACTCTTAGAAAATTTTCTTAATTTTTTAAAAAACTCTTTATTTTGATTTTCTTAAAAAATGTTGAAGCTAATAAATGCATTCAATAAAGTTCCAGAATACAAAATCAAAGCATAAAAATCAGTTGCATGAGCAATCCGAAAAATTAAGAAAACAATTCCATTTACATTAGCATCAGAAAGAATGAAATAGTTAGAAATAAATTTCATCAAAAAGGCAAAAGACTAGTACACTGAAAAAAAGAAAACACTGCTGAAAGAAATTAAAAGAGATTTAAATAAATGGAAAGATATCCCATGTTCATGGAGTGGAAGACTAAATATTGTTAAAATGACCTTACCCATCCCCAAAGTGGTCTATAGAGTCAATGCAAGCCCTATCAAAATTCCAGTGGTGGGTCTTTTTGCAGAAAGAGATAAAATCAGCCTATACTTTCTATGGAATCTCAGGGATCCTGAATAGCCAAAATGATCTTGAAAATGAAGAATGAAGCTGAATGACACACACTTCCTGATTTCAAAACTTACTACAAAGCTGCAGTAATGAAACACTGTGGTATTGGCAGAAAACACACAGACAAACGAAACAGAAAAGAGTCCAAAAGTCACCCCTCACATGTATCATCAACTGATTTTCAACAAGGGTATCATGACCATTCAATCCAGAAAGGCTAGTCTTTTTAACATAAAATCCTGGAAAACTGAATATCCTTATGCAAAATAATGAAATTGGACCCTCACTTTATACCACATTCAAAAACTAATAACCAGAATGAACAAAAATCTAGAGTTCAAAATATAAAACTCTTAGAAGAAAGCATAGGGTCAAAGTATAAAACTCACGTATCAATATACAACATCAAAGGTGTGAAAAAAACCCACACAATGGGGGAAAATACTTGCAAATCATGTATCTCATAAGGGATTAATATCCAGAATATATAAAGAACCCCTAAACTAAACAAAAAGACCAAAAAACACACACAAAAATGGTCTAAGAACGTAAATACCTATTTCTCCAAAGATGATATCAGATGGCCAAAAAGAGCATGAAAATATAGTCAACATCACTAGTCACTAGGAAAACATAAATCAAAACACGATGAGATACCACCGCACATCTACCAGGATGGCTATTTTCACTCCTGGTTACACACACATTATCATCGCTTCCAGGTACATACACGTTAAGAACGGAAATCAGGGACTCAGAGAGATGCTTGTTCACCCATATCCACAGCAACATTTTTACTGATAGCCAGAAGGTGGAAACCCAAGTGTCCAACAACAGAAGAATGGATTAAGAAAAGCAGTAGCGGGGCGCCTGGTTGGCTCAGCTGGTTGAATGTCCGACTTCAGCTCGGGTCGTGATCTCGCGGTTTGTGAGTTTGAGCCCCATGTGGGGCTCTGTGCCGACAGCTCAGAGCCTGGAGCTGCTTCAGATTCTGCATCTTCCTCTCTCTCTGCCCCTCCCCTGCTCGCAGTCTGTCACTCTCTCAAAAATAAATACACATTAAAAAAATTTTTTTTAAATAAAAAAAAGCAGTAGCTACACAAAACAGAATATTCAGTGTTTTGTTTTGTTTTTTAATTTTTTTTTCAACGTTTATTTATTTTTTGGGACAGAAAGAGACAGAGCATGAACGGGGGAGGGGCAGAGAGAGAGGGAGACACACAATCGGAAACAGGCTCCAGGCTCTGAGCCATCAGCCCAGAGCCCAACGCGGGGCTCGAACTCACGGACCGCTAGATCGTTACCTGGCTGAAGTCAGACGCTTAACCGACTGCGCCACCCAGGCGCCCCAGAATATTCAGTGTTAAAAAGGAACGCAATTCTCAGACATGCTACAACATGGATGAATCCCCCAAACATGCTAAGTGAAATAAAGCAGACAAAAAAACACAAATATCAAATGATCTCATTTATATGATATAGCTAGATTAGGTAAATTCAAAGAGAATGTAGAATAACGGTTATCAGGGGCTGGGGGAGGAGGAAATAAGGAGGTAGTGTTTAATCGGATACAGTTTCTGTTTGGAATTACTTTTTTAAACTTCTGAAAATGGATAACAGTGAAGGCTGCGTACTGAACTGTACACGTAGAAATGGTGAAAACGGGGGGCACCTGGGTGGCTCAGTCGGTTGAGCGTCCGACTTCGGCTCAGGTCACGATCTCACAGTTTGTGGGTTCAAGCCCCGCATCAGGCTCTGTGCTGACTGCTTGCTCAGAGCCTGGAGCCTGCTTCAGATTCTGTCTCCTTCTCTCTCTGCCCCTCCCCCGCTCACGCTTTGTCTCACTCTGTTTCTCAAAAATAAATAAAATGTAAAAAAAAAAAATTTTTTTAAAGAAATGGTGAAAATGGTGAGGTACGTGGGTGGCTCAGTCAGTTAAGCATCTGACTTCAGCTCAGGTCACGATCTCACGGTTCATGAGTTCGAGCCCTACATCAGGTTCTGTGCTGACAGCTCGGAGCCTGGATCCTGCTTCCGATTCTGTGTCTCCCTCTCTCTCTGCCCCTCCCCTGCTCTCTCTCTCTCTCTCAAAATAAACATTGAAAGAATTTGTTTTTAAAAACGGTGAAAATGGTAAGTAATATGTCATGTATATTTTACCACAAGTTTTAAAAAAGGACTAAGGTCTGATCCATTGTACAACATGGATGCTAATTGAAAGGAACCTATCACCAAAGACCAAATATCATATGATTCTATTCCCATGAAATGTCCAGAGTGGATAAATCCATAGAGACAAAAAGTACGTTCGTGTTTTCCAGTAGATACTGGGGATGGAGTGACTGCTAATGGGTATGTAGTTTCTTTGGGGGGTGATGAAAATGTTCCAAAATTTACAGTGGTGATGTCTGCATAATTCTGTGAATATACGCGCAAGCATGGAGTTGTACACTTTATTTTTTAAGTTTATTTATTTTGAAAGAGAGCGCACGCATGCATGAATGGGGGAAAGGCAGAGAGAGCGAATCCCAAGCAGGCTCCACTCTGTCAGTGCAAGCCGCATGTGCAGCTCAAACTTACAAACCGTGAGATCATGAGCTGAGCCGAAATCAAAAGTCAGACGCCTACCCGACTGAGCCACCAAGGTGCCCTGGGATTTCCACACTTTAAATGAATTGGATGGCATGTGAATCATATCTCAATAAAGCTGTTATTTCTTTAAAAAACGAAAAGATATGCCCAATCTATCCTGAGTGTTTGCATATTCCCAGGACAGCGTTGTGCACACGGTTTTTGCACACCAGCTGAGAAGCACAGAATTCTATAATTAATAACAGCTGGTGTTAAGGCATGGAATCAATCATATGCTCCTTATAAAGTTGGTATTTATATGGCCCTGTTTCACCTGATGTTAAAATACGATCACAGGGAAAACAGTGTCTAATCAATTCTTGGTCTATTAGTTGTAGGTATATAAAGACCTTTTATGTTCAGAAGGAGACTTTATAAGGTGCCTGCATTACCTCGTGAAACCAGTCAGAATTACGTGCTTGGTCCCAGGTGGGAATAAGCAGTTTAAAGATCTGTGATTAAGATTCCCAGCCTATTTCACTGAAGTCCATGGTACAGATAACAGCTGTTTTTTTTTTTTTTTTAAATAAATGAAGAACAGGATTTCAAAAACAAAACAAAACCCCAGAAGACCACCTGGTCTCCAACACTAAACTCTTGTACCTAACTGGAGGCTTGCTCATATTAAAAAATGAGCCAGCTGCATGCACACCTGATTTAGGCACAGCCTCCTGCAACCTAAAAACGTCATTTTTATTTGAAATTCTTTCCTGTGCATATTGCACAAGGCCACCTGTGTTCCAATTATACTCAGCAACTCTATCTCTCCACCACACTGAGACTCTATCGCCACCACTGAGTTCTCATCTTTCTACTTTACACTGGAAGTGTGTGTCCTGGCAAATTCATACATTGAAACCCTAACCCCCAGTGTAATTGTATTGGGATGTGGATCCTTTAAGAGGTGATTAGGTCATGGGGGTGGTGATGGGATTAGAGCCCTTGTGAGAAGAGATGCCGGGGAGCTCCCTCACCCCCTCCACCAAGTGAGGACATAGACTGAAGAGGGCCTCTTCGTATACAGAATCTCCTACTGCCTGGTCTTGAACTCCAGATCCATATCTATGCCTAACCTATGGCATTATAAAAGCCTGAAAAGACTAAGCCACCTTGTCAGGGCAGAACTAGCCTAAAACCTTTCTAGCCAAAACCTTTCTCTGATCTATAACACACAGTGTCAATATTTGTTGAAAAACCATAAGAGACTCTTGAATACAGAGAACAAACTGAGGGTTGATGCAGGGAGTTGGGTGAGGGATGGGCTAGATGAGTGATGGGCATTAAGGAGGGCACTGGCGGGGATGGGCACTGGGTGTCGTATGTAAGAGATGAATCCCTGGGTTCTACTCCGGAAGCCAAGACTACATTGTATGTTAACTAACAAGAAAGAAAAGAAAGAAGAGAAAGAAAAGGAAGGAAGGAAGGAAGGAAGGAAGGAAGGAAGGAAGGAAGGAAGGGATGAAAGGAAGGAAGGAAGAAAGAAAGGGAGGGAGGAAGAGAAAGAAAGAAAGAAAGAAAGAAAGAAAGAAAGAAAGAAAGAAAGAAAGAAAGAAAGAAAGAAAGAAATTCTTTAACTCTTTATTTCAAGATGAGAAATCCCACTATGGATGCCAGGATCTAACAATCTACTTTCAGTGCGGCTCCAAGACCCACACAAAACACAACTAATTTTTAGCTTGACCCTTCCAAAGGACCGAGGCTGAAGCTGTAGGCATCCGCCCACCACATCTGGAATCCTGCCAGCTGGGCCAGTGACACCCCAGTGTGTCCTAGGCAAGTGGAAACCAGGAAGTTCTGCTTTGACAGTCATATCCAATCAATGCTCAGAGGACCCTACGAGACTTCTCTTCTACAATAGCTGAGGCTTCCTCAATAGGTTTCCTGTGGTGCAGGCTTTGGGCTGCCCTGGGTGTTTCATTTCTCAGGTCCTTGCTGCCTGCCTCTCTAATGAACACACTGGCTCCTGAATTCCCCCAGAGAGAAGACCTTCGTTTGAATACTCCTCTCTTGACTGAGGTCCAAAAACTCGTTCCCCTGGGTTTCCCCGAGACTTGCCCACTTCCAGATAATACTCAGCAGTGTGGCTGCCTGATTTCTCAGGGGAGCCCCTGCCTCCTGATAACTTCCACACTGACGGCAACCAGCTGCTCTCTAGGACGCGTCCGGGCTCAGGCAGCACCGAAGCTTTGCCTGGATGCCCACAGGACCCCTTTCCTCACCAGGAGTAGTTCTGGTCGTCTTCCCCTGGAACCGACTCTGAAGAGGCAACAGGAACTTCTCTCAACTCCTTCCGGGGAGTCAGCTGTGGGCTTTCACTGGCCTCAAATCCTCTACCCTCCAGAGATTCTGGGCCGAGTCATGAGAACCTGCCTCCCCTCCCACAAGTAACGGGATCCTACATTCAGTGGCTGTCTTCCCCCCACACGTCCCTACAGGAGGCAGGGTCCCTACCTCCCCCATCCTGCTTCACCTAGATTCCCGGTGAGACCACTCACACATGCTGCTCAGCATCTTCTGTACAGGAAACTTGGCTGAGGGGCAGCCCTTTATCCTCCAGCCTCTAAGTTACGGGCTCTGAATGAGAGCACAGATTAGCACTGGAGTAAATCAAAAGCTAAGACAAAGAGAGGAAATCCATAAGTAGACCCAAACCTCCAAGAAACAGAAATTTCACCGTAAACCACCGTCAGGTGTTGAATTTTGAGAACCCACAGTTTACCCAATTAGACCCCAGAAGCCTTCGCTCTGAACCAGAGTTATAACGACTTCAGGGAGGGGAGGGGTTGGCAAGGAGGAGGGAGAGAATCAAGGGCAGAAGAGATGTGGCCATGCACCCCGTCGTGGGACCTGATGGCAGGCAGGTACCCGAGAGAGGCGCCGCCCAGAAAAGGAGAACAGGGCTCACGAGAGGGCTTCGTCTGCCGAGCCACCAAGTCTCCCACCACCGCAGGCGCAGCCACTAGTGAATGTGCAGAATTTTTAGATTTGTTCTCCAATCAATTTTTAATGTAAACCTACTGAGATTTGGGTAGTACTGAGATATCACTTTGAATTCATGAATCTATTTTTATCAAGCTTTGAATAAATAAGCATCCACTGCTTAATGCCTCATAACAGGGATGCACTGTTGTTTTGCAGAAGAGTGAGGTCTCCCACCTCTCGGCGGTATCTGCCCTTTGAGCTGTGTTCTAGGAACACCGTAAACTACCCACAGCCGTCTGCATCCTCTTACCTGGTCTCCGTGGAAACCAACAGCTTGTAGAAGCTTGTCTTATTTGTCATAAATTCTGCAACACACCTCTCCTTGACACCCAGACAGAGGTGCAAACAGAACGATACGTACAGAACAGGACTAGAGGTGCCATATTGTGAAAGACAGATGCATAATAGATAAAAAGAATTCACTTGAATTACAGTATTTCTGATGCTAATTTTAAGGTACTAAAATTGGGTCTTCTATCAACACATAACGGTACCTCCCTTAGGTGAGCTTGGACAAGAGGCAACCTCTCTAAGCACTGGTTCCTCTTCCATAAAGAGGGGGAGACAGACGGACATCAAACAGAGCGACTCATCAGGTACCCGCCATGTTAGTGAACCAGTCTGAACACAGTAGCTCTCTGCTTGGTTGTCCTTGAAGATACTGAGTAACATCCAAGGCTAGAGACACAGTCTACGGTTTTGAAATATCTTCTCACAGAAATGAGCTAGCCTCTCCGGCATCTCACCTCCCAACCTTTTTAATCATGTGCATGATGCTTACGACAGCTCAGCTAACTCAGCCAGACAACACCTGTAAATTCAAAAAACTTCAAAATAAAGGCACCACTGCTTGTGAACTTTGCTATGTGGGCATGTGCTATTATTTCATAAATACTTCTGCTGAAACGCAAGATTCAGCAAAGTGGACCATGACGAACATACTTGTTTATCCACAATTGAACTGAGTAACAATTTAAGTTGCAAAAAGATTTACGTGGATGTTGTAAACAGCAGTATGGCCTGAACTGTGTCCCCGCAATCCATACAGTGAAGCCCTAATGCCAGTATGACAGTATTTGAAATGGGGCCTTTAAGGAGATAATTAAGGTCAAATGAGGTCATTACAGTGGGGCCCTAATCTGATGGGACTGGTGTCTTCATAGGAAGAAGAACAGACAGCAGGAGCAAGAGTGTGCAGAGGAAAGGCTGCGTGAGGACTCAGTGAGCAGGCAGCCGTCTGCCATCCAGGAGGAGGCCTCCCCAGCCACCAACCCTGCTGGCACTTTGCCCTCAGACTCACAGCCTCCAGAACTGTGAGGAACAAATGCGTGTGGTGTAAGCCCCCAGGCTGCTATCTTGTTACGGCACCCCAAGCTAAGACAGCCAGATAAAAGATACACAAATACACACCCCCTTATGTAACCTCCCTCTGCAGGGAAATCTGAAACACCCTGCTTCGAACAATTATGTACTAAGAACAAGTGAAATCTGGAAGGACAAAGTGAAATTGTTATTCGAAAAAAATATTAATTTTATTATCATGTTCTCAATTACTAGTTTTTTCTCAAATTCTGTGCCCAAATCACCAGAAGGCAAATCGATTGAGGATCACTTGAAAAGAAACCTCACACCTTAGGCCAATAAATGCAGTTTTGCATTAAGAATTAAAAATATTTTGGGGGCACTGGGTGGCTCAGTTGGTTGAACTTTCGATTTCAGCTCAGATATGATCTCGCTGCTTGTGGGTTCAAGCCCCGCATCAGGCTCTGTCCTGACAGTTTGCAGCCTGGAGACTGCTTCAGATTCTGTGTCTCCCTCTCTCTCTGCTCCCCCCTTGCTCGCTCATTCTCTCTCAAATATAAATTTTTTTAATTAAAATTTTTTATTAAAAATAATTAACAATATTTTTTATATAAGCTTTTATAGGTTTCAGCATATAGATCTTTTACCTCTTTGGTAAAGAAAGAAAATGAAGAAAACACAAAGAAATGGAAAAACATCCCATGCGCATGAATTGGAAGAACAAATATTGTTAAAATGTTGACACTATCCAAAGCAATCTACACATCCAATACAATCCCAATCAAAATAACATCAGCATCTTCACAGAGCTAGAACAAACAATCCTAAAATGTGTATGGAACCACAAAAGACCCCAAATAGCCAAAGTAATGTTGAAAAAGAAAACCAAAGCAGGAGGCATCACAATCCCAGACTTCAAGCTGTATGACAAAGCTGTAATCATCAAGACAGTATGGTACTGGCACAAAAACAGACACTCAGATCAATGGAACAGAATAGAGAACACAGAGATGGACCCGCAACTATATGGCCAACTGACCTTTGACAAAGCAGGAAAGAATATCCAGTGGAATAAAGAGTCTCTTCAGTAAGTGGTGCTGGGAACACTGGACAGCGACATGCAGAAGAATGAATCTGGACCACTTTCTTACATCATCTACAAAAATAAACTCAAAATGGATGAAAGACCGAAATGTAAGACAGAAAGCCATCAAAATCCTAGAGGAGAAAACAACCAGCAGCCTCTTGACCTCAGCCACAGCAACTCCTTACTCGACACATCTCCAGAGGCAAGGGAAACAAAAGCAGAAATGAACTATTGGGACTTCATCAAGATAAAAACCTTCTGCACAGCAGAGAAAACTATCAGCAAAACTACAAGGCAGCCCACAGAATGGGAGAAGACATTTGCAAATGACATCAGATACAGGATTAGTACCCACAATCCATAAAGGACTTATCAAACTCAATACTCGAAAAATGAAATAATCCATTGAAGAAATGGGCAGAAGACGTGAATAGACATTTTTCCAAAGAAGACATCCAGATGGCCAACAGACACATGAAAAAATGTTCAACATCACTCCTCATCAGGGAAATACAAATCAAAACCACACTGAGATACCACCTCACACCTGTCAGAATGGCTAAAATTAACAACTCAGGAAACAAGATGCTGGAGGGGATGTAGAGAAAGGGGAACACTTTTGCACAATGAAAACTGGTTCAGCTGCTCTAAAGAACAGAATGGAGGTTCCTCAAAAAGTTATTAACTACTCCGGGGTACCTGGGTGGTTCAGTCAGTTAAGCATCCGACTCTTGGTTTCAGCTCAGGTCATGATCTCAGCTTCATGGGTTCGAGCACAGAGCCTGCTCGGGATTCTCTCTCTCCTCTCTCTCTGCCCCTCTCCCACTTGTGCTGTCTTAAACAAACTCAAAAAAAAAAAAAAAAAAAAAAAAAAAAAAACAGAACTATCCTACAACCCAGAAAATGCACTACTAGAAATTTATCCAAAGGATACAAAAATGCTGATTCGAAGGAGCACATCCACCCCAATGTTTATGGCAATGCTATCAACAATAGCCAAATTATGGAAAAAAGCCCAAATGTCCATCAACTGATGAATGGATAAAGAAGATGTGGTATCTATCTATCTATCTATCTATCTATATACATATGCACACAGACACACACACACACATACATACATGTATATACATACACACAATGGAATACTACTCAGTGATTAAAAAGAATGATATCTTGCCATTTGCAATAACGTGGAAGGAACTAGAGTGTATTATGCTAACTGAAATAAGTCAGAAAAAGACAAATATCATATGATTTCACTCAAATGTGGAATTTAAGAAAGAAAACAAATGAACATAGGGGAAAGGAAGGAAAAATACAAAAAACAGAGAGGGAGACAAACCATGAGAGACTCTTAAACACAGAGAACAAACTGAAGGTTGCTGGAAGAGAGGTGGGTGGGGGTTGGGATAAGTGGGTGATGGGCATTAAGGAGGGCACTTGTTGGGATGAGCACTGGGTGTTGTATGTAAGTGATGAATTTTCGGGTTCTACTCCTGAAACCAATGCTACACTGTATGTTAACTAACTTGAATTTAAATAAATACATTTTTTTAAAAAGTTATTTTTTACACTCAGATAAAAAATGACAAGGCCCATTGCTAAGTGCTGATCTTAGTGTTGAGGCCTTTCCCTGCACTGGTGGGACCTAGAGGAACTTGCTTTTAGGCAGTAGAGGGCACCAAGATGTCCCTGGTCACCTGCTGGAGCTCAGACATCCCTGCCCCTGATTACACAGCACTCTCACCAAGATCACAGGTGGTCCAGCTGCACTCAAGGGCAGCTTGACCCACAATGACGACAATGCAGTCCAGTAGGTAAGAGTTGTCATTTATCAGGATTTCCAAGGTTGTCACAAAGCATCACTCAGTAAGTACCAAACTTGAAAAGAGATAACTTGCAAATAATGAGTTAGTGTATGTTAAAAATGAAAAGGTGGAATTGGTATTTCTGAAATGTGGCTTCATCCAAATAGAGTGACGGATGCCACTCGTTTTCAATTGTATGGTGGCAAGAACACTTACCACGGGATCTCTCTCTTCACAAATTGGTAGGTGCGACACAGCGTGGCCGACTATGGGCACAATGCGGTACAGAGCTCACCAGAGCGTACTCACCTCAACTGGAACTCACGTCCACCAACCAATAAGTCATCGTTGCCTCACTTCCCGCCCCAGCAGCCACCATCCCACTGTCAGATTCCACGGGCCTGACAGTTTAGGTAGCCCGTACACGGGGGGCCATGCAGTGTCTGTCCTGAGACGTGAGCACAATGCCATCTTAGATGCCCCCTGTCTCCAGGCTTCCTTTCCTCGGTGGGCTAACGGGGGCCTGATGGTGAACAATCGGCCCCAGCAGGGCCCAGAAGAGACATCCCCTGTGGTGTCCATAGTGAGGGTGTCGCCTGCACCAAAGCCAACCCTTCCTATAACTGGGGCAATGGGGGAAGAAACAGGGACACGCTCCACCCACCCCTGCTTATTAGTCAGTGTAGCTTGTGGACACGTTGCTCCCACCGGAGGTGAGAGGTGCACTGAAGACGAGCTGGGGGGGGGGGGGGGGCACTGGTGGCTCCTGACCCAGGCAGCACGCGGGCAGGGGCTTCTCCGGGTCACCTGGAGGAGGGGGTAGGGTCAGGGTCACCCTGCTGTGTATGGTTTGATCACATTACCTCCTGGTCTGACCTGATGTTGGTAATAATTTAGAGTTTAGAAAGTCAGTTCTTAAGTGGAATGAATAGTGTTTCATGATGTTAACACCCTATGTCTAGGAAAGATAATTTGCATATGACACTTACGTATTCACGTTCTACATTATGTCCCATTTCTGATATAATTTAAATCTAAGAAGTTTCAATTATGATGAAACAAAGTTGAGCACCTTGTCAGCACATATGCTGTTGTGTTCTTGAGGGTGAAAGATGACACGTTGTTTGAGGAAGGTCTGAATGTACCTCATTTCCGGGCGGCTCGTTCTCCCTCCAGAACGCACTTCTGACAATCTGTCTTCCCCAGCATCACAGCAGACACTGTCGTGGAGGCCATGCCTGGGACGCTTCTGGCCCCTGCTACGATGCGCACTGACCACGGAGGGTTTAGTGAGAGCGTACCGAGGTGTCAATGATGAAAGCTGTGCACCATCTCACACACGATCCAGAAACAAAGAGCTGATTTCTAGCTTCTCTTCGAAAATAAACAAGCAGGGCGCCTGGATGGCTCAGGCTTAAGCATCTGATTTCAGCTCAGGTCATGATCTCACAGTTCATGAGTTCAAGCCCCACGTTGGGTGAGCATGAGCCGTGCTTCTCTCTCTCTCTCTCTCTCTCTCTCTCTGACCCTCATGGGATCCTCTCCTCTCCTCTCTCTCTCTCTGCCCCTCACTCACATGTGCCCTCTCTCTCTCTCTCTCTCAAAAAAAAAAGAAAATAATAATAATAAAAAGCCAACCAGACAAACGTAACAGAACATGGCAAATGAGTGTTATGGCCTCAACCCAGCGACGCTGTGAGCTGGAGAAGGGAGAGATGGAAGGAAAAATGAGGGGCCCGTTTCGGAGCCCATGCGGAGGACCGAACACCCAGTTCTTTTCATCTCTCGCTATAGCCTGTGAAGTGAGTAGGATTAGGGTCCTTTGCAAGCAGGGAAACCAATGTTTAAATTAAGTGACTTACGCCAGGCTCTTAAGGCAGTAATCTGTAAATCTGAACTTAGTAAATCTGAATTAAATCTAAATTCAGCAAATCTGAATCCGATTTACATGGTTTATGCCCATGTTCACCACTCTTCTTCCCAAGAGCTTATACCACACGAGGACACGGTGTGTCACTGACCAAAACAGGTCTACAGAGGGTCCCCGGCCCAGAGGCTCTGACCGCTGAATGGGGTTAGAAGTGGTGGGACAAGAGACTGGGAAGGGGAGGGGAGAATCTCCAGGGAAGGCGTCTGCAAACAGAAACCAAGATGCTGGGGGATGCTCGTTCTCCACTTTAGGGCACAGACAGATCCTTTTCCGCTTTATTTTTAAATATAACAGGAAAAGTCTATGTGGCAAGAGTTGCCTGCCCTCATACTCACTTTACATTCTGCGCTGCGGTGGACGAGCTGGGATTACTGTTCCCCTCGGCCTGCAGCACACAGCATCCACATTATTTCTGGATCTCCAGGCAAGAAGGACCCACAAACCCATCTGTGATAACACACATTCAGTGTGATGCTGTGTGATGTACCGTGTGTGAAAAAGTACTTAGAGACTACAAAGCATACATTTTTTTAAATTATTTTCATAATTAAATGCGGAAGGTCCCTAAAATGGACGTATGTCATTAAGCTGCAAGATCACGTGAAGAAAACTTATTTGAGGAGTTCCAATATACCAACAATTATGTAATTTAATCCTTTAAAACCTAAGACATAATAGGAAACATTAAGTGTCCCACTCACATAGCCTCTTCAAAAATCTCCACCTGTCATCAAAAAATTGCTACAGTTATTATAAATGACAGGTGCAAAGTACTATCTTTGTATTACTGTGTTGGCTTTTCTGGTATCAGTTTAAAAAGAAAGTCTATTATTCAGGAAACCATACACTCAACATCTATCTACACGCTTTGTATTGTGGTAAAACAGACATAACATAGTGGTGCCTGGGTGGCTCCGTGGGTTGGGTGTCCGACTTTGGCTCAGGTCATGATCTCACGGTTCGTGAGTTCATGCCCCACGTTAGGCTCTGTGCTGACAGCTCAGAGCCTGAAGCCTGCTTCGAATTCTGTGTCTCCCTCTCTCTACCCCTTGCCTGCTTGCACACGCAGGTTCTCTCTCAAAAGTAAATAAAAATTCAAAAAAATTTTTTAAACATATATAACATAAAATAACCATCTTAACCTTTTATATATGTATATGTATGTATGGGCATATATATATATGTGTGTGTGTGTATATATATATATATATATACACACACACACATATATATACACATATACACACACACACACACATATATACACACAATTTTATCTCCATTTTTTTTAAGTGGGCTCCACACCCAACATGGGGTCTGATTGAGTCACGGGCCCTACCAACTGAGCCAGCTGCCTGCACCCCATCTTAACCCTGTTAAGTCTACCATTCGGTGGCACTAAGGACATTCACAGCATTGTACAACCTTCTCCACTACTTACGTACTTTTTAAGGTATTAGTGGCAAAGAGGTTCGGCACACACAGGAATAAGAACACATCAGGTACAATCCTAAGCACCTCCATTTCTGTTAAGATCACAGGGACTACACCCAGTGTGGCTTCAGAAAGCCCCATCGGGACCCCAGACCATGTCCAGCCTGCATGTGACCTGTCTGCATGAACATCCCCCCGACCCTGCACGAGCTGACCTGTCGCAGGGGCTCAGTGTGCAGCACCTCAGTGCAAGCCTAGCCTCTCACGGTAGCTCGAACCGGAGCTGCAAAACAGGTAGCACTGAGCCTGCTCAAAACAGCCAGGCCCTTCGTGCCAGCTCCGTGACCCCGCCTGCTGCCCACCCCGCTCCCCCACACTGCTTTGCTTTACTCTGGTTTCTACGTCGTGTCTCTGCTCGTCTACAGGCCCCATGGCTGCGACGAAAACGTGTGAAGACCGAGTCCCTACCTCACCCAAGTTCTCCACGGCTCCTGGTCTGACCAGGACATACCGCTGTACCCAGGCCACACTCTCAACGGCCTTAGAAACATGTTTTCCTCCTACAATCCACTGTATGTACTGATGAGCATCAATGCATTCCCAACGACACAGAAAGGTACCACCTGGCAGTTACACACCTGTGGCAAAGCAGCGCTAGGACACCAGCGTCCTTAAGAGTCTCACGTCCCACACGACTGGAGGCCACAGACCAGCAAGCTCTGGTTTTCTTCTAAACACATCCTCCTCTCCCAGCTTTACTGAGATATACCGGACCTAGCACACTGTGCAAATTTGTGCACAGTGTGATCATTCGGTATGCGTGTACCCTGTGAACTTTGTGCCACAATAAGGTGAGCTAGCACAGCCTTCAATGACGTTCAAGCACACGACACGTGTTAGGCCAACCATATTAGTACTGCCGACTGTGGTCACCATGCTGGACTCATTCACCTGTAACCGCAGGTCGGTTCCCTCAGACCGGCACCTCCCCAGCCCCCCAGCCCTGCTAACTACAATCCTCTTGAGTTCACAGCTTTCGCGTCCACATACAAGCGAGACCATCCTCTGCCTGCCTTACCTCACTTAGCATAGTGCGCCAGGGCCCATCCTCCTGGGTGCACTGTCAGAAATGGCAGGGGTCCTTCCTTCTAGCGGCTGCTCACCATTCTGTTGTGTGCACGCCCTTCTTAATCATCGGTCCGTCGGTAGACACGCTGTCGTGTCCATGTCTTGGCCGCTGTAAATAATGCTGCAGTGACCAGGGGAGTGTGAATACCTCCATGGGACAGTGATTTTATCTCCTTTGCGTATGTACCTTGTATCTTTTTTTATTCTTTAAAAAAATGTGTATGATGCAAATATGCAAAACACACACACACACACACACACACACACACACACATTTAAAAATATTGACAAACTAACAGGACATTTGGGGTTTTTTTGTTTTTTTTAATTTTTTGTTTCTTTTAACGTTTATTTATTTTTGAGACAGAGAGAGACAGAGCATGAACGGGGGAGGGTCAGAAAGAGAGGGAGACACAGAATCTGAAACAGGCTCCAGGCTCTGAGCTGTCAGTACAGAGCCCGACGCGGGGCTCGAACTCACGGACCGCGAGATCGTGACCTGAGCCGAAGTCGGCTGCTTAACCGACTGAGCCACCCAGGCGCCCCGACACTTGGGTTTTTAAAGAACGAATAGTAAAAGCACAGCTATTATCATCCAAGGCTCTAAACTTTCTAACGTTGTCATTGTATGCTGCTATTCAAAAGGAACTGACACACCTAAATAAATACTAATATAAATAAATATTTATTTATTTAGTATTTCAGTATTATTCAGAAATATTTAGTATTTCATCTAAATAAATACTCATAGGGCAGACATTATCAGAAGACTGCTGAGTGGCCATGGGGGGATAGGAATTTGTGGAGGCACGGACACTTGTCCCCTAGCACCCACTCTCTTTTTGTCCTTAGTAACACAACCCGAGTTTAACTTCTTCATTGTGCTGGTGGCAAAATGTAGGTAACATAAAATTTGCCATTTTAACCACTTTAATGATTTTTAGGTAAAATCATTACATTCACAATACTGTGCGGCCACCAGCACGAAATCCAAAATTTTCCAACACCCCCAACAGAAACTCTGTACCTAATATGAAGTGAGTCCCCATGCCCTTCCCCATCTCCTGACAGTCCCTGTTATACTGTCTTTATGTATTTTCCTGTTCTATGCATTTCACGTAACTGGAATTGTACTGTAAATACTTGTATTTCACTGACTTATTTCACTTAGCATAATGCTTCCTTTTTTTAAAAATTTATTTATTTTTGAGAGAGAGAGAGAGAAAGAGAGAGCATGAGTGGGGGAGGGGCAGAGAGAGGGAGACACAGAATCCAAAGCAGGCTCCAGGCTCCGAGCCATCAGCACAGAGCCTGACATACGGCTCAAACCCACAAACCGTGAGATCATGACCTGAGCTGAAATCGGCGCTTAGCCGACAGAGCCACCCAGGAGCCCCACATAATGCTTTCGAGGTTCATCATGTTGTGCAAAATGTGCCAGAACTTCACTCTTTTTCAAGACTGAATAATATTCCACTGTGTGGATAGACCACACTGTATTTATCCACTCTTGCATGGATGGACACTGGGGTGTTTCTACCTTCTTACTACTGTGAATAAGCATCTGTTAACATTTGCATACAGATATCTGTTTGAGTTGCTATTTTTAAATCTTTTGGGCATATACTTAGGAGTAGAATTGCAGGGTCATAGGGTACTTCCACTAACTTTTAGAAGAACTTCCAAACCTTTTTGCCGTAAAAGGTGAACCATTTTAAGATTCTCACCAGCAATGTATAAGGGTTCCAATTTCTCTTAACCAAAACTTGTTACCTTCCTTTGCTGTTGTTTTCGGGTCTTTTTTTTTTTGTTTGTTTGCTTGTTTTTGACATCTTGGTAGGTGTGAAGTGATATTTCATTATGGTCTTGATTTGCATTTCCCTAAGGACTAACAATATTGAGCATCTCTTCATGTGTGTGCTCACCATTTGTATATCACTTTTAGAGAAGTATCTGTTAATGTCTTTTGCCCATTTTAAATTGTGTTGTTTACCTTTTGTGGTTGGTTGTAGGATTTATACATTCTGAATATTAAACCCATACCAGATATGTGATTTGGAAATATTTTCTCTTATTCATGGACTTTTTATCTCAATAGTGCCCTTTGTGCAGGAAACAAAGCCCAATTTATCTTTTATTTTGTTGCCTGTGCTTTTGGTGTCAACATGAAGAAACCACTGTTGTCAAATCCAAGGTCGTAAAGATCTGCCCTTGTGTTTTCTTCTAAGAGTTTTCAGCTCTTACAATGGTACTGATCCATACTGAGATAATGTTTGTATATGGCGTGAGGTAGGGGTCCAAATTCATTCCTTTGCATGAGGACATGCAGTCTATCAGCAACACTTTTTGAAGGTCCAATTCTTCCCCCATTGAATAAACTTGGCACCCTTGTCAAAAATTAATTGGCAGTAAACATCAGGGTTTATTTCTGAACTTGCAGTTCTATCCCATTGATGTACATGTCTATCCATATACCACCACCATGTTGCTTTCATAACAGTTTTATAGCAAGTTTTGAAACAGACAGTATAGTCCTCCAACTTTGTTCTTTTTTAAGTCATGTATCTTAGATATGTGGGCATCACTGAAATTCTATATGAATTTTAAGATAGATTTTTCTATTTCCGCAAAAAGGCTGCTGAAATTTTAGTAGGTATTTCACTGAATCTGTAGATTGCTTTGCATAGTGTTGTTGTTATAATAATATTAAGTCTTCCAACCCACGAACACAGGGTATCTTTCCATCTACTTGTGTCTTTATCTGTTTTAGCCATGTCTTGTAGTTTTGAATGAACAAGTCTTTTGTTTAGTTAACTTAATTCCTAAATACTTCATTTTCTTTGATGTTACATAAATACAATTGTTTTAATTTCCTTTTTAGATTCTCCATTGTTTGTGCACAGAAAATACAACTGACCTTTGCATGTTAATTTTACACACTGAAACTCTGCTAAGTTTATTTTCCTAGGTTTATCAGCTCCAGCAGTTTTCGGTGTGTAGGTTCTTTAGATTTCTTCTTTAAAATTTTTTTTAACATTTATTTCCTTTTGAGAGACACAGAGAAACACAGCACAAGCAGGGGAGGGGCAGAGAAAGAGGGAGACATAGAATCTGAAGCAGGCTCCAGGCTCTGAGCTGTCAGTACAAAGCCTGAGTCAGGGCTCGAACCCACAAACTGTGAGATCATGACCTAAGCCAAAGTCGGAAGCTTAACCGACTGAGCCACCCAGGTTCCCCTTTAGATTTCTACATGCAGCATCACGTCATCTAGAAATAGATTTATTCCTTTCTGATTTGAACACTCAACAGAAATGATGGAAGCAGGTACTCTTGATTTGCCCCTGGTCTTAGGGGAAATTTTCAGTCTTCTGCCACCAACTTGTTAGCTACAACTTTTCATATGTGACTTTTATCATGTTCAGGAAGCTCCATTCTATTCTTAGCTTAATGAGTGCTTTTATCATGAAAGAGTATTGGATTATTTAAATGCTTTTTCTGCATCAAGATGATCATTGGGCTTTTTCTTCATTCTATTAATGTGGAGTATTACATTGATGAATTTTCACATCTTGAACCACACTTGCATTCCTGGGATAAATCTCATCCGGTCATGGTGTAAAATTCTCTTACTGTGCCAAGGAATTCTCGTTTGCTAGTATTCTGTGGAGTATATTTGCATAGATATTCTCCAGGAATAGTTACATATAGTTTTCCTGAAGTATTCTTGTCTGACTGTAGTGTCAGGTTAATGTTGACCACATAGAATGAGACAGAAGTGTTCTCTCCTCTTCAATTTTTTGGAAAAATTTGATGTTAACTCTTCTTTAAATTTTTGGTGGAATTTACCAGTGAAGCCATCTGTTCCTATGCTTTTGTTGTTGTTGTTGGAAGGTTTTACTGATTCCATCTTCTTACTTCTTACAGGTCTATTTAGGTTTCCTACCTCTTTACATTCAGTCTTGAGAGGTTACGTATTTCTAGAAATTGATACATCTGGGTTATCCAATTTTTTGGCATACAGATAGTTCCTGATTTATGATGGTTCAACTTATAACTTTTTGACTTTATGAAAAATAGTGAGAAACTAATATCCATTCAGTTGAAACCAAATGAACGTCAAGTTATATTTCAAACTTACAAGGGGTTTGTTGGGATAGAATTCCACCTTAAGTCAAGGAAGACTGGACAGTTGCTCATAGTTATGTTATCTTACAATTCTTTTTACTTCTGTTAAGCCACTAACATTCAATTTCTGATTCTAGTAACTTGAGTCTGTGTTTTTCTTAGTCAAGCCAACTAAAAGTTTATCCATTTTGTTTGTATTTTCAAAGAACCAGCTTTTTATTTCATTGATTTTCTCTATTGATTTTCTATTCTCCATGTGTTTATCTGTACTCTAATTGTCATTGTCTCCTTCCTTCTGCCTACTACAGGTTTAGTTTGCTATTCTCTTTCTTGTTTCTTAACACGTACAGTGAGAGTTATCAGGGAGATGCAAATCGGAGATCACCTGATACCTGCCAGAATGGCTAGAATAAAAAGGAAAGAAATCACAAGTGTTGGCGAGGATGTGGAGAAAAAGGAACCCTTGTGCACTACCGCTGGGAATGTGAATTGGTGCAGCCACCATGGAGAGTAGCGTGGAAGCTCATCAAATATTTAAAATACGATTACCACGTGATCCAGTAATTCCACCACTGGGTATTTACCCAAAGAAAACAAAAACACTACTTTGAAAGATATATGTGCCCCTGTGTTTACTGAAGTATTACTGGCAACATCAAGCTATGGAGGCAGCCCAAGTGTCCATCCATAGATGATGGATAAAGAAGGAGTGATACATATACACAATGGAATACTACTCACCATAAAAAAGGGATGACATCTTGCCATTTGAGACAACATGGATGGGCCTAGAGGATATAATATTAAGTGAAATGACTAGAATAAAAAAAACAAAAAGCAAAATCAGACCTATAAATACAAAGAACTGACAGTCCCCAGGTTGGGGGGGGGGGTGCAGAATGGGTGAAGGGAAGCAAGAGGTCCAGGCTTCCAGTTAAGCCATGAAGAAGCCACAGGATGAAACGAACAGCAGGGAACAGTCAGTGGGGCTGTAATGGCCCTGTGTGGTGACAGACAGCAGCTACACTCATGGTGACTTGATCACTATGCTGTACGCCTGAAACTAATGTAACATCATGTGTCAATGGACAACTAGGTGACTGATTTGAGATCATTTTCATTGTGAAATGTAGGCATTTGAAGCAGTAAGTTCCTCTCTGAGTGCTACTTCCCCTGCATCCGATGAGTCTGGGCATACTGTGGTTTTCTATTCATTTGTCTCCTGGCTTCTGACTTCCCTTGCAATTTCTTCTTTGACTCATTCGTTATTTAGGAGTCTGTTGCTTAATTTGCACACTGTGGTCTTTCCTTTATTTCCCTTCCATTACTGATCTCTAGTTTCATTCCTCTGTGGCCAGAAGTTACTCATGTTATTTCAACATGTTGAAATTTACTGAGGCTCGTGCTGTGGCCCTACATTTGGTGCATCTGGAGAGAGTCACATATACACCTGAAGAGGCTGTGGTTGCTACCGGATGGCGGCTCTGCACACGTCTGTCAGGCCTCCTGGTGTTCAGTGTCACTCAGGGCCCTGGCCCCGTACTGCCCTCCTGCATGTTTGCTGTGCAGAAAAAGGGTCACTGACGTCTCCAAGTATTGTGGTAAAACTGCTTATTTCTCCACAACAGAATATACGTTTAATTCTGTCACGTAGTCTTCATATATTTTGGGGATCTGTTGTTAGTTGCCTGTATGTTTATAATTATTACCCTTTTTGAAGGACTGAACCTTTTATCAATATGTCATGTCCTCCTTCGTCTCTAGACCCGCTGGGTTTCAACGGGATTCATGGTGCTCTAGAACGAGAGCCCAACAAACTCTGACCAGCAGGCCAATTGTTACAGCCTGTTTTCATAGGACTCTCAAACCGAAAACGTTTATGTTGTTAAATGCTTGAAAAAAACATTAAAAATAATAATACGACATGACACGTGGAAATCATACGGAATTCAAATTTCAGCGTCCATCATGTTTTACTGAAATACGGCAACGCTCAGTTACATGCTGTCTGGGACTGCTTTCACGTGAAAATGGCAGGCATGAGTGCTGAAGAGGCCATGTGGCTGCAAAGCATAAAATATTTATCATCTGACCTCGTACAGAAACCGCAAGTGTGCCCCTGCTCTAGGATAAAAACTACCTCTCCCAGTTACCTGGAAGACAGGAAGAGCCCCCGGACTAAGTTCTGAACAGTAAGATGTCAGCAGAAACGTTGTGTGCGACTCCTGAGATATGTGCTCAGCGACAGGGGGCGTGCACATCTTAGTTCCCTCTGACTTTGCTTAGAAAGCAGGTAAGGGGGCTGGAGCTCCAGCGTCCAACCCAGCCCATGAGATAAAAACACAAGTTCAGGATAGCAGACCAAGAACACATAAGCCCGTATACTTGATGATGAGGGAATTCTTACAGAGCCCAGCATAGCCCAAGTGTGGCCCTTGCTTACATTATGGAAAAATTAATCACTCTGTAAGTCACTATTTCATTATCTTTTTTGGATATGTTAGAACCTCATCTAGATGAATATTCACCTGCTCCTAACTGCTGGTTTCTTTCCTTTTTTTTTTTTTTTTTAATGTTTTTATTTATTTATTTTGAGAGAGAGATGAAGAACAAGCAGGGGAGGGGTGGGGGCGGGCGGACAGAGGAGCCAAAGCAGGCTTTGTGCTGACAGCAGAGAGCCCCATGTAGGGCCAAAGTCCGAGGCTTAACCAGCTGAGCCACCAGGCACGCCCCTGCTAGTTTATTGCAAGGTCAATGGCATGGCAATTCACCCAATGTCATGTATTTTGGCAAATAATTATTTGTTCCTAGCACAAAAATTAGCAGAAACTACCTCTACCAATGATGGGACCCACACTATTGGAATCACTTGGTGAGGGATTTCTTTCCTTTTTCCATCCACTCTGTAACAGATCTAAGAATATTCTCAACGATCTATATACATACAAAAGGAAAACAAGGTCTTTACCAAAAATAGTACTTGAAATTTATCTATTATCGTATCATCTTAGTCCTAGAAGGATGCTTGAAAATCATACTGTTCATGTTACCACTTGTTTTTTGCCACTGAATTATATTTTAAATAAACTAGTACACAACCCACCCCACCCCACCCCCCCGTCATAGAAAATACAGATAAAAGCAGAGACGTTCACAGTGAAATCTAGGTAAGGAGGCTGGAGCACCTACCCACTGGGGCTCCCCCCTGATTCCTAAGTCCCATGTGCAATGCTCAAACACTCCCATGACACCTGCTCACCACCCCTAGTCACTAGTGCATTAGTAACAGCCACAAACTTTACTTCATCTGCTCTGGTTACTGAGAAGTATTTCTTCCCTTCTAAAGCTTCACTCTTCTCTGAATAGGTTAAATCACCAAATATCTAGACCTATAGGTGGATTTTAATACTATTTCTTTTCAAGTTCGGTGTTTTGTACTGGTGACAGAGGAACTGTTCACTGTCCGGGTCATGCTCCTATCTCCGAGGGGATCTGTGATGTGTATGCACCAGACTCACCTGCTGAGCAGACAGCACTGGTCACTGACCTACGGTTACCAACAGGCTGTGTGTCAGGGCCCTATACTATGGAGCATGTGGGACAGGTCACCCTGTGTGGAACCGGAAAAGTAACCGGCCAACAGCATGTGGCTGAGCATTACGGCCTAACGATAAAACAGAACAAGCTGAACTCAGGTAGCAACACCAGGCCTCGACAGCACCGGGGCAGCCCAGAGGCTCCAGCAGTCACTTCCTAGTCATTCTTCTGTCAGGGGACAAGCTAATATTTTTAGAAAAAAAACTCACAGTTCTTTCTTTAAACACCAGCATGGCAAAAGTATACGGTACATGTTTACGGACCTTTGATGTCATATCTTTTCCCAGATGGACTAACTCATAGGAAGGAAAAAAAAAAATTAAGGATTCAAAAGGCATTGTGATTAGAAGTAATTCTATAAACAGAAGCTAAAATAAAAATCTTGCACCACTCACTTGCTCATTTTTCTGCAGAGAGAACCCTTTCAACACTGTAACCTTAATCCACACCTCTGACTCGTCTTTGTCAAGATGAAGCGAATGGATGGCGACTGCCTGCAGAGAACAATGAGCCCTAGAACTCTATTTAGACACCATGTCAGGATTTCTGGAAGGAGGGATCATGACTCAGTATCTTGCCAATATATTTAAACCATAAGAACTAAATCTGTTTATAGATTAGGAAGCTGTAAGACATCAATGTCCTATTGGAATGAACTCCCAGGCTCTCAAAAGTGAAGCTTTCCACTTAAAAGCTGGAAGCACGGCCAAATAAGGTATAAATCCTAACATTCCAAACCCACTTCATTTACTTTATGAGACTGTCATTTTTGTTTAATTCTCAATGTTGTTTTACATAAGGAAATTATCAGTTAAAGTTCAAAACTTCAACTAGAAAGAATTTTCTTCTTTCAATGTCCCTGATTCTTCTTACTCTCTTTAAATCCAGCTAATGAGTCTTGAGTTCTTTGTGTCTCACGTGCACGCAAGGCAGTGTGGTCAGCATGGATTTTCCCCTGCAAGAGCACATCTGTCTCTCTTTGAAAGCATATACCAAACAGTCTGCTAAGTAAGCACCTGTTCTGAACCAGCATCCTGTCTTTGGATTGCTACTGACCAGCCACCATCGGCTCATGTGCCTAAATCATCTCTGACATTCACCATGGATTCATATCATTATAAAGTTTTTTAACGTTTATTTATTATTGAGAGACAGACACAGAGTGTGAGCATGGGAGGGGTAGAGAGAGGGGGGACACAGAATCTGAAGCAGGCTCCAGGCTCTGAGCGGTCAGCACAGAACCCGACGTGGGGCTCGAACTCACGAACTGTATGATCATGACCTGAGCCGAAGTCAGTCGCCTAACCGACTGAGCCACCCAGGCGCCCCGATTTGTATCACTATAAATGGTCACTCCTTAACTCTTATTCTCCATAGATCCTTTTAGGCAAATTCTACTAGGAATGGTCTATAATGTGGGAATCACACCACAAAACTCCATTTCAAGATGCCATTTATATGCCATGCCTTTCCAATGTTCCCTTCTGAACGATCCCTAATAGGACAGTAGTGTACTCCAGAGGGTCGAGCACAGCCCTTCAGATTCAGGCGATTTCTCCAACGACACCTGAGCAGAGAACTCTTATCTTGATAACAAAACTATTACTTAAGATGGTAATACTGTACTCTGCTTAAATGAGATACCACTCCTTAAAACTTAAGGTTCTCAAGTAAGTATCATAAGAGCATGCAAAGACGAGTGCGTGTTAAGCCCGGGCCTGGGGTGGTGAGGCCATCACCCTCGCTGCACCACTGACTCTCCACCCTTGTCCCCAGGCATGACCAGCCTGAGCTGGATTTCCTGGTGTTCCCTTCTATCCTCATCCTCAGATTCCTGAAACGGCCGGACTTCCTGATTCCACATTCCCTAAACTAGCGGTTCTTTCACATTTGTTTCCCCACTCAAGGGGCCCTTTGAAGAATTTTGAATAACTACCAAAGCATTGCAAATGATTGAATTCCTGGAATACTGTAACAACTGCCATTTTAAACTAAACCATTAGCCTGTTCTCTTGAGCGTACCCAGTGGCCTGGAGATGGCCATGTCCACGGGAGGCCCCCACCCTCAAGGCCAAGGAGATTGGACAGTGCCCCGGGGCTGCTCGCGAGGTAGCAACTAAGAATCAACCCTCCTTAAATAGCGAACCAAGCAGTTAGAAATCATACATTGTTACTTTTACTCCTCGACTCTTAATTCCACTCCATTGACCCCGGAGAATTTCATCCTCAACTAATATATTTTACGCAAGAAAGTTTTTACTGACTACTGTTTCATCTGTCCCTATAGCAAAGATTCTATGTGAGCAAATTAAAGTGTATGTTTTAAGACATCCCATGCCCATGGGGTCCAGGTGTTTACACAGATTTTGAAGTAAGCATCAGAAACTATTTTCGCAGAGACAGGGGTTTGTTATAGTAATGTCACCCCGGCCATGGATTCCCATGATGTCACATGCCAAAGCTGACAGCGATCTCTCACCTGTTCTCAGTGATCCACCAAATGGCAATATGATTAGGTTCTCCCTCAGTTTTGTTGAAAACAAAGAATTCAGAACAAGCTGATACACAGCAAGACCTTACCTGGTCCTTAGAACCATGGACTCTGTCACTTCTCACACCAGGGTTCTGAGTTCCCCACAGATGTGCCCACCAGGGGCAGGTGGGGACGTGTGACAAGAGCACTGTGACGATGGACTCCTCCACCCGAGGCTCCTTCTCAAGCATTACTGCTAAGGCGCAGAGACAACATGGGAATGGGGAATGTCATGCGTCTTGCTGAGCTCTGTTCTGTGATGCAGGACCCTCACCGACGTGTAACACAGGCTTATATACGCAGAAGGAAGTCTCTGCCCCCCGGGCTTGCGAAAACGCCTGCTTTCAAATATGACAAGGGGGGCGCCTGGGTGGCGCAGTCGGTTAAGCGTCCGACTTCAGTCAGGTCACGATCTCGCGGTCCGTGAGTTCGAGCCCCGCGTCGGGCTCTGGGCTGATGGCTCGGAGCCTGGAGCCTGTTTCCGATGCTGTGTCTCCCTCTCTCTCTGCCCCTCCCCCGTTCATGCTCTGTATCTCTCTGTCCCAAAAATAAATAAACGTTGAAAAAAAAAATTTAAAAAAAAACAAAAAACAAAAATCAAATATGACAAGGAAACGCTCCCCACGGCAGACACACACACAGGACTTACTGCTTCTCTAGCTCAAAGCCATCAACACTGATTTTTCAAGTATGTCCGTGTCTACCTGTGAAATACTAAGATCCACAGATTTTCGTAAACAATGCCCTGGAGAAATAAAAAAAAAAAAAAATGATGATGATCTTACAGAATTTGGGCACAGACCTCCCAGAGCGATGGAGGAAGGCCAGCATTAAGGAACCCACGTGAACGGTTCACAGCATGCCTGAAACACAGCAAGCACTGGGTGCCAGGCAAAGCTTAAAGCATCACTAGGGACCTCATATCCCTCCACATAAAATGCCTATCAGCCTAGCAACCAAACTCACAAAACAGGGCCATTCTTTTTCAAAAATAAAATTAATTTACTCTAAATGAAGACCTGAATTCTAGAATTTAGGGATTCTCCAGCAACATGGCCCACTTCTGCCCATCACCCTCAGGAGAAGGCCTGGGTGATGAGTTCTGTTTGCAAACTGAGAGCTAGAGCCAAAATGAACAGAATGAGCAGCCCAGGGCAAAGGAGGAAGTTTAGAGGATAAAGTAGCTATCTGAACGCCCACCCCCCAAAAAGAAGGCAAATTAGTCTCCATGAAGAAACCTGAGATGGGCGCCTGGGTGTCTCAATTGGTTGAGCATCCCACTTCGGCTCAGGTCATGATCTCACGGTTCACAGGTTTGAGCTCCACGTCGGGCTCATTGCTGTTGGCCTAGAACCCGCTTCAGATCCTCTCTCCCTCTCTCTGTGCCCCTCCCCAACTTGCACGAACATGCTCTGTGTCTCTCAAAAAATAAATAAAAACATTTTATAAAACAGTAACCTGAGTAGATAGATATTGGGTCATTCAAAAAATGTTTCTGTAAAAACAGAAATAGAGATGTTTTAGAAAATAAAAATAAATTGTAAAGATTAAAATTTGATTAGAAATGTTAGAAGACAATGTTGAGAAAATCTGCCAGAAAGTAGAACAAAAAAATATAAAAGAGACCTAAAAACATGTAACAAAACACACAAATCAGAAAGAATAGATCTAGGATGAGTTCCATATCCAAATAACAAGAATTTGGAGGGAAAAAAACAAACCAGCAGGAGAAAAAAAAGCAGATGGGAAGAGATTATCAAACAAACACTACATGAGAGTTTACAAAAGCCAAAGGCACATAACTTTTAACCAGAAGAGTCCACACAGGCATCTTGACTGAGAGGGGAAAAAAACCTACACCTGTGTACATCTTCATGATTTTTTTAGAACACAAAGATAAAGAGAAAAATCTATTTGCAGAGAGAAGAAATCACTTAAACAACAAACGAACAAGAATCAGACTTGCCAGCAACAACACTGAATTAAAACAAAGGAAAAATGCCTTCAAAAGTCATACGCAAAATTATTTAGAGTGTAGAATTCTATACCCAGCCAAACTTTCACACATATGAGGGCAGACAGGCAAGATCAAAAAATTTACCTTGTACTTTTATTTTCTTAGGAAATTACTCGAAGATGCACATTAACAAAGTGAGGGTGAAAATAGAGACAGAAAAAGGCAAGAAATGTACCGAGCAATAGGTCTAGCCAGGAGAGAAATGAAAGAGATGTAAAGGGTGAGGCTCACCCTCATGGCTGGAAGGCAATGAGTTCTGAGTGAGCAGAGCTTCAGGAAGTAGCCCTTATAGATGGGGGAAATGAGGTGGTTTCAGGAGAAAAATGGACACTACCCCGTGAGCATTTGGAACAACTGTAAAAGCAATAAAGAAAGAAAATGCAAGAAAAGTGAACACCATCAGAAACTTCAGGCAGAACAAGCAACCACCTGAGAAAGAAAATAATCGACGTGCACCAGGCAGCCCTGCCCTGAATAATATCTCCATTCAGATAACAACACACACTCCTTTATTTTCAACCTACTGAAAAGCACGTAACCATGATCACTTAACAGAATTTAATGGTGTCAGTGATGGACACGTGTCAGCTAAGTGAAACGGGAAAGGAAGGAAGGATCTCCTCGTTACAAACCAGGCTGTCGATCTGGCAACCTAGAGTTGACAGGGTAAGAAGTAAAAGTGGAAGCTGTTAATTAAGCAAATGAGCGAGCTAAGAGAAGAATCTAAAAGGAGTAACTTCCTTAAGCTGAGAGAAGGGGCAGATGTGGTGCGTGGTGAGTAATGTCTAAAGTGGATTAGTCAGGACCCAAGGAAATCACCCTGCAAAGCCCTGAAAACACAGCAACAGCTAAAAGCGAGTCACACGGTGAAAATACTCTGGGGGACACCACAATGGTGGATATGCGCCCACCCCATTCACCAGACCCAGAGAACACACCACACCAGGAGTGACCCCAAGGTCCACTGTGGACTCTGGGTGAGGGAGTAGTTACCCCTAGGTAATCTGCACTGATACAACCTGTATCAGGTTGTAACATACAACCTGTATCAGTGCAGATTACCTAGGGGTAACTACTGTCAACAGAGGTTGATACTGACAATGGGGGGAGGCGGCCATGGGGTCCATGAGAAATCTCAGCATCTTCCTGTCTACTTTGCCATGAACCTGAAACTGCACCAAAAAACAAAGTCTATTCAACAATTCTGAGTTACTCGTGATTCTGCCGGGCCTGGTTACAGGGAGAAGCGGAGCAAGATGCTATTGCTTTCACCGTCATTCCTTCCGTGCTGAGTTTTTTTTAATTATGTGCAAATGTTACTTCAAAATATATGCAAAGATATACATTAACATTAAAGTTTTCATATCAAACAAAAGAAACAAGTGTTAAGGTTTTTCCTGACCTAAAGAAAGGCTTTCATTATTGTTTCAAGGTTTATGCAGAAAGTACCAAGACACAGATGATTTTTATGAAGGAAACACCTGGCAGGCCTTCAGTACAGCCAACCTCAGTACGGCATCCTGCCTCCCCATCCCTCCCAGCTCCCACATCCTCAGAGCAGGGCAGACCCCATCCACCCCAATCTGCTTTGAACCTTTGGGCAGTGATAGTGTGTGGCTCTGGTTCCCTCACGGTTGAACCAGACTGATCACAGAGATACAGCCTGTGGCTCTCTTTTCCTGTGGGATCTCGTCTGGCTTTGGTGTAAGGGTGACGCTAGCCTCATAAAATGAGTTTGGAAGTGTTCTCTCTGCCTCCGCTTTTTGGAAGAGTTTAAGAAGAACTGGTATTAATTCTTCTTTGAATATGTGGTAGAACTCAGATGTGAAGCCATCTGGTCCCAGGCTTTTCTTTGTTGGGAGACTTTGATTGCTATTTCAATCTCCTTGTAATTGGTCTGTTCTGGCTTTCTCCTTCTTGACTCAGGCGTGATAGGCTGTATGTCCAGGAATTTATCCATTCCCTCCAGGCTACCCAAAGTGCCAGCATATCATCACATATGATACTCCCACATGACCCTCTTATTTCTGGACTTCCGGGATAAGGTGTTCTCTTTCATCTCTGATTTACTTGAGTCTTTCTCTCTGTTAGTCTAGCTAAGGGTTTGTCAACAGCAGGACGGCTCTCACAACGACATCATGGAACTCGGCGAGCTGCTGTCTACACGGCATCTAGCACCATGCCTGGTGCACTTGCTCGGGAAATGGTAGCTTAACCTCTACTATCTTTAGTGGTCAGGGTAAGGTGGCCCTTTAAAACCACAGTGATTAGGGGCACCAGTCCCCCTGTGCAGTCTAAAATTCACATATAGGGAAGCCTGGGTGGATCAGTTGGTTAGGCGTCCAACTTCAGCTCAGGTCATGATCCCACAATCCGTGTGAAGGTTCAAGTCCCACGGTGGGCTCTGTGCTGACAGCCCGGAGCCTGGAGCCTGTCTCAGATTCTGTGCCTTCCTCTCTCTCTGCCCTTCCCCTGCTTGTATTCTGTCTCTCAAAAGTAAATAAAACGTTAAAAAAAATAAAAATTAGGGGCGCCTGGGTGGCTCAGTCGGTTAAGCGTCCGACTTCGGCTCAGGTCACGATCTCGCGGTCCGTGAGTTCGAGCCCCGCGTCGGGCTCTGTGCTGACAGCTCGGAGCCTGGAGCCTGCTTCGGATTCTGTGTCTCCCTCTCTCTCTGCCCGTCCCCCACTTACACTCTGTCTCTCTCTCTCTCTCTCTCTCTCTCTCTCGCTGAAAAATGAGTATTAAAAAAATTTAACAAATAATAAATTAATAAATAAAATTCACATGTAACTTCTGCCTCCCCAGAAACACAGCTACTAATAGCCTACTTTTGACCAAAAGGAAGTCTTACCAATAACACAGTCCATTAACATATTCTGCATGCTGTATGTATAATATACTGTATTCCTAAAATAAGGTAAGCTAGAAAAAAATGCTATGAAAATCAAAGAAAAATATATTTACAGTATTGTAAAAAAAAAAAAATAATAACATATTAGCAGACCATGCAGTTCAAATCTATGATGTGCAAGGGTCAAATCTATGATGTGCAAGGGTCAAATCTATAAGTAAACCAAATAAAATCCTGAACAATTAAACCCAAATAAATACAGAAGTAGAGAAATTGATGTTCAGAACTGAACTGTAGAAATTATCCAATCCAGTTCCACATACTTAGAAATGGGGACCGCAGAGCTAAGGCTGATGTGCACATAATCATGGCTGTTTGGCCGAAGAGGCAACAGCAAAAGGAATGGGGATTTAGTGCTCAAGTCAGCGACCAGTAAAGTCATCAATGAATGCATTATAGGAGAATGACCTGTGGGCATAAAAGACGCATGACTATCAGGTGGACAAGTTGAGTGACTCAGGTCTCAGGGGACACCCAGCAGGACTTCGCTATGACTCAGAGAGACTGTCAGGAAAACGGTGTGGACTGTCTGCACAGTGGCACATGGCCGAGAGGGGCCGACCTGTGATCAGGTGTGGCTGGGGACTCACCCGGAAAAGACCGCGTGACAACAAAGCTGAAGGAACCAGACAGACGTGACATGAGGTTAGCGTGGACAAGCCGAGGCAGCCCCCCGCCTGTTCCATCTCTCTGCACACGGACGAAGTTTACACCAGACACACACACAGCATCTGGGGCGACCAATCTAAGGCAGTATGAGTAATCTGTGGTTAATCCACCTTCGTTGCACGTGTGCAAACGGAGCTGGCCAGGATGCTACATGAGGAGGGACACAGAAGGTGTCAGTCAGGTGCAAAGACGCAGGGAGGGATGTCAGTCCAGGCTGCACTGAACCTCTGGCTGGTCATCCAGGCTCCTCGGACCTCGGGACCCTCGGTTTCGCTCTGCTCTCCATGCGCGTGTGCAGAAAGGATGAAGCCATCCTCACCCCCATTCCACGGAGAAGATGACTGAAGCTCAGAGACACCGTGATGGGGGCCAAGTGCGCTCAGCCAGGAGGCCAGGAAGCATCAGAGCCACTGCCGACGTCACCCACTCCCCACCATGCCCCGTGGTCACCCCACACTCATGATCGTAATAGAGCTGCGGGCCACCCGCTCCTGAGAGCACCTGGTGTAGATGGTCTGACGGCTTTGAAATCCACAAAGAGAACAGACTCGGCCTCTGATTACATAGTGAATTTCACAGAGTTTCTGGGGAAAGGCACACAGCTTCCCACCACGTTCAGCACTATCTGCGCTCTGCTGAAATACGACTCTAAAATGGGAAAATCAAAGACATCTGATCTTAGATACAGTAGTGTGGGGTCCACGACTCCACCGGGGCCCATGGACCACACAGCCTGGGAATCAGCACCATTTCCCAATTGACAAGAACAGCACAGGATGCTGAAGGAGACACTCCCAGGCCCAGATTAGCCACGACCTCATTCTGAGGAGGGTGCTGGAACGTCCTGTCAGCCAGGAAAACACAGCTGTAACTCACATCCCTTAAAGCCTGGTGTGAAATAAATCTCATGTCACTGCACCATTGACAATACATAATGGAAGCAACTTATTGAAAGCAAGCTCATTGTGGGGTACCACCCTGTGTAATTTTACAAATCTAGCTCGCCGTTATATGATGCCTGGTTTGCAGATTAAGGTATCTTGCATAGGACATCTTCTGCAGGTTATAAGCTGAATGAATAATTGCGAAAGGGGACCACAGAGGACAGGAAAGACTGAAGGTGGAGGAGGGAAGCATAGGAGTTCCAGGATAAAAAGGGTCTCAGAGTCAGATAGCAAAGAGAAATGGACACAGATCAAGGGAGAAATGTAACACAAGAAACAGGCTGATACAGAATTTTCCAGGTGGGTGATATGGCATGTGCAAAGACCCAGTGGCAAGCAACAGTAAAACACGAACAGGAATCCCACAGGAGCAGTACCCTGTGCAAACGCTCCATAAAGCCTCATGTGGAATACTGTAGGAAAGAGGCTCTGAGAGCCAGAAGGGAGAAATCTGGATTTGACAAAAGGCAACAGAAAACAGCATGCAGAGAAGTGACATGATAAAAATGGCCTTAGAAAGATGATCCCAGCAGCTGTGTGTAGGATGGTTTCAAGCCGAGGGAGACTGGAGGCGGAGACCTGCTAAGAGAACGTTCTACTAATTCAAGCACAGTGGGGGGAGGGTGTGGTCAGGGTGCAGAGCCTGGCGGAGGGAAAGAGCACTCCTATGGAAAGGCCATCCTCAGTTTCTCCATCTGTAAAATAGGAGGCTTGGCCAGACGTTTCATCTAGAGCACTTTGAGATCCAATACGTTCTAGACGATCCAAAAGGTAAGATCTGCAAGTGGGCTGGATAGGAACAGGGATCGGGGGAAGAAAGAAAAGCAAACCCCGAGCCACAGCTAAACAATGAGACCAGTTTGGCAAACTGAGTTCTCGCATTTAGTACTCTCCTAAGAGCCTAACTATACGACTGCATCCCACTACCTCAGAGCAGATGAGGGAACGTTCGCAAGTAGGGGGTTAATGGTGCCAACCTTACCAGACCCTCGACATGGCCCAGGATGGCACCATCTTCCACTGGCTCAGGCAGAAGCCACAGAGAGTCCTTGATGCTCCCTGCACATCCTTTCCTTGGGCCAGAAGACAATTACCTTTGCCACCCTAACAGTGCTCCTAATTCCTACTTGGTCTTCAGAACCCGCCTGAAATGCCGCTTCTGCCCCCAGGCTCCAGGCCACCAAACATCAACCAATGCTTCTCCTTCAGAGCAGTCCCCAGGGTAGACTTGCAACTGTAATTGCAGATACACCCCTAGGAATTGTTATATATTTATTTAACATTCACCTCCCTCCACAGACCTTTACTCCAGCAAGAGCTGTCCTGTTGACTAAAATACACATGATGCTGAGCACGGCGCTTGGCCCATTGGAGTTCAGAAATCACCACATCAAATGAATGCATAGACTGTAATGTTCTCTCTCGTACCCACCAGACATGCACCAGAAAGTACCTTCCAAAGGACCACATAATCACCAAATGTCTAGAAATTCAGCCTAAGTTCTCCAGATTATTACAAACTGCCAGGAAGATTTACCAGACGGAATAAAAATACATATCCTGCTGGCAAAGACATGTGTCCACTCTGTGGCTGCAGACATCGAATTGCTGAGTATTCCCTTCTCTGGGAACAGAGACTGCGAATACTGCAGCCCTGGTTTCTAACCTCTGTTCACTCGACCCTCCATGAAAGGCTTCCACACACACACACAAAGAGAGCTGAGACACGCAGAAATCCACACTGAAAGTTTCTTTGGTGTGCAATGGCCATCCTCCTGGACGTGTGATTCTCTGCTACTTAAGGAGATATCTTTCCCTTTAAGATACAGTGAAAGGTGCCACAGTCCAGTGGAGCTGCGACTTGGGGAAACTCCCCAAGTGTTTGCAGGTGGAGCTGGCAGCTCGCTACGGTAGACATCCATCGGGGCCCCAGGAGAGCGTGGACGTATCATTCAGACACTGCCGCCGAGAGCTGGCTCGGAAATTCCTGTGGGACCAGCCCACCCGCTCCCGATGCACTCGTGCCATAGCTCAGGACCATCTCCTCCCAGCACCAGGGATTGAGGGCAGCAGCTCACTGGGGCACTGAGCCCGCCCCTCAGGAAGAGGGCTGGAAACAATGAAGGCTGTTACTGGGGCATCACTTTAAACAGGGAATCAAAGTCTATACTGTACTGTCTCCATAGCTCTGGCTCTCAGGAGCCCTGAAATGCCCACCCCCCTCACAGTCACACGGACAGGGCCACCGTCCCTCATTTGCAGCAGACCCTACAACTTGCCATGCTTTCTCCATCGCTCATCTATAGATACCTCAAGGAAAATAACGATTATTTATCTCATTTTATTATCTTGGATCATCTTAGAGGTCACACAACCATGTTTAAAAACTGGTAAATCTCCATCTGGTGCATTGATAAATTCTTTATGCCTACAATATTTGACCAGATGAACAAAGATCTCAAAGACGCTTCTGGGCTCATATGCTGACTGCACCAAGTAGTAATCTCCTCTATTCTCTCTCCGTGACTCCCTTCAATTTTGTGAGCACCTTCCACCCTCCCTATTCCTCTGGGGTTGCCTCACCTAGAACTTCTCACTCCTCACAGACCTGCCCATAATTTCTGAAGACCTTCAGTGACACCTGCTATCTCACAGATATTCTTGACTCCTCTTTCCTACAAGGAAATGTTTACTGAACATACTGACGATTTAAATAACTTTTTTCTTCCCAGGCATTGAATGCCCCCATTTTCCTACAGAGAAAGCTTCCGTATAAATAAATTGGGCCATATTCGCCCAGAAGTAACACTAAAGAACACCGAGACTTGCATCCAATAATACATGAAAAGGGTCATTCACCACAATCCAGTAAGATTATTCTAGGGTTGCAAGAATGGTTCAATATCCTCAAATCAATCAGTGTGATACAACACATTAATAAAATAAAGGATAAAAGAAACACATGACCACCTCATGGGATGCAGGAAAAAAAATTGACAAAATTCAACATCTGTTCACGATTTAAAAAAAAAAAAAAAAAACAACCTCTCAACAAAGTTGGTTTAGAGAAAACACACCTGAATGTTATAAAGGCCATCTATGGCGAACCCAGAGCCAATATCACACTCAATGGCGAAAAACTGGAAGCTTTTCCTCTAAAATCAGGAAGAAGACAAGGATTCCCATTCTCACCACTTTTATTCAACACAGTACTGGAAGTTCTAGCCACAGCAACCAGACAACAAAAAGGCACAAAAGGCATTCAAATTGGTAAGGAAAAGTTAAACTTCCGCTATTTGCAGATGACTTACGTAGCAAACCCTAAGGACTCCACCAAAAACTATGGAATTAAAGAATTCAACAAAGTTGCAGGACACGAAGTTAACATACAGAAATCTGTTGAGTTTCCATACTCTAATAATGAAGTAGCAGAAATGGAAATAAAACAATCTCACAGACAATTGCACCCCCCAAAAAAATAAAATTCCTAGGAACAAACTTAACCAAAGAGGTGAAAGACCTATACTCTGAAAGTTATAAAACACTGACGAAGAAACATGGTGACAAGAATGGAAAGACATCCAATGCTCATGGACTGGAAGAACTAATAGTGGTAAAAAGTCCATAATAACCAATGCAATCTACAGAATCAACGCAATCCCTATCAGAAGATGAAAGCATTTTTCACAAACCAGAACAAATAATACCAAAATTGGTATGGAACCACAAAATACCACAAAAGGCTCAAAGCAATGCTGAGAAAGAAAAACAAACCTGAAAAACAAAAACAAAAAACAAAAAAAAACAAGAAGAAAACAATCACAGACTTCAAGAAATACTGCAAAGCTGTAGTGAACAAAACACTATGTCCCTGGTAGAGAAACAGTCACATAAATCAATGGAATAGAACAGAGAGCCAGGAAATCATCCCACGCTTCCATGGTCAATTAGTCTTTGACAAAGCAGTAAAGATTGTCCAATGGGAAAAGACTGTCTCTTCAACATGTGATATTAGGAAAACAAGAGAGCAACATGTAGGAAAATGAAACTGGACCACTTTCTTACATGATACACAAACTCAAAATGGATTTAAAGACCTAAATGTGAGACCCGAAGTCATAACACTTCTAAAGAGAGCAGAGGCAGTAATTTCTCTGACATCAACTGTAGCAACATTTTTCTAGATATGTCTCCTTTGGCAAGGGAAACAAAAGCAAAATTCGACTATTGTGACTACACCAAAATAAAAACCTTATGCACAGCAAAGGAAACCAACAATGAAAAAGTAACCAACTGGATAGGAGAAGATATCTGCAAATGATATATCCAATAAGTGGTTGATATTTAAAATATATAAAGAACTCATCCATCTCAATACCCCAAAATAATAATCCAATTAAAAAATGGACAGAGGACATGAATAGACACTTTTCCAAAGAAGACAAACAGATGGACAACAGACACATGAAAAGACGCTCAACATCACTCATCATCAGGGAAACGCAAATCAAAACCACAATGAGACACCACCTCACACCTGTCAGAATGACTAAAATCAACAACGCAAGAAGCAACAGGTGTTGATGAGACTGTGGAGAAAGGGGGACCCTCGTGCACTGTTGGTGGGAATGCAAACTGGTGCAGCCGCTCTGGAGAATAGTATGGAGATTCCTCAGAATTAAAAACAGAAATGCCCCATGATCCAGCAATTCCACTACTTGGTATCTGCCCAAAGAAAACAAAAACGGTAATTCAAAAAGATACACAACCCCTATGTTTATAGCAGCATGATTTACAATAGCCAAGATATGGAAGCAGCCCAACCATCCATCACTAGATGAATGGATAAACGTATGATATACATACACACACACAATGGAATATGTCTCAGCCATAAAAAAGGATGATATCTTTTTTTTTTTCCCAATAATTAACATTTTATTTTTTTTTTATTTTTCTGGAGTATTTTATTTTATTTTATTTTATTTTTTAAGAGTCTCTTATGTTTTTTTTTTTTTTTATGAAATTTATTGACAAATTGGTTTCCATACAACACCCAGTGCTCATCCCAAAAGGTGCCCCCCTCAATACCCATCACCCACCCTCCCCTCCCTCCCACCCCCCATCAACCCTCAGTTTGTTCTCAGTTTTTAACAGTCTCTTATGCTTTGGCTGTCTCCCACTCTAACCTCTTTTTTTTTTTTTTTCCTTCCCCTCCCCCATGGGTTCCTGTTAAGTTTCTCAGGATCCACCTAAGAGTGAAACCATATGGTATCTGTCTTTCTCTGTATGGCTTATTTCACTTAGCATTACACTCTCCAGTTCCATCCACGTTGCTACAAAGGGCCATATTTCATTTTTTCTCATTGCCACATAGTACTCCATTGTGTATATATACCACAATTTCTTTATCCATTCATCAGTTGATGGACATTTAGGCTCTTTCCATAATTTGGCTATTGTTGAGAGTGCTGCTATGAACATTGGGGTACAAGTGCCCCTATGCATCAGTACTCCTGTATCCCTTGGATAAATTCCTAGCAGTGCTATTGCTGGGTCATAGGGTAGGTCTATTTTTAATTTTCTGAGGAACCTCCACACTGCTTTCCAGAGCGGCTGCACCAATTTGCATTCCCACCAACAGTGCAAGAGGGTTCCCGTTTCTCCACATCCTCTCCAGCATCTAGAGTCTCCTGATTTGTTCATTTTGGCCACTCTGACTGGCGTGAGGTGATACCTGAGTGTGGTTTTGATTTGTATTTCCCTGATAAGGAGCGACGCTGAACATCTTTTCATGTGCCTGTTGGCCATCTGGATGTCTTCTTTAGAGAAGTGTCTATTCATGTTTTCTGCCCATTTCTTCACTGGGTTATTTGTTTTTCGGGTGTGGAGTTTGGTGAGCTCTTTATAGATTTTAGATACTAGCCCTTTGTCCGATATGTCATTTGCAAATATCTTTTCCCATTCCGTTGGTTGCCTTTTAGTTTTGTTGGTTGTTTCCTTTGCTGTGCAGAAGCTTTTTATCTTCATAAGGTCCCAGTAATTCACTTTTGCTTTTAATTCCCTTGCTTTTGGGGATGTGTCGAATAAGAGATTGCTACGGCTGAGGTCAGAGAGATCTTTTCCTGCTTTCTCCTCTAAGGTTCTGATGGTTTCCTGTCTCACATTTAGGTCCTTTATCCATTTTGAGTTTATTTTTGTAAATGGTGTGAGAAAGTGGTCTAGTTTCAACCTTCTGCATGTTGCTGTCCAGTTCTCCCAGCACCATTTGTTAAAGAGGCTGTCTTTTTTCCATTGGATGTTCTTTCCTGCTTTGTCAAAGATGAGTTGGCCATACGTTTGTGGGTCTAGTTCTGGGGTTTCTATTCTATTCCATTGGTCTGTGTGTCTGTTTTTGTGCCAAAAAAAGGATGATATCTTGGCATCTGCAACAACATGGATGGACCTGGAGTGTATCCTGCTCACTGAGATAAGTCTAAGGAACACAAATATACAATTTTACACATATGTGGAATCTTAAAAAAAAACAACAACAACAAAAAACAAAGAACTAACAATCAAAAAGCAGAATCGGCCTACAAATACAGAGAACAAACTGATGGTTGCCAGAGGGCAGGTGGTTGAGGGGATGAACAAAATGGATGAAGAGGAGTGGGCGGTACAGGCTTCCAGTTCTGGAATGAGTAAGATAGGGAGGGGGGGCGGAAAGGCACAGCACGGGGAACACAGTCAGTGACGCTGGAACATCTATGCTGACAGACTCAGCTGCACTTGAGGTGGGCACAGCGTGACATATAGCTGTCCAATAACTACGTTGTACATCGGAAGCTAATTAACATTGCGTGTCAAGTATACTCAAATTAAAAAAAGGAAAAAACACCGAGCCTAATATGCCCTGCTGTCACTCACTGTTCCTCCCGAGAGGCACGTGTCAAGTCCCTACTCTGACCCACGGGGGAACAATGCAGCACATAGGGAAACCTCTCCCCACTGCAGTCACAGGTCCTCGGCTACACCCCTGCTCCCGGACTAAGTTTTCTGGTTTGTGTCCCACACCGTAAAGGACTCCAACTTTCCGAAGACACTGTTTGCATGTTTGCAAGAGAGGCACGATAGCACTTGACCCAGATAAGTCAAGTTAAACACGCGCTCTCAGCTTGCGGTCTGCGCTCTTCTAAGGTGGGGGTTCAGGAGAAGACAATCAGAGTGGAGTGACTGTGGCTTTTGCCTATATTTCTAAAAATAACCTTGAGAAACAAGGTAAGCAGGAGTCTCCTTGAACAAAGAAATGCAAAATTCGAGAGGAAGACTGTCCTGAGAAGCCCAAGAGGCAGGCCGCATGCAGGGAGGCCAACAGTGGGGCGACTCTGGGCTGTGGGACGAGGGGACCCAGCCAGCCAGCATCCCACTCCAGAGGCTTAGTCCTGAGGTACCTGCCACGCGTCAAACTCCACATCTGCCTGACCCTTCAGGGCCCGCTGCCAGAGGCTGGGTGGGTCTTTATGGATCCCACGCTTGCTGGCCACCACTGCAGCCCCCCACTCATACACTTCAAAAGGAGACCCAGTCCCCCTTACAGTGGCATCCGCTGTGTTTCTTGCTGAATGAACGGGCCCAGAGCGTGAAAGCAGGAAGTCTGGCAGGAGGCACAGCTCTGGGCACACACCTGCAGCCTCAGCCCACGTTCCCGCACGACCACACCAGACGCATCCCAGACAGATGCTCAGCAGGCCCCACGCGCACCTGACCCCCTGGGGTCCCTGCACCAGCTGTCTGCATCAGATGCCATTGCTGAGCGCCATTCCGTTTCCATGGCTCCCACCAGACTGGGAGCCTCTGGAAGGCAAGGACCGGGCCTCACGATCCTCTCTGACTGCAGCACATGACTCGACACAACGCGTTTCACAAAGGACGGCCAGTGAGTGAAGTGCATCGGGAGGAAACAAGAAGCTCGAGAATGTCAGACGAAGCAGAATTTTAAACTTGCCCTAAAGATCAGGAGTGAGTTAGGAAATCCAGAAAAGAGCTGGTGTGTTTTAAACCTTACAGTTCCTTTTTAAAAGTCTTCACAAGAGAAAGCAGCAAGGACGAGTAGGGAGGACGCTGAGCTGGCAAGTTAAAGAACGGGGCAGGAGAGAGACCCCTGAACAGGAACCAGAAACAGCCAGGAGCTTGTATCCCACCAGACATTTGTGTCACAAACTATGGGAAGGGACAAGACTGCACAGCACACAGATCCTTCCAGGGCGCGGTGGCCGGGACACCATCAGCATCGCTAACAGCACCTGTCTGCCGGCTGAGGTTCCGGGAGGACCGAACTTCCAGGCTCCAGCACCTTCGCCAGCTCACCTTGTCCATCAAGACAGTGCAGCCCGTCCGACAGTTCAGAAAAGGTCTATTTTGGGGCTGGACATTTTTCAGACACTAAATTTAGCCAGCTTGAATTCTTCTTAAAAAAATGCTATCCCATTCAGCCTTTTGAAACAGGAAATCTACATTTCATTATAAAGTCGGAACACAGTGTTCTCTGATCAGCTGTGGCGCGCAGGGGAAAGCGAGCGTTAGGGACGGCACACTTGGCAGATAAAAATGCCCCGCGGGGGTATTTTGGGAAAGTCGAAGGCATACAAACTAATGGGCTCATGCTCAGATGCCTGATAATCAAATATTGAAAATGTGTGGCCGTTCATAATTTTTAAAATAATAACCTATTTTGCAAGTTTAAAAGAGTGATTTTGAATTTACCTTTTTGTGACCTTTTATTAGTGAGTTTGACCATTCTTGAATGCTTATTGACACCATGAACTCCTTTATTAACTTCCTGCTAATCCTCGCCCATTTTTATGCACCCATGAAAATAATCTTTATATATAAAGGATATTAGCCCGTTAAGGATGAGATCAACGTGCTACCAAGCTCAGCATGGTGAGCACCGAGCTTTTCTGATGTTCCTTCCCTTGGCTCTCAGGGCTCTTACACTTGCACGGCCCTGTCCTGAGCCACAGTCAGCACATGCTTGCCCCCTTTTCCCAGAATGTGCTGAGCACTCAGGCCCATGCTGGTGGGGGTACTCGGCTCTGCAGAGAGGGGGCTCCACTGGCTGGAAACTGGTAGCCTGCCCTCATTTAGAAGCACATCTCTGAGGGTGTGATTACACTGGGGACCCTAAGATGAGGCAACACTCCTGGGTCATCTGGGTGGGTTCCAGATCCAATGACAAGAGTCCCTCGAAGAGAGAGACTGGAGAGAGACAGGAGTCACAGACAAGAAGCCACATGAAGACAGAGGCAGAGACCGGAGTGAGGGGGTCTGTGCAGGGCGCACAGCTCAGGGATGCCTCCATCTCGGACTTCTGGTCCCCAGAAATGCAACAGGACACACGTCTATTTTAAACCACTAGCTTGTGGTAATCTGTCACAGCAGCCCGAATCAACTACATACACCCTTTAATCCAATCATTCATTTTCTGGGAATTTACTAGAGGAAAATTACCTAGATTTCCGGAAAAGATCAGAAAAGCTATTAACTGCAACATAATGGCCAAAAATTTTGGGAAGCCACTTTAACAACAGGGGAATATCTGAATAACACTGCACACTGGATTACTACACTTCAAATAAAATCAACTCAAAAAATGTTTTGAAAATATGGGCACAGTCTCAGAAAAGAGTATGAAGTGAAAAACATGCTATAGCTCCCAATTTTGATTTAAAAAACAGCAAGATAGGGGCACCTGGGTGGCTGAGTGGGTTAAGCGTCTAACTCTTAATCTTGGCTCAGATCATGATCTCACCATTCGTGAGTTTGAGCCCCACATCAAGACTCTGTGCTGACAGCGCAGAGCCTGCCTGGGATTCTCTCTCTCTCATTCTCTCTCTGCCCCTCCCCCACTGTCTCTCTTCTACCCCTCCCTCTCTCTCTCTCTCAAAATAAATAAATAAACTTGGAAAAAAATAAAGTTAAAAAATCATAAGACGGGAAGGAAGCATGTAGGACAAAAACAACGATTGTTTCTAGGTCATGGAATTACTGGTAACTTTTAAGTCATTAATATGTGCTTCTCCAAAATTTCTAAATGTTTATCCTAAATTATCCCGTGACTGGAAAAAGAAAAGAGAATGTATGAATGTCACCCAGCTAGCCTCCGACTTCTCCACCAGCTAAGGGAGAGGAGAGCCTACGTCATAGTAGAGGTTTCAAAAAGTGGTAGAAATGCAAGAGATAACAGCATCTGCAGCCAAGCAAACACGTTACTGAGGTTGACGATAAGACACTGGCCCCTGGGTTCTGCCTGTTCTTGCTCCCCGAGAAAACCCTACATACTTTACAAAGAATGGCCTACATCTCAAATAGAGGGAAACTCTGGGGCCCCTGGTGGCTCAGTTGGCTAAGTGTCCGACTTCAGCTCAGGGCATGATTTCGTGGTTCATGTGTTCGAGCCCCGGGTCAGGCTCTGTGCTGACAGCTCAGAGCCTGGAACCTGCTTCGGATTCTGTGTGTGTGTCTCTCTCTCTGCCCCTCCCCCACTCGCACTCTGTCTCTGTCTCTCAAAAATGAATAAACACTAAAAAAATACATAAAATAGAATAAAGGGAAATTCTAAAGTGCTGGAACGAAAGCTCACAGGCAGAGCCAAAGGAAGAGACTGTGCACTGCTGACGGTGATCCAAGGCGTCCTTAGTGACACTGCTCACGTGGTCACACTGTGGACCCTCATTCGACCCAAGGTACCTATGTAGCTATGTGTTGTAAGCAGTACAAGATCTTAGGGGTCTCACCTTCTCCACAGTTTGGACTCCGGGGATTTATGGGCAAAGGCCAGGTCTTCTCCTTGGCGCAAAGAACAGGACAAGATGCACTTGCCTGGCCGGCGTTGCGCATGGTCCGCGGCCACCCCAATCCAGGGGGCTGCATGTGCCCCGGGGTAGCTGCACGGAAGCTCCGTCCTGACAACTAGGCTGTGATGGGGCCCCACAGATCCCGCTAGTGAGCGGCCAAGGCTCCTGTCTTCCTGAAGCCTGATTCTCAGCTTTTCTTAGGTCTGTAAACCGGTCCAGGTCCTTCCAGTGGATTCTCTCCTGCTTAAATTAGCAGGGGTTTATTTCCGGTACTTGAGAGCAGAGAACTCTAACTGGTAAATCCACTGTTGAATGAACTATGATCGCTGACCAATGACGGGCTAGGTCCTGTGGCGTTAGTGGCTTTTCACAGGGGGCCTATCGTTCCCTACTTGCAATCTTTTACTGGACAGACGCATCGAGAATTCCTCTAAGACACTATTCTACTACGCAAGTGTTATGTGGAGAAGCTATCGAGTCAGAAGAGCGGTGTATTTGAGGCTGTGCATAGAACACGGAACAGCCACCCGCCTTCCGGGTTTCTGGGGGAAACCAGCTTCCTCCCCCAACCTCCCCCATGTAGCCTCATAGCAGCCAGGTGCAGCCCACCCCACGATGGGTAGGGTTGGTGTTAATGCAAGTGATGGCCCTGTCATTCTCTCCAGTAACTAGAGCTGGGAGAAGAGGTCAAATCTTCTGGAAACTCTCCAGGCAAGGTCTCTTCAGTCAGAAAAACGAAGCAAGGAAGGGGTCTCAGAAGTGGTCAGCTGATCACAAAAACTTCCTCCTCTTTCTGGACCCGCAGGGCTCTGCACCCACCGCCAACCTTGCAAGCGACCTGGCAGGTGACAGAGGCCAAGGGCAAAGAGAGGCGGCAGGTGGTCCGAGGCCCTGCCCCTCAGCTGTGCCCCACGAGGTCCTCCGGGTGCCTCGCTCTCCTGGTTACATGAGCACAGAGACCCTGGAAGCCTCGAGTGAGGACAGCAGAGCCACAGAGAGAACCTGGGTCCAGAACCCCCCGTCGGGGCAAAGCACTCACTGCCCCGGAACCCTGTTCTGACCTGACCTGAGCTAGAAGCCAAGCTCTGCCACAGAGCTAACGAACACTGTCACTCTGTGACAGCGGTTGGCGGGGTCCCCAACGGGGGAGCCGGTCCTCTCTTCCCACCAGCTGTGGTCACACCTGGGAGTGACAGCCACCTTCACCATTCAGGCTCAGACCTACACAGTGAAGACCCCAAACAGGACAGGCACAAAGCAGGATCCCTGGTGACATGCTGCCCGCCACCCCTTGTGACAAGAGAGACACACGTCCTGTTTCAGTCATTCTGTGTGGGACTGTCACCCGAGGCCAAACGCATTCTGATACAATCAGAAAAAGAGAAACCAAGAGATCATCAACCAGGCGGCATCAAGGACAACAGTCAGAGCTCTGATCAGTATTCACCTGTCAACAAACACGGAAGGAGCAGCAGGGGACAGAGCATGTTAGGGGCTGGGGACACCGCGGTGACCAAAATTCACAGGACCTTGTCCCTTCCAATCCTGTCCCCTCACACACCCCCATCCCCTCACACACTCCCATCCCCTCACACTGCGACCCTGTCCCCTCACACTGTGACCTCGTCCCCTCACGCACTCCCGTCCCCTCACGCACTCCCGTCCCGTCACACTGTAACCCCGTCCCTGCACACTGCGACCCCGTCCCCTCACACTGTGACCTCGTCCCCTCACGCACTCCCGTCCCCTCACACTATGACCTCGTCCCCTCACGCACTCCCGTCCCCTCACACACTCCTTTCCCCTCACACACCCCCGTCACTTCATACACCCCCGTCCCCTCACACTGCGACCCCGTCCCCTCACACACCCCCTACCTTCGCAGAGCTGATATTCCAGCAGAGGCACGCGGGAAGCGTCCAGCTCCCCGGCTCCGCCACACCACACGTGACCCTCGGCACGTCGCCTGCCCTCCCTGCCCGGTCTCCTCATGCACCACGTGCGGGCGCCGACCTCCCAGGACCAGAGCAGGGAAGACGGGTCCGCGTGTCACGCGCTCCGCACGGACTCGGCACTGGTGGTTGTGACAGGCCGGGGACAAACACCCCAAAATAAAGAACTCACAGCGCGTCGGACGGGAACTAGGGAGCACTCCCTGACAGGGCGCCGCGCGGGGAGGGGTGACCGCCGGGTCCGGGAGCACAGGGGCAGGGGCCGAGCTGAGGCCCCGACGGCGGGACACGGCCCAGCCTGGAACCGGGCAGAGGGGTCCGGCGTGAGCTGAGCCGAGCAACGCGGGGCGAGGACAGCGACCCGGAGGGCTCACCGAGTCGGGCGGGTCTGCGGCGTAGATCGTAGATCGCAGTGGGCAGCCGCCCCTCTCAGGACACCAGAGCTGAGAAGGGGTGAGGCGGGGCCCCCCACCGGGGCCGCTGCGCGTCCTTCCCATCCTTTTTCTCTGCTCAGGCCAGGGACGCTTCGGGGACACGGGGCGACGGTGTCCCCACTCCTCCTAATCCGCCTTCTTCACTTGACGTGCCACGGACGCCTTTCTGTGGTCCCAAGTACTCACTTTCGTCTTAACGGGTGTTGACTTTTCTGTCCCGCGACGGTAACATAGCGAATCTATCTAATGTCTTAGTATTCCTGTTTTCCAACATTTGACTATGAAACGAAGCTGGAGTGAACATCGCTTAGCTGATTTCCTATAAATCCATGACTATTTTCTTAGGATATGTTCCCAGAGGTGAAATTGCTGGCACTAGTTACACACAAAAGAAGTTTTGTTTTCAAGAGGGCCATGACTGTTAATAAAATATCATTAGAGAAACAAGTGGATAAACTGAATGCTAAAAAATACCGTTCGGTGGCTCGAAATACCTATACAACCCGTCTTTCGCAAAAATAAAACTTTTGAATCTAATGACAGCGATGACCTAGAACGTTAGATCATACAGCCAGGAATGTTACGCTAAAATAGCCACAATGGAAGTTTGAAGAAGCAATATTCAACTGTTTATGAAAATCTCTAAGTTATCACACTATATATATTCCACACTTAAGTGTCAGCAAACAGATGCTCAAAAGTTTTGTTCAGAAACTGCCAACTACAAAGAATGTCAGAAAAATGGAAATTATTTTCGAAGAGCCAAAAGTTTCACTATTTTGTCAAATGAAAAAGATAAACCAATCCACTGATGTGTTTGTAAATTCCCCAGCTTGGTCAGCCTCATACCCTCTGAGAAAGAGGATGGAGCCTCTCCTGCAGGGCACCAAGGAGGTAACTGGTTGTGGATTCACTTACTCAAACATCTATTGAGCGATAGGACCTAAAACTCTCTGTAAACCATGGTGGGGGAGGGGGTCCAGATCCCCCCTGTGCACTGCTTCTCCTCCACACCATGGACAGAGCTGGGCAGCTGGCACATGGAAGCATGAGGAGCACAAAGCATGGTCTTCCATGAAATAATCCCTAAGAGAGGCACCAAGAACCACAGGGATAACTTGCTTCCAGCATCGAAAGAACCCGTCAACGGGGAAGCTGCCGTTCAAGGAGATCTGAAAGGATAAATCGAGGACAGCACACAAAAGAAACAATGGTTAAGTGTGGGCAGAAGCCTGGAGTCATTCTGCTCATGGCCAAGTCAGGAAAGAGGAAACCAAGCAGTGATGGGATCTGACAACAGAGCCTCAAAACCCATGGGAGGAGCCATGGGGACGAAGGAAGAGAAAGAGACATAAGGTCAGATCTGGGACACCCGTTGTGCCAGGCTGGGTCCCCCCATTGCGCTTTCAGGCACCGTCACAGATAGCTACATAGATAGGGAGGCAAGGACGCATGAGACCAGCATCCTCCTTCAAAAGCTGTCATTCTGGAAGGGAAGTAAAGGGTTAATCACAGTGCAATCTAAGGTTTACTATAATAGTAGGTGCACAGGGAGAGTTACCTAGCCGATGTCACAGGGTCAGGAAAGTTACTACAATGGCTTCTAAGCTCTTACATGGAGACTGAGTACCACTCCCCAAAGTGTGGGGTGAGGAGAGAGACAGGAAGTGGCCTTGGGGTTGGAGACCATACCCACGATGACCCCATTCACCTGGGGTCACATTTGGACAACACAGTCCCTCATCTTTGACTAAGACATGTTCACTGGGCATGTCTATGCAAGTATGAAGATACAGAAGAGCTAAGAAACCTGAGATGTCCACAGGATATTCAACCCACAAACGCTAAACTACAGCAGGTTAGGGCATGAGGCAAAGTCAGGCAGACATGGCTCCTGAACCCACACCTCTCCTCTGGTCATGGAGACAACATGGAAATACTGGAGGAGGTCACTGTGGCCTCCTGTAGGTCAGGTCTGTACATTCTGCTTTCCATGTCTTTCACGGTCTACTGAAAGACGTACTCATGAAAACACTTCTGTATCTGTACAACTCTTACATCTGGCACAACCTCGAACCCTTGCTGTAAAGTCTACCAGGAGAACATCGTGATTTAGCGCTAAGGACAATACTTTCTTCACTGAAAAACAAGTATGCCAAGTCCAGCCCATAAGGTGATCATGTGAGGTCCTGTATTTTCTGGTTTTCGTTGACTTGGTAAAAAGGAAACTCTGTCAAATTGTATGCCCAAAGAATCATGCGAACCTTCAATAGTTGCCACACTTGTTTGCTCTAATTGTCTATCAGTATTTTTAGCCTTGTCTTTTGTGGTTAACTCAGGTGAAAACATTTTGGAAATAAGTAGCAAAATAGATACACAAGTAACAGTAGAAATAATAAAAACCTAGCTTATGGGAACTCAGAGAGTCGCTTGATTGCACCCAACAGAGGATGGTGCGAACCGGGCTCCACTGGGACTTCATGACGCAAACAGTCAACACTCACCGAGCACTGACGGCACACCGTTCTACGTGCTATACGGCCATCAATTCCTTCAAATGTCAGGACAGTCCCACAGAGTTACTTGCATCTGTCCCTCTCTTAGGGACAAAGGACTGCCGTAGACTGAAGTCAAATCAACTGGCCCTGGGCTGCCCAGCAGGTGGGACTCCAGAGCCCGCACTCTTCACCACCATGCACACTGCCAACATGGACCCTGTCGGTCGGTGCCAAGCTAAATCAGTAGGACCCACGTTCCTTAAGCATGAGAAGATGAGCTTATTTGCCCGGCTTATGTTCTCTATGGACCCCAAAGGGATCATTGCAGCATGGCTGTTTTTGTGCAGAGTATGTACATCATCGTAAAGATTATGACCAACTACATTGACAAAGTTACTTTTTAAAATATTTGCTGCAATTTTATGGATGGGATGACTGAAAAGGCTTACTCCTCTTTGGCAAAGATTTTCTTTCTTTTTTTTTTTTTTCCCCCTGTGGATACACATGAAAGGGTCTATCAGACAAAAATATCACCTCAAGATGGACCAATCTTACACCACAAGGAAAGCTTTAACGTAGACATTTTGGAGAAACTAAAAAATCCTCACATCTCATCTTGTAGTCAGGGACAGAAAACCCAATTCAAATTGGGGTAGATTTCCTGGTTTATATAACTGAATATCAAGCAGTAATGACGCCTCATGCACAATACGCTCTCGAGACCAAGTGGTCTCCACCCACAGCCAGAGCCCTGCTGTCCCTCACAGACTGGTATTCCCTGCAAGGTGGCTTCCTTTTCAGAGAGGCCACCCCTCCAGGTTGTGAGTTTATGGCAAGGACTCCAGGGCCCACATGTTTTTAGCTTGGCTTCCTAAAGTCTCCCACTCCTCACAATGCATATGCCAGTTCTGGGCTCAAAGGAAAGGTCAAGTTCCACGGGGATGCTCTTTCTCCTGAGGCAGGGCTGGGGCTGTGACTTCCTTTAGGCCACGGGGAGCCCACCTCTAAACAGAGGGCAGACCACCCCAGCCAAGCCCTCAAAGTGGGCACAGGGGACCCTCCAAAGGAAACAGATGGCCTCACGGGAGGGTGAATTCACACCGCATGGCAAGTACAACAGAGGCTGGTCTAGAGAGTTTGTCTCCAAGATGCACCCAGAAAGACAGAGAGCTCAAGGTCCAATGTGACGGTTTAGATATCCGCTGGCAAACACTCGCGGGGAGACACGTTCCCTGAAGCACTTGGTGGGAACTGTCAGAACACCAGAGAAACGGGCAGGCACCGCCCCAGGGCTGAAAGTCAGGAGACGCCAAGGGGCCCACGGGAGGCTCACCGCCAGCACCTTTTTCGGAAGCCGGTGAAGCCAGCACACACAGGAATGGCACTCACAGAGAAGAACGGGGTTTCACTCACCACGTCCACGTGCCTGGCCAAGGAGACGGATGCTGACGACATCTGTGACCTGGCCCAGCCAGCACGCCCAGGGAGGGAGAGGGGGCTGGAAACGTAAGGGCTCTTCCACGGGCAGACGCAGGAGGCAAGCGGGAGGCAGTACACCCTGCAACCCCACCCTCTTCACCCAGAGCACACGGGCCGGCTCCCTACACACGACTGCTCTGGTCACGAGTGAACACGGAGCAGCGGGCCCATTCGCCGTTGTCACAAGCACCCGCCAAACGAGCACACACACGTGAGAAGCTGGTGTTCAGCTAGGACCACGGTGAGAGGACACAACACACCCATAAAACTGTGGTGGACGAAGAAGGACTTTTAAGTTCCCGAAGTGTTTGGCCCACTAGCTTCCTGTATGGGAGCCTATAGTTCTCTTATAACCAACATACTGGCAGTGCTCTAAAGAGACTCCCATCTGTCCAAAACGATGAATCACAGCTCTTTTTATTGTATCCACCGAATGACCCTGGCATATCCATTCCAAGGGCCAATAAATAATACTTTAAATTATTGTGCCTTCAAAATCTATACTCCAAGTATTCATCACTCAGCTTCCTCAGTAATCATGAAGTCTTCCTCACGCAGGCACAAGATGTAAGATAATCTGCTAAAAACAGACATAAGAAAACCTCTATTGATATTAATCATATGAGAACACTTTTGTTTCAGAACTGGCGTGGTTCTGGACATCTGGGATCCAACGAGACCCAAATGCTGCAGAGCATGTTTTTGTTCTTAATATTTAATTTGGAATTTCCCCCAATTTCAAAAACAAAGTAGACAAAAATAAGAGAAGAGATTGCCATAGAAGGACATATTTCTGTCCCTGGGGAGATATAATGCAAAGTGTCCTGAATGCTATAAAAAATAAGCGCTTTTTAACTCATCTAAATCATCAGGACATCAGCCATGCCAAACCAGTGGTGAATGAAGACATGTTTCCTTCTGTCTCGGGCAGAACTACTTTGGACAACTCTAGCGTAAGTACCAAGTTTCTTGGAAGGAAAGGGAATACATGATTAACAGAATGAAAAGTTGGCTTAGACAGCTTTTCTGAGCAAACATCTCTGTGGTGAGAAAACACTCATTTGAATCCATGGTCACCTTGGATTACCATTTGGGGCAGTATCTGGCTCGCTCAGCGTACCCTGTAACTGACAGTGATCCTGCAGATGTGACATCACTAGAGGAAGTCACTCAAGGCTTACTGACTTCTTCACCAGGAACAGAGGGTTTCAGGAGGAGAGTTCATGAAGGGGCAGAGAGGCTCACAGACACAGAGTGGGTCTCCCCTGACAGGTGATTGGTGACAGTAAACCACGCTTTACAGACCTTCTCAAGCTGGACAAGACATCCGCAGTGCTCTAGAAACAGGCAGTGTGCTTTAGGACAGGACTTCCTCCCCTACCTTCGTTCATTAGGTCCGTACTTTGCCCAGATGTGCCCGAGCAGACCGTATTCCCCAGTGCCGGCTAGTCGTGTTCCCTGATGTGAGGCATAAAATATTCCAATTTGTTCTCCTCCAAGCAATGAAAAAGTCACATCATCTAAAAGGACGTGGTACACGCTCCACAATTATGCTGGAGCCAAGTCTGTGAGTCACCCAGTGCCTGCACAAGACAATTTGGCTACTGGAAAACCCTGATTAATGGCATTTTTTGAACACAAGAATAACAACATGACCTGCCAACAATCACCCGTTTTTCATCGATTCACCATTTTCTGCCTCAGTTATTACCTATTGCCTTACCCTGAGACTATTTAGGAAGCAAAATGAAAATGGCATTGTAAGGCATATGAACCTCACATGTAAATGTGGCTCCTTCCAAAGTGGGGAGAGGGGGTGTGTGTGACGTCAGCCTTGTGACTGGAGGAAGAGAGTCCCCGCTGGAGGAGGTGCATGGACTCCCCTAGGCTGCGCTGGGAGCCTGGGGATTCTCTAGTCACTAATACAACTAATTTAATTCACCATCTGCAAATAAGTACCAGGTCCCCGAGTTCCAACCACATGCCACGCTCCCCAAGGACACACTGCCAGCAAAAGCCCAAGACCCCAGGGATGAGGCCCCCAGAAAAGTCCTTGTCTGAAGTCCTCTGAGCTCCCCTGCCTTGGCTTCCAAGGGGACAAAGCACCGAGTTTACATTCCGAGCTCCAAAACCACACCAGCCCTCGCCCGCAGCCTTAACACCACCAACGAAGAATTCATTCGCCACCCGTCGCCTGATTTGTAATCAATACAAGACAGCCCAGGCTGAGAAGTCACGAATTCCTGATTCCAAGCCCCGGCCGGGATCGCCATTCGTTAGGCAGAAGAGACCACAGGCGGCTGGAATCACAGCAGCTGACAAGTGTGGAAGAGCGGCTGCTTGGAGTTTCCCATGCAGATCTCCAGCCACCCACACGCTCTCTCCCCTCTCCACCTGCGCCCCCTCCCATCTCCACGCGCGCCCTCTCCACCTGCAAGCCCCTCCCCTCTCCACCTGTGCCCTCGCCCCTCTCCACCCACAGACCTCTGCTCTCGCCACCTGCAGACATCTCCTGCCTCCACTTGGGCCCTATTCTCTCTCCGCCTGCACCCTCTCCCCTTTGCACGTGGCCCTCTCCATTCTACAGACCTCCTTGACCTCTGAGACACTCTGCCCGGTGGCCCCCTCCCGACCTCTCCTAACTCTTTCTCCTAACCTTCCCCCCGCCCCCGGTCCCCCGTCCAGCTGGCTCCAAGCCTCTGGGCGCAGCACGCGCAAGAAGGGCTGCCAGGTGGGCTGGGGCACCCTCCCCAGGCCGGCCCCACCTGCCCGCGCACGCAGAGCCCGTGCCTGCCGCCCCCACCCCTGGCAGCGCAGGATGCAATAATTACATCCTCATTATTTCTCTGCGATCGTTAGCGAGCGAGCCGAGAACAGCAACAGCCGCTGCCGGGGGAGGCTTGGTTACAAAACCCTGCGCCGGGAGCTCCGCGCTTAGCAACCGCCCCGAAAAAAGCCCGGTGCTCGCGCTCCCACTTGAAGAGCGGGGCGGCGGCCACCCCCTCCCCGCGCTGCAGCCGCTGCGACCCGGCAGAAGTGGCCCCTCCGCCCAGCCCGGCCCGCGCCCCTTGCAGGCGCAGCCCGGGCTCCCGGCCTCCCCCACCTCCGACCCTCCCTAATCCCGACCAGCGACCCCCTGCGCCCCGGTGCCCTGGCCGCTGCCCCGCGGGAGCCGGACGCCGCCCCCTCCTCGGGCTCCCGCAGCTCGCCGGCCGAGCGCAGCCCGTCCCGCCTCCGCGGTGCCCGCGCCGCACCCACACCCCGAGAGCCCAGGGTCCGGGGACCCCCGGCCACCGCCGGCGACGCGCCCAGCCCAAGCGAGGGACGAGGCCGCCCGCGCAGCTCGGGACCCCGTGCCCAGGCTGCCCTGGGATCCCTGCCCGCGCCCCACGCAGAGCCCAGACCCGCCGGTTCGCACCTTCCTCAGCGCAGACATCCTCGGGCGCTCAGAGTTCAGTAGGTCCGGGGCGACATGGCGCGTGGCCCGTCCGTCCGCCCGTCCGTCCGTCCGCGGGGCCGCTGCCGCCGCCGCCGCCGCGCGCTCCGACCGCGCTCGAGCCCGGCGCACGGTCGGAGCTCACCGCCGGCGCCTGCGCACTGGGCGCCCGGGGAGGCCGGGCGCGCTGGGGGGCGGCCGGCGCGCGGCGGCATCTGGGGAGGGGCCAGGCCCGCGCCCGGGGGAGCCCAGGCCCGCGCGCCGCGCCCCCGGCCGCCCCGCCCCGCCCCGCCCGCCGGCGCGCAGGCCACGCCCCGGACGCCACCTGTTGCGCCGGGCGCCCGCGAGGGCTGCGGACGCGAGGAGCTCGGCCGGCGGTCCCGCGGTTCCGGCGCCGCCCGCGGGAGAGTGCCCGAGCGCCGCGAAGTTAGCGCGCGGATCCCACACGTGCCTCGGCCCCCGGGTCCCGAGGAGGAACGCGCGCCCAGGTGAAGTCGGCTCCGGACCCAGATGCTCCCTAGCCTGGGAGGACTCGGGAGAACATGCGGGCTCCAGCTGCTGGCAAAGGTGTGTCGCCGTTGTGTCCGTCCTGCGGCTGGGGGTGCGCCGAAGCCGAGCCTCCTCCTCCCTCCGTGGGCGCACTGTCCCCCACCGGTAACTGTGCGTGGTGTCCGCAGGGAAGACGGGGTGCACCATGGCGGCCCCAGGAACAGCCTTCTCTGTAGTAGGAAACCTGGGCGCAGAGCGGCAAGCATCATCCGTGGGGTCTGGCCGCCTCCGTGCGTTTGCTCTCAGCAACACCGAGAAGACAGCGGCCAAGGGAGGAGGAAGGGTTAATTCAGCACAAGTTGCATCGACAACCTGAGCGATCTGGACAACTGAGCGACATTGGCCGTATTTCGATAAACCTTCATTAAATACGCGGGAATGCCTTTCCAAGACCAGATGGCCGGCAGACAAGGAGGGTCACCCGCCAAAGACCTCTCTGCTCCGCTGGGAACCGGAGGCCCAGTGTCCTTACTCCCCTTTGCGCCCTTGCGGTAATGTGCCTGGAGCAGGTCAGGGGGGCCCCTTGTAACGCTTCTGAGAGAGCACACCCCTCCACGTCTCCCCCTGGGTTGTCGGCAAGTCCGAGCTGCCAGAGCAGGGGGGGCCGGCAAGATGAGGGTTCATAGGAAAATGGACAGGGACCAGAATAGGAAGCAGGTGATCAAAAATGTTTGGAGAGGGATGAACCAGCCTTTTCCAGAAATTCCAGGACCTTTAAACAAAAGCCCTGTCTCCGTAAGAGTTCTTCTTCATAGAACTGATCACTCCTGTTAATCCATTGCATCTTATTTGACAGCAAAGGTCCAAGTGCCAAGGGTTGTGGATACAGGATGAATCAGAGAAACCTGTTCACAGTCGCATTTCTCTGCAGCGTTTCTAGCATCTTCCAATTTGTCTCTGCAGTCGAAACCCATGAATCATGTGTGCCAATCTCTACCAGAAGTCTCGATTCTACATCAATTTTTTAACAAAAAAAATTTCCTTCCCTCCTCTCCATATCTGTCCCCAACCGTTCCTCTTTTCGAGATTCATGTATTCATTCATTCATGCTACAGCAACGACAAAAATAACGACAATGTGCTGAGTGTCTGTCATGTCTCCGTACGTGAGCCAAACACAGAAACAGCCACTGGTCCTTGGAGCTTGCGGTCCAGGGAGGGCGTCAGTTTTTAAAACTGAACAGTAATATCATTACAAATTACAACTTCTCAGAAGGACAGATGTGGGGTGTTGGTGGAGAAGGTAAAGAGGGCAGCTCCTACAGCGTGGGGTGTCAGGGAAGAACTCTTTGAGGAGGCCACAGTCGGGTTCAAGTGTTACTTTGCCCCAGGTTCACCTGCAAGCAGGTCCTGAGACGCGGATCCGGGTGCAGGTAGTTTATTTGGGAGGTTGGTCCAGGAAGCTGGAAGAGAGCACGTCAGGGAGGAAGGGGAAGTGTACAGGATACGATATCTAGCCAGCCATCCCTGTAGATGTCTGGGGCTCAGTCTGGAAGCTGGAAGAGAGCACGTCAGGGAGGAAGGGGAAGTGTACAGGATACGATATCTAGCCGGCCATCCCTGTAGATGTCTGGGGCTCAGTCTGGAAGCTGGAAGAGAGCACGTCAGGGAGGAAGGGGAAGTGTACAGGATACGATATCTAGCCGGCCATCCCTGTAGATGTCTGGGGCTCAGTCTGGCTGGGGTCCCTGGGGGAACTCTCTGGAGTGCACCTCAGAACTGCTCGACCATGGCTTGGAGTGCTGGACATGTGTTCATCTGATTTCCATCCCCCAGACTCAGAACTGCTTGACCATGGCCTGGAGGGCTGGACATGTGCTCATCTGCTTTCCATCCCCCAGTCCTACAGTTCCATCCCCACTGGCCTAGTGCGGGTTCCTCTGGCCGAGCAACTCCTATGCCTTCTAGAAAGACCGAGCAGTGGGTTTGGGCTACCAGCAGGTGAGTGCTGGGGACTGTGCAGCAGAACCACAATCCAGAGGACTGCTTGTGCCAGAGCCTGGGACAAGAGCAGGGAAGGGGCTCTAGGAAGGAGGAAGAGCAGGGAGGTGGAGGGAAGGGCAGGTGGGTCGGTGCTCTGACCGGTCAGAGTGAGGGGGACAAAGTGAGCAGAGGAAGAGTGGTGTGAAAGTGGGAGGAGGAGGAGTCCGGGGTTTAGAAAACCTCTTAAGGTCTCTGAATTTTATCCTGTATCCCTGCTCACATTTGAGCGGGGAAAGATACTCTCCACCGACCGTCATGACATTTGTGGATGAAGCAGTTTTATCTCTGCCTTCCCAATCTGTATACCTTTTATTTCCTTTTCTTCCTGCATGAGCCAGGACTCCGTCCCGTGCCATGTGAGAGAGAGTGTGGGAGGGACACCTTTAACCATAGGGTTAACATGACCTTAGCCGCAGGGTTTCCATGGATGCTCTTTATGAAGTTGAAGAAGTTCCCCTTAGTTGCTTGTCTGATGAGAGTTTATATCATGACCGAATGTTGGATTTTGTCAAGTGTCCTTTCTGCGTCTATTGATAGGATCATGCAATTTCGTACTTTAGTTTGTAAAAGTGATGGATTACCTTCACTGGTTTTGAGTGGCAGTGAGGGTTTTAAAGACATTTTGGCTGCAATGAGAAGAGACGGACGGAGGTGAGAGTGAGGAAGACCGCATGCAATTGGGGAGCTCGGTCTAAATACCCGGGGGGGTTCCAGTGAGAGATGGTGCAGACATGAAGGCAGGGAAGGCCAGAAATGCTGCAGGGAGACCATCCTTGGCTGGTTTTCCTGGGCACATTATAGGGGGGAGAAAGAGAGGAGAAGAGGCTCAGTGATGATCCCACGCTGGGCTCTGCACGGGGGCCGATGGCACTTCAGGGAGATCACCGAGTGGTCAGCCTGCATGGGCATGGGTGAGGGGGTCCTGTGACATAGGAACAGGTGCGGCGAGGGTGGTGGCAGAAGACATGCTGCATGTGGCAAAGCGGAGGCTGACGTCGTCATCAATTCTTTCAAGTCTGGGTGTGAAAGACATTATCACCTTAGGACAGGAGGAAACTCTGGTTTCTGGGGAGATTTTGTTGTAAAGCCACCATGTCCAGAGTGGGCTTGAAGACCGGTGGGGATGTTGCCAAAGAGAAGGAAAAGTTCAGGATGCAGCCTCATTGAGGACATGATTCCCGCACACATCCCCTCCTCCTGCACCAACATGTTTTACTTTATTTCTTGGAGCAGTTTCGGGTTTACAGCAAAATTGAGGGGAAGGTGCAGAGACTTCATACGTACTGCCTGCCCCCCACAGCCCCCCACTGTCCACACCCCCACCAGATGGTGCCTCTGTCAAAACAATGAGCCCACATTGACCATCGTCACCCAGAGTCACAGTGAGCCCCATCAGGATTCACTCCTGGTGCTGGACACTGTGTGGGTTTGGACAAGACTCACCATCTCCTGAACTCGAAAGTCCTATTCAGCTGTTTAACTGATGCCTACCTTTCTGTGTCTCTTGAGCGTCCAACCTCACGTGTCCCACCCCACAGGCCCCACCCAAGGGTGCTCCTCTTGGATGTTTCCCATCTCCTCAGTGCGGCTGCAGCCTTCCAGTTTCCTGAACAAAATTGTGTAGATGTGTCACTCTCCTCTTCAGAGCGCAGACTGGTCAACACAAAAATCTCTTGCTCTGTCGTCGAATAGATCAGAAATCCGAGGACTTCTTCCTGCGAGCCCGGATGCTGCCGCCCTGACTCTGGCCACCAAGGTCCCTCTAACTGCAATGGCTGACACTGGTCTCCCTGCTTCCTCAAGGCCCCTCTGTGAGATGTATGTCAGATATCACACCTCTGCTCTCCCGGGCTGATGGTTTTCCTCCCTCGCTGGAGAGCGCAAAGTAGTATGATCCCCTCTGGGTCTTGTCCCAACACTGAGGCCTTTTTCCTGACAGATGGCATCAGTCCTTCTGCCCCCTCAAGAGTCTCAAGGGACATTGCTGCCCTTCTGCTGAGTGATCTTTGCCCAGCTATCACCGAGCCCTGCTCCCAGCCTGGCTCACACAACCTTCCTGACCATCCGCTTCCCCACACTCGTGTCCGTGTGACATATGACATGCTGTGTGTCTCACTTCATCCTCTCCTGTCTGCTGTCATCAGGCCATTCACGACATGTTCTCAGCATCTTGAACAGTGTCCTGCATTGACAGACTCTGGGGAATATATTTTCCAAAGAGGTAAATTCAAGAAGAGGAGAACACAATAAATCCAGGCCGCAGAGAGGGTGCAGTGGGGTTGGACAGGGTGCCCAGGGAAGAAACCCACCTGGGGGAAGTGGACCGGCGGGGAAGAGGACAGCAGGGGCAGGGGTCTTCCCCACAGCAGTCTGCGGGCTCTCTTCCTCCCCTTGGCCTTCACACCCCTAGTTGTGGAGTACCTGTGGACACCTGGGTGCACGGTGGGCGCTAAGTGGACCCCTGCACTGCCCCCACACCTACAGCACTGGCACCCCTGATTTGGGGCCACAGAACCCCAGGTGACACCTTAAGTGGTCACAGAGCCACAGGACCAAGGGGCCCCTCCCACTGAGTCTCCTCTCCCCTTGACCCCCTCCTGCTGACCCTTCCCGCTATCTTCCTATGACCACGTCCCTATGAACTCCTTCCCATGACCCCCTTTCCGTAGCCCCTTCCCCCTGAACCCCTACTCATAATACCTCCTTAAACTTACAGTGTTGTATTTCAATTATATTTTAATAAAACTGGGAAAAAATAAAAAATTCCCTTTTTTCATTTGAATACTGATAAACGGTAATAAGGAGAGGATGTAGTTTAATAGGCTTTATATGAGACTGGAGTTCCCTGCGTCTTCTGACTTTCTTCTAAGGCACCAAAACCGGGAAGCCGGCTCACCCAGTAGTCAGTCACTTCCCTCTGAGCATGCTCCAAGCACTAGCGCCCTTGGTCACGCCCACGGCACCCGCAAAAACCAATCCACAGCCGGGACTCCGCTGATTGGCATCCAGCGGGAAAGACCCTGGATCCCGATTGGGCACGCCTATTGTTGTGGGTGGGCATAGAGGGTCGGAATCCGGAAGCGTCGCAGCGCTACTTTGGCCCTGAAGCTGTTGGCGCCGGGATAGAGCTGGGGTCGCAGCATCGCCATGGCAGCGCTGAGACGGCACGGTATGTTGGGTAGGGGTCTGGGGGCGCGGGCGGGGGGCGCAGGTGGGTAGTGGGGAAGGGGACGCGGCCCTCCCAGTTCCTGCTCTCGGACCCAGACGCCGGACACCGGGCCCACCCACCGCCGGGAACCCAGAGCACGGGCCACCTCCTTCCGGGACCCCCAGCCCACTCTCCGCCCGGGCTCCATAGCCCTCCCTGTCCACCTCTCTCCCGAACCCCCGGCCTACCCCCCGCCCGGACCCCAGAGCCCTGTCCACCTCCCTCCCGGACCCCAGAGCCCTGGCCACAGCCCTCCCGAACCTCAGAGCCCTGGCCACCTCCTTCCGAGACCCCCGGCCCACTCCCGGCTGTACCCCAGAGCCTTGTCCATTTCCTTCCTGGATTGGGACCACCCACCACACAGACCCTAGAGCCCTGTTCACCTCCCACCCAGACCTGGGACCCCAGCCTACCTCTAGCTCGATCCCTGGCCCACCTCCTACCTGGTCCCCAGACCCTGACAGGTGTTGGGGAGGGTGGGGGTAGAGAACGGGGATCGCTGAGGGCCAGAAAGATCACCAGGAGCCAGGAGGACCCCCCCACCCACCCCCTTTGGGTCCCCGGTGTCTCTGGGATACTCATCGCAGCCCTTGGTGTCCAGGGGCACTGGGCAGAGGCAAGGAGGCCTGTGGGACCCCAAAGGAGGGAGGAAGGAGCACATTTCCATGAGTGACTGTGGGATTGCAGGGTGGAGATGGGGCGGTGGACACTTCCCAAAGCCGATGCAGGGACCTGCGGCTCATACTGAGCAGTCTGCTTGATAACTGGAATTCCTCCCTGGGAACAGGTCAGAAGCCTTTTTGAGCCTCATTTTCTTCACCTGTAAAATGGACATAATACTCTACCTTGTACCCAGCCTTTGTTAACTGATAATATTCTCAACCAGCACTCAAGGGGCGGAATACAAATGTATTGGTTAACATTTTGGAGTCTTAGAAACTGTATCTTCTCATTACCACTTAATCCTCAGCATTCAAATGACAAAAGGGAAGGTTTTGTTTATCCCCAGTTTTACTGAGATATGATTGCCATTCAACCCCGTACCTGTTCCACGTGGGCAGCACAGTGATGTAACGTGCGTGGACGCTGCCAATGGTCCCCGTAAGTTAGCACCTCACGTAGTCTCCTTGTGATGAGAACTTGTAGGATTTCCTCTCTTAGCAACTTTCAGCTCTACCACAGAGCATTGTAAACTCTGGTCGCCGTGCCGTACGCGACTTTCTGGGAGTTACTAGTCCTACAGGACTAGAACTGGAAGATCATACCTTCTGACCGGCTTCTCCCAATCCCAGTAACCACCTCCCCTTCTCTGGTAACCACCAGCCTGTTCTCTGCACCCGGGAGTCTAGGGTTTTTTTAGACACAGCAGATAAGTGAGATCATGTGGTATTTGTCATTGTTTGACTTATTTCGTTTAGGGCAAGGCTCTGAGGGTCAACCTATGTGGTTGCAAATGGCAAGATTTCCTTCTTTCTTAATGGCTGAATATACCACTGCGTGTATACACCACATCATCTTGATTCATCCATCCTGGAGGGACTCTTAGGCTGTTCCATGCCTTGGCTCTTGTAAATAGCACTGAAATGAACGTGGGGATGCAGATATCTCTTCGAGCTCCAGATTTCATTTCCTCTGAACAAATATTCGGAAGTGGAGTTGCTGGATCACAGGGTAGTTCTGTTTTTAATATTTTGGGGAGTCCGCCTTCTGTAGTGGCTGCACCAACTTACATTCCCGCCAACAGTGCACAGGGTTCCCTGTCCTCCACGTCCTACTATTTGTTATTTTTTGCCTTTTTGATCACTGCTGTTCTAACAGGTCTCTCACTGGTTTGGATTAGCATTTGGTAAACAGTGGTATCGAACATCTTTTCATGTGTCCTTTGACCATCTTTATGTTTTCTATAGAAAAAATTCTATTCAGATCCTCTACCCACTTTCTAATTAGGGGGTTCGCACTTGTTGATTTTGGCTTTTGTCGCATGCGCATCAGGTGTCATTTCAAAAAAATCACCAGGACCGTCACTGAGAAGTTCTTTCCCTGTGTTTTCCTCTAGAAGTTTTATGGCTTCAGGTAAAAGTGAAGGTTTTTGAGACATTTCCTTTCTTATGTTGCTTGGACTGGTTCAGGCTGCCGTTATTTTTTTCTTCTTTTCTAAGTTTAGAATGGATGATTGTGGTTTTGCCCTTTGAAATGAAAAGTCAAGTGTCCATTATAGTTAATAAGTGCTTGCTTAAAGTAAGCAAAGGAAACTAATTTCTCAAAAAGGCAGAATATGGAGAGTACTAGAGTTCCCTTCTCTGTGGCTTCCTTTATGGGAAAACACCATGCTGGTGCCTCCCTACTGCACCGCATCCTGCTGAGTTTTGACTTCCCCGTAGTGAGCTCTAAAAACAGATCATCATAGGTTAAGATGACTTAATTTCTAACCAGTCAGATGTTAGGCTCCAAAAGGAACATTAAAACATGTTAATGAGTACTCAAAGCACTGTTTTTACACACACATACACACACACACACACACACACACACACACACACCATAAGTAGGACTAGAGAATCTGCAGGTTAAATTGAGGTTCTTGGGAGCAGTCCCAACCCAGGTGGCCATTGTGGTTCTTCGTGGTTGGCTGATAAGCCCTGCGGGTTTCTTCTCCCTCGCACAGGAGTCCTTCCTCTTCTACTATGCGTCCACCCCTTCTCTTCATACCTTCTCACCCCGTGTGTGTCTGTGCCCCTTCCAAGCCTCACATTGAATGCTGTTCCCTCTGCAAGAAATCACGGTCCTCTCCTGTGCCTCGTCAATTGTAAAGGCCTTTCTCAGCTCACTGAAGAAAGCTTTCCTTGTTTTCCGCAGTCAGGAGTCTTCTCTGAAAAGACCTCCTTTTCCCATTGGATCGGTGATAAAATTGTCAAACAAAGTTAGGTTGTTTAAGACGTTGCGGTTGGAAGGGTGGATTAGTATGTATTAAATGTAAGTGGGAAACAAAATATTAGCTTTCTGAGTCTTCTTAACGAGGTCACTGAAGACCATGTCTCTGGGATAACACTCCCTCTTCCAGAAACGCTTACGGGAGATTATAGTTGGAAAAACGTCTAAGCACTTGTAAATTCTGGAAGCATGCGGTTTGGGAAGTGTGTGGTGCTTGGAGAAGGCCGGGGCCGGTGCAGACTTGCGCTGGCATCCCTGCTCTCTCGCCGTCCAGCTGCCCTTCAGAGACACACTGCTTCCCACAGTGGCTGCATCAAGTCAACTTCCCGCAGAACTCTTAACACTGGCTCGCACGGCAAATGCGTATTGAGTCTGCTGAGTGTGTGTGGCATCTCGTTCAGGCTGTGGGGACACAGCAGGGAAGCAAGTGCTTTGTTTCTAGGGAGGTTCCAAGCTGTTCCCTGGGCTAGGGTCACGGTTGCTGATGAGGACACATCCCAGGAGAAAGGTACTCAGCTCTGGCACGTGACACGGGCGGGCTGGCAGTCTGTCTGAAGCGGTGGTCCTAGGGTTTTTCCCTGAAAGGTTGCTCCCACTGGGCTGTGTATCCCCCTGATGCCCTAATTTCCCCTCAGACAGCGTGTCGCAGAACTCTGCGGCATTCATGGGGACGATGCTTTGCCTTTGCAACAATACTACTTGAGTGATTTTTTTTATTTAATATGCTCTATTTTATGTGGGAAAACGTGTGAGCAGTACGAGCAGACATCTCCGGGGCCAGACTCCGCACGCCTCTGTGAGTGAGCAGACAGACGTGAAATGCACAGCCCTCCATGACTGACGTGAACCGCACGGAGGCCCGCACATCCTATGTGGTGGCTGGAGTGGCTTCCTCCCTGCTTGGGGAGGGCGGGCGCATATCCAGCAGGGAACAAAGTGCTAAGTCAGGTGGGGTGGTCGTGCTCACGGGAGCCGGTGTTGGAGGAAGCCGGAGGCAGCAGGACAGCACTTGGAAGCCGGGAGGGTCCCCGGCGGATCAGGGATCAGGTAGTAGCTGCCCTGAGGGCCGGCTTCCCCGGGGAAGAGGTGTGCGGCGGGTGAGCCGGGTCCCCATGTCACACAGCGCCACCCCTCAGCAGCTGCACGGTTAACCCTTCAGATGAGGGAGCAGGGTGAGTGTTCCCGCCACCTGCCTGACAGGCGCCTGTTCGTACCTTTCCGGACAGCTTCTTGTAGCAGGTGCGCAGCATCTCAGGAGGCGCCTCGTCCATCTGTAGAGGACCTCACTGCTGCACTCGCCCGGGTACGGCTTTGCTGCTTGCAGTGTGGACGGTGAGGATGGCGGCTCCTCAGACGGCGCCTCCCGAGAGTCTAGAGCGCCCCGTCCTCACCCCTCCCAGCTCATACTGCGTGAGGCTGTGCGGGCTTTGGCCCGCGTCTTACGGGAGGTGAGCTCCCCTGGCCCCCAGGACAGGGGGTGCTTACGTGCTGGGGCAGGGCAGCCTGGTGAGAGTGTGCTGTCCATTTTGGACCGGGAGGAACACACTCAGCTCCTGTCCCTCACTCCCTGCCACTCACGACTGCACCGTGGTCGCCCCTGTCCCTCCCTGCTCCTGTACTCACAAGATGAGTTGTAGGTGGAGAGGATTAAAGGAATGGATGCAAGTCAAGACCATGGCAGAGTGCCTGTCCCCCAGCAGCACACCTGTCTCTCATCCAGCACCCCCACCCTTCAGTTAATTTTTGTTAATCCTAAGATGTCTCATCAAGATGAAACGGTCATCTCAGCCTCTCATGTTATCAGGATTAAGTGAGTGAGTGCCCGTGGCCCTGGCTTCCCACCTGCACGCGCTGGTACGTTGGTTGGGATCCTGAACCTGGCCCTGACCTGTCTCTGCCTGCACCTGCCTCCTGTGTTCATGAGGCCGGCTGCCAGGTTGGGGAGTGCGTGTGTGATGCAGATGGTCCATTGCTTTTTTTTTTTTAACGTTTGAGAGACAGAGCACCAGCCAAGGAGGAACAGAGAGAGAGGGAGACACAGAATCCAAAGCAGACTCCAGGCTCTGAGTCGTCAGCAGAGAGCTTGACACGGGGCTCCAAGTCGTGAACCACAAGATCACAACCTGAGCCGAAGTTGGGTGTTTAACCGACTGAACCACCCGGGCGGCCCTCCAGTTGCTTCTTAATAAGAATTTCTTCCCGCCATGACTGGTCTTCCCAGGGCGCACCTTGCCCAGGAGCCAGGAGTGCGAGCCACAAGATCCTTGTCCTCCAAGGACTCTCCTTGGATGAGATCTGAACTGTGGTGGCCTCAGTTCCAGATGACCGAGCTCTTGTCCTCATCCCTGTATCCATGACTCTGTGGGAGGGCTCTGTGGTCAGCATAACCTACCCCTCACCGTGGTGCTCCCTGTGGCCTGGGTGCTGAGGATAGCGTTCCTAGACCAGCAGGACTGGGATGGGGCATCTATGTGTGCACGTCTGTGTGTGCACATGTGAGTCTGTGCGCATGTGTGTCTGCGCTCGTGCATGTACGTGTGTGTGTGTCTACCTGTGTGCACGTGTGTATCTCTGCATGTATGTACACATATGAGTCTCTGTGTGCATGTGTGTGTCTGTGTGTGTATCTCTTTGCACATGTGTGTCTGTGTATCTCCGCGTGTGTGTCTGTGTGTGCACGTGTGGATCTCTGCACGTGTGCGTGCGCACATGTGTGTACACATGTATCCATGTGTGAACATGTGTGTCCATGTATGTGTGCCTCTGTGTGTGCGCACGTGTGTCTGTGCATGCGTGTGTGCATGTGTATCTCCACTGTGCACACACGTGTGTCTTCTGTACGTGCGTATCCACGTGTGTGTGCACATGTATGTCTGTGCGTGTGTATATCTCTGCATGTGTGCGCACATGTCTCTTTGTGTTCGTGTGTGTGCACACGTGTATCTGCGTGTACATGTGTGTATCTCTGCGTGTGTGCACATGTGTGTGTGTGTGTGTGTGTGTGTTCATACACCTGTGTGCACATGTCTCTCCAGTCATACCTTCAGCCTTCTCAGTGCCGACGAGGTCCTCTGTCATCTTAGAACCTCAGGCTCTGGTTGGGTTGCACCTCGGTGGGAAGGAGCCCCCGTTTCTTTGGGGAGCTGCGTGCTCGGTGCCAGCTGGCACAGGGTGACTGCTGGGGCACAGCTTCATCCTTATGCCTGTGATGCTTCTACAGGAGACATGGTCTGGCTTTACTGATCACAGAAATTGCCCAGGCCGGAGCCAGCAAGGCTGGATTAGCACCTCCACCCCATGGCGCCAGCTCCCCTGATGGCGTGCTCCCTCCATCACACACGGCTGCCTTCTGCATCGTCACCGCCGGATTCCTGTTTGAACCCTTCTACCAGGCAGGCTTCCTGTGCTCAGTAAGCATTTCCTGAAGGAACGAATGAATGAATGAGTGTGCTCAGTAAGCACTTTCTGAATGAATGAATGAGCTCAGTAAGTACTTCCTGAACACATGAATGAATGAGTGTGCTCAGCAAGTACTTCCTGAACAAATGAGTGAATGAGTGAGCTCAGTAAGTACTTCCTAAGCAAATGATGAATGAACTCAGTAAGCACTTCCTGAATGAATGAATGAACTTAGTAAGCACTTCCTGAACAAAGGAATAAATGAATGAATGAGCTCTGTAAGCACTTCCTCAACAAATGAATGAATGGATGGGCTGTTAGTACTTCCTGAATGAATGAATGAATGAATGAGCTCAGTAAGCACTTCTGAAATGAATGGCCCAGCGACCAAATGCACAAATGGCTCCATGTAAACCAAGGGGGTTGGGTGAATGCTGGGTCCTGGCCGCCCAGGGCACCTGTGCTGGGGGTAGGGACCCTGAGCTGCAGGTTTCAGGCACCACAGGGATAGGCATTTGCTTCCATTAAAGACCCACCCGAGACTGGACAGGATAACTGTGGGAAGGGGCAGTTACAGTGGCAGGAGGGCCAGCTAGCGTGTTGTTGGGGGTTCGTGGGTATGTGGAAACGACGGGGAGTAAGGCAGCAGCTGCGGGGGACAGAAGCTTCCCAAAAACCCTGGATGTGGGGACTGACCTTGCAGGTTGGCAGTTACAGACTACTTTCTCTGGGATCAGACACGGGTCCGATTGGGGTGTGTGGACAGCAGGTTCCATCCCCCAGGGTGGGACGCTGCTGTTCAGAGGGTGGCGGGCCCTGTGATGGCACTCCCTGTAATCCTCAGTTGTCCCCTCCATCCGTGGGGGCCGTCCGGGGTTCTTGCGTGACACGGCCAGTCAGGTGCAGCCACAAGAGGACCTGGAGCGGAGGCTCAGGAAAACCAGGGTTGTTACACTCCTGGGTCCTAGAGACAGGGGCACGACATGGGGATGCCCAGGAAGGCCAGGACAGGGAAGGATTCACACCGTGAATGGGCTTTGTTGGGCTTGGCTGGGACAGGCCGGCAGGGCATGGTAAACAATTTAGGACCGGCTAGTTTGAACAATTTTGGTGAGTTTTGAGCAATAAAGGTGGCCCTTCTTGCCTTGCACCAGGGCCCAGGATGATCAACGCTGAGGGTTGCTGCCCCTGGGTGCAGGATCTGACGGGGGAGGCAGGTGGAGGGGTGCTGCCCCTGGGTGCAGGATCAGACGGGGGAGGCAGGGCGGAGGGGTGCTGCCCCTGGGTGCAGGATCAGACAGGGGAGGCAGGGCGGAGGGGTGCTGCCCCTGGGTGCAGGATCAGACAGGGGAGGCGGGGCGGAGGGGTGCTGCTCCTGGGGACAGGGACAGATGGGGGAGGCAGGGCGGAGGGGTCCTGCTCCTGGGGGATGGGACAGATGGGGGAGGCAGGGCGGAGGGGTGCTGCTCCTGGGGACAGGGACAGACGGGGGAGGCAGGGCGGAGGGGTCCTGCTCCTGGGGGATGGGACAGATGGGAGAGGCAGGGTGGAGGGGTGCTGCTCCTAGGGGCAGGGGGCAGGGGGACAGATGGGGAGGCAGAGCAGAGGGGTGCTGCTCCTGGGGGCAGGGCAGATGGGGGAGGCAGGGGGGAGGGGTCCTGCTCCTAGGCGCAGGGACAGATGGGGGAGGCAGGGTGGAGGGGTGCTGCTCCTAGGGGCAGGGGGCAGGGGGACAGATGGGGAGGCAGAGCAGAGGGGTGCTGCTCCTGGGGGCAGGGCAGATGGGGGAGGCAGGGGGGAGGGGTCCTGCTCCTAGGCGCAGGGACAGATGGGGGAGGCAGGGTGGAGGGGTGCTGCTCCTAGGGGCAGGGGGACAGATGGGGAGGCAGAGCAGAGGGGTGCTGCTCCTGGGGGCAGGGCAGATGGGGGAGGCAGGGCGGAGGGGTCCTGCCCCTGGGTGCAGGATCAGACGGGGGAGGCAGGGCGGAGGGGTGCTGCCCCTGGGTGCAGGATCAGACAGGGGAGGCGGGGCGGAGGGGTGCTGCCCCTGGGTGCAGGATCAGACAGGGGAGGCAGGGCGGAGGGGTGCTGCTCCTGGGGGATGGGACAGATGGGGGAGGCAGGGCGGAGGGGTGCTGCCCCTGGGTGCAGGATCAGACAGGGGAGGCAGGGCGGAGGGGTGCTGCTCCTGGGGGATGGGACAGATGGGGGAGGCAGGGCGGAGGGGTGCTGCCCCTGGGTGCAGGATCAGACGGGGGAGGCAGGGCGGAGGGGTCCTGCCCCTGGGTGCAGGATCAGACGGGGGAGGCAGGGCGGAGGGGTGCTGCCCCTGGGTGCAGGATCAGACAGGGGAGGCAGGGCAGAGGGGTGCTGCCCCTGGGTGCAGGATCAGACAGGGGAGGCAGGGCGGAGGGGTGCTGCTCCTGGGGGATGGGACAGATGGGGGAGGCAGGGCGGAGGGGTGCTGCCCCTGGGTGCAGGATCAGACGGGGGAGGCAGGGCGGAGGGGTGCTGCCCCTGGGTGCAGGATCAGACGGGGGAGGCAGGGCGGAGGGGTGCTGCCCCTGGGTGCAGGATCAGACAGGGGAGGCAGGGCAGAGGGGTGCTGCCCCTGGGTGCAGGATCAGACGGGGGAGGCAGGGCGGAGGGGTGCTGCCCCTGGGTGCAGGATCAGACAGGGGAGGCAGGGCAGAGGGGTGCTGCCCCTGGGTGCAGGATCAGACGGGGGAGGCAGGGCGGAGGGGTGCTGCCCCTGGGTGCAGGATCAGACGGGGGAGGCAGGGCGGAGGGGTGCTGCCCCTGGGTGCAGGATCAGACGGGGGAGGCAGGGCGGAGGGGTGCTGCCCCTGGGTGCAGGATCAGACAGGGGAGGCAGGGCAGAGGGGTCCTGCTCCTGGGGGATGGGACAGATGGGGGAGGCAGGGCGGAGGGGTGCTGCCCCTGGGTGCAGGATCAGACAGGGGAGGCAGGGCGGAGGGGTGCTGCTCCTGGGGGCAGGATCTGACGGGGGAGGCAGGGCGGAGGGGTGCTGCTCCTGGGGGATGGGACAGATGGGGGAGGCAGGGCGGAGGGGTGCTGCCCCTGGGGACAGGGACAGATGGGGGAGGCAGGGCGGAGGGGTGCTGCCCCTGGGTGCAGGATCAGACAGGGGAGGCAGGGCGGAGGGGTGCTGCTCCTGGGGGCAGGATCTGACGGGGGAGGCAGGGCGGAGGGGTGCTGCTCCTGGGGGATGGGACAGATGGGGGAGGCAGGGCGGAGGGGTGCTGCCCCTGGGGACAGGGACAGATGGGGGAGGCAGGGCGGAGGGGTGCTGCCCCTGGGTGCAGGATCAGACAGGGGAGGCAGGGCGGAGGGGTGCTGCCCCTGGGTGCAGGATCAGACAGGGGAGGCAGGGCGGAGGGGTGCTGCTCCTGGGGGCAGGATCTGACGGGGGAGGCAGGGCGGAGGGGTGCTGCTCCTGGGGGATGGGACAGATGGGGGAGGCAGGGCGGAGGGGTGCTGCCCCTGGGGACAGGGACAGATGGGGGAGGCAGGGCGGAGGGGTGCTGCCCCTGGGTGCAGGATCAGACAGGGGAGGCAGGGCGGAGGGGTGCTGCTCCTGGGGGATGGGACAGACGGGGGAGGCAGGGCGGAGGGGTGCTGCCCCTGGGGACAGGGACAGATGGGGGAGGCAGGGCGGAGGGGTGCTGCCCCTGGGTGCAGGATCAGACAGGGGAGGCGGGGCGGAGGGGTGCTGCTCCTGGGGACAGGGACAGACGGGGGAGGCAGGGCGGAGGGGTGCTGCCCCTGGGTGCAGGATCAGACAGGGGAGGCGGGGCGGAGGGGTGCTGCCCCTGGGTGCAGGATCAGACAGGGGAGGCGGGGCGGAGGGGTGCTGCTCCTGGGGACAGGGACAGACGGGGGAGGCAGGGAGGAGGGGTCCTGCCCCTGGGTGCAGGATCAGACAGGGGAGGCAGGGCGGAGGGGTGCTGCTCCTGGGGACAGGGACAGACGGGGGAGGCAGGGCGGAGGGGTGCTGCCCCTGGGTGCAGGATCAGACAGGGGAGGCGGGGCGGAGGGGTGCTGCCCCTGGGTGCAGGATCAGACAGGGGAGGCGGGGCGGAGGGGTGCTGCTCCTGGGGACAGGGACAGACGGGGGAGGCAGGGAGGAGGGGTCCTGCTCCTGGGGGCAGGGCAGATGGGGGAGGCAGGGCGGAGGGGTCCTGCCCCTGGGTGCAGGATCAGACGGGGGAGGCAGGGCGGAGGGGTGCTGCCCCTGGGTGCAGGATCAGACAGGGGAGGCGGGGCGGAGGGGTGCTGCCCCTGGGTGCAGGATCAGACGGGGGAGGCAGGGCGGAGGGGTCCTGCCCCTGGGTGCAGGATCAGACAGGGGAGGCGGGGCGGAGGGGTGCTGCTCCTGGGGACAGGGACAGACGGGGGAGGCAGGGCGGAGGGGTGCTGCCCCTGGGTGCAGGATCAGACGGGGGAGGCAGGGCGGAGGGGTCCTGCCCCTGGGTGCAGGATCAGACGGGGGAGGCAGGGCGGAGGGGTCCTGCCCCTGGGTGCAGGATCAGACGGGGGAGGCAGGGCGGAGGGGTCCTGCTCCTGGGGGATGGGACAGATGGGAGAGGCAGGGTGGAGGGGTGCTGCTCCTAGGGGCAGGGCAGATGGGGGAGGCAGGGCGGAGGGGTCCTGCCCCTGGGTGCAGGATCAGACGGGGGAGGCAGGGCGGAGGGGTCCTGCCCCTGGGTGCAGGATCAGACAGGGGAGGCGGGGCGGAGGGGTGCTGCTCCTGGGGACAGGGACAGACGGGGGAGGCAGGGAGGAGGGGTCCTGCTCCTGGGGGATGGGACAGATGGGGGAGGCAGGGCGGAGGGGTGCTGCTCCTGGGGACAGGGACAGACGGGGGAGGCAGGGCAGAGGGGTGCTGCCCCTGGGTGCAGGATCAGACAGGGGAGGCGGGGCGGAGGGGTGCTGCTCCTGGGGGCAGGATCTGACGGGGGAGGCAGGTGGAGGGGTGCTGCCCCTGGGTGCAGGATCAGACGGGGGAGGCAGGGCGGAGGGGTGCTGCCCCTGGGTGCAGGATCAGACAGGGGAGGCGGGGCGGAGGGGTCCTGCTCCTGGGGGCAGGATCTGACGGGGGAGGCAGGGCGGAGGGGTGCTGCTCCTGGGGGCAGGATCTGACGGGGGAGGCAGGGCGGAGGGGTCCTGCTCCTGGGGGATGGGACAGATGGGAGAGGCAGGGTGGAGGGGTGCTGCTCCTAGGGGCAGGGCAGATGGGGGAGGCAGGGCGGAGGGGTCCTGCCCCTGGGTGCAGGATCAGACGGGGGAGGCGGGGCGGAGGGGTCCTGCTCCTGGGGGATGGGACAGATGGGGGAGGCAGGGCGGAGGGGTCCTGCCCCTGGGTGCAGGATCAGACGGGGGAGGCAGGGCGGAGGGGTCCTGCTCCTGGGGGATGGGACAGATGGGAGAGGCAGGGTGGAGGGGTGCTGCTCCTAGGGGCAGGGGGCAGGGGGACAGATGGGGAGGCAGAGCAGAGGGGTGCTGCTCCTGGGGGCAGGGCAGATGGGGGAGGCAGGGCGGAGGGGTCCTGCCCCTGGGTGCAGGATCAGACGGGGGAGGCAGGGCGGAGGGGTCCTGCTCCTGGGGGCAGGGCAGACGGGGGAGGCAGGGCGGAGGGGTGCTGCTCCTGGGGGCAGGGGACAGGGGGACAGATAGGGAGGGAGATTGGAGGGGTCCTGCTCCTGGGTACAGGACAGATGGGGGAGGCAGGGCGGAGGGGTCCTGCTCCTGGGTGCAGGATCAGACAGGGGAGGCGGGGCGGAGGGGTCCTGCTCCTGGGGGATGGGACAGATGGGAGAGGCAGGGTGGAGGGGTGCTGCTCCTAGGGGCAGGGGGCAGGGGGACAGATGGGGAGGCAGAGCAGAGGGGTGCTGCTCCTGGGGGCAGGGCAGACGGGGGAGGCAGGGCGGAGGGGTGCTGCTCCTGGGGGCAGGGGACAGGGGGACAGATAGGGAGGGAGATTGGAGGGGTCCTGCTCCTGGGTACAGGACAGATGGGGGAGGCAGGGCGGAGGGGTCCTGCCCCTGGGTGCAGGATCAGACAGGGGAGGCAGGGCGGAGGGGTCCTGCTCCTGGGGGATGGGACAGATGGGAGAGGCAGGGTGGAGGGGTGCTGCTCCTAGGGGCAGGGCAGATGGGGGAGGCAGGGCGGAGGGGTCCTGCCCCTGGGGGATGGGACAGATGGGGGAGGCAGGGCGGAGGGGTCCTGCCCCTGGGTGCAGGATCAGACGGGGGAGGCGGGGCGGAGGGGTCCTGCTCCTGGGGGATGGGACAGATGGGGGAGGCAGGGCGGAGGGGTCCTGCCCCTGGGTGCAGGATCAGACGGGGGAGGCAGGGCGGAGGGGTCCTGCTCCTGGGGGATGGGACAGATGGGAGAGGCAGGGCGGAGGGGTGCTGCTCCTGGGGGCAGGGCAGATGGGGGAGGCAGGGCGGAGGGGTCCTGCCCCTGGGTGCAGGATCAGACGGGGGAGGCAGGGCGGAGGGGTCCTGCTCCTGGGGGATGGGACAGATGGGAGAGGCAGGGTGGAGGGGTGCTGCTCCTAGGGGCAGGGGGCAGGGGGACAGATGGGGAGGCAGAGCAGAGGGGTGCTGCTCCTGGGGGCAGGGCAGACGGGGGAGGCAGGGCGGAGGGGTGCTGCTCCTGGGGGCAGGGGACAGGGGGACAGATAGGGAGGGAGATTGGAGGGGTCCTGCTCCTGGGTACAGGACAGATGGGGGAGGCAGGGCGGAGGGGTCCTGCTCCTGGGTGCAGGATCAGACAGGGGAGGCGGGGCGGAGGGGTCCTGCTCCTGGGGGATGGGACAGATGGGAGAGGCAGGGTGGAGGGGTGCTGCTCCTAGGGGCAGGGGGCAGGGGGACAGATGGGGAGGCAGAGCAGAGGGGTGCTGCTCCTGGGGGCAGGGCAGACGGGGGAGGCAGGGCGGAGGGGTGCTGCTCCTGGGGGCAGGGGACAGGGGGACAGATAGGGAGGGAGATTGGAGGGGTCCTGCTCCTGGGTACAGGACAGATGGGGGAGGCAGGGCGGAGGGGTCCTGCCCCTGGGTGCAGGATCAGACAGGGGAGGCGGGGCGGAGGGGTGCTGCTCCTGGGGACAGGGACAGACGGGGGAGGCAGGGAGGAGGGGTCCTGCTCCTGGGGGATGGGACAGATGGGGGAGGCAGGGCGGAGGGGTGCTGCCCCTGGGTGCAGGATCAGACAGGGGAGGCAGGGCGGAGGGGTGCTGCTCCTGTGGACAGGGACAGACGGGGGAGGCAGGGCGGAGGGGTCCTGCTCCTGGGGGATGGGACAGATGGGAGAGGCAGGGTGGAGGGGTGCTGCTCCTAGGGGCAGGGCAGATGGGGGAGGCAGGGCGGAGGGGTCCTGCCCCTGGGTGCAGGATCAGACGGGGGAGGCAGGGCGGAGGGGTCCTGCTCCTGGGGGATGGGACAGATGGGAGAGGCAGGGCGGAGGGGTGCTGCCCCTGGGTGCAGGATCAGACAGGGGAGGCGGGGCGGAGGGGTGCTGCTCCTGGGGACAGGGACAGACGGGGGAGGCAGGGCGGAGGGGTCCTGCCCCTGGGTGCAGGATCAGACGGGGGAGGCAGGGCGGAGGGGTCCTGCCCCTGGGTGCAGGATCAGACAGGGGAGGCAGGGCGGAGGGGTGCTGCTCCTGGGGGCAGGGGACAGGGGGACAGATAGGGAGGGAGATTGGAGGGGTCCTGCTCCTGGGGGCAGGGCAGATGGGGGAGGCAGGGCGGAGGGGTCCTGCTCCTGGGGGATGGGACAGATGGGAGAGGCAGGGTGGAGGGGTGCTGCTCCTAGGGGCAGGGGGCAGGGGGACAGATGGGGAGGCAGAGCAGAGGGGTGCTGCTCCTGGGGGCAGGGCAGATGGGGGAGGCAGGGCGGAGGGGTCCTGCCCCTGGGTGCAGGATCAGACGGGGGAGGCAGGGCGGAGGGGTCCTGCCCCTGGGTGCAGGATCAGACGGGGGAGGCAGGGCGGAGGGGTCCTGCCCCTGGGTGCAGGATCAGACGGGGGAGGCAGGGCGGAGGGGTCCTGCCCCTGGGTGCAGGATCAGACGGGGGAGGCAGGGCGGAGGGGTCCTGCTCCTGGGGGATGGGACAGATGGGAGAGGCAGGGTGGAGGGGTGCTGCTCCTAGGGGCAGGGGGCAGGGGGACAGATGGGGAGGCAGAGCAGAGGGGTGCTGCTCCTGGGGGCAGGGCAGATGGGGAGGCCGGGCTCTGGATGGAGCAGTTTGCACACGGACGTGACTGCCCTGCTTTGCTCTCTCTTAAGAATGGGCTGCCCTGGGAGTGGTGGTCTCCGCAGCCAGAAAGTTTTAAGATGTCAGAGCATCATCACCCAGCTCATCCTGGAACAACACGGGTTTGAAGTGCATGCGTCCACTTGTGCGTGGGTGTTTTCCGGTCAGAACCGTGCAGTGCGATGAGTGTGTTGTCCCTTCCGAGCGACTTTCCTAATGACCTTCTCTTCTCTCTGGTTTCCTTTGTTGTGAGAACGCACGACAGGATACATGTAGTGTACAAGGCAGGTTTTCATCGACTGCTATTGGCCAGACTTCTGGTCACGTTTAGGGAGACTCACAAGTTCTCCCGACGGGGAATTTCAAGGACACAAACGTCCATGCCCAAACCCCACATCGTTCAAGGGGCAGCTGTACCCTGAAGGTGAACTGCGCGCAGCGTGTGGTGACACTGGCCTTATCCTAAGGGCTCTGCCGGAAGGCACACGTGACGTGCGTGGTCCACAGTCACAGCCCGGCTGACGGTGACACAGAGCAGCACCGACAGCCAGCATGGGAGGGCATTGTTTGGGGGGAGGCCCACGCGTGCCTGGCTCGGGGGCTGGAGAGGAGGCGCCTGGAGGAGGCCCAGTCCCCAAGTGGAGGTGGCTTTAGGGACACCCGTGGGGTAACGTTGGGCAGTGGAGGGAGTGGGCACTCCCCAGTCTGCTTTTGCGCAAAGCAAGCGGTTAACCTCCCTACTCGTGCCAGTGACCCGCGGCCAGTCTCACCTTGTGCGCTTTGGGCAGAATTCGAGATCTGAGCGACGAAGAGCCACTCTTCGTGGAACTGGGAGTGATAAAAGTTCTGGAGCAAACGTGACGGGTTATCCTGGGTCCCCAGGATGTCGAAGCAAGTTTCTCGAGGCCCTTGCTGGGCCGCGCCCCGGTCCGCGGCGTGCCCTTCGGGGTCCCGCGTGGGGCAGGGCTCCGCCGTGCCCACTGGTGGCTGATCCAGCCAGTGATGCTGACACTCTGCAAGAATTAGAGACAAACTTTGGACTTTTCTTTAATGTGAAAGTTTGGGAGAAAATGAATATTCGGTGTACATCAATCCTTACACGGGAGAGCACGTGTCACTCATGGTGTATGTTCTAAGTACGTCCCATTTGAGAGCAGTCTCTGGTTCTATTTTGAGTACTATTTCCCTTTTAATGAGTATTTCAGAAAGCTTGCCAACTCTTGCTTAAATCTTAGCTCATCATTCTTACGTTTATGATTCTATTATGAAACTCATTAAGAAAGTATCATTTATTAAATTAACATATTATACTGAACTTTTCTATCTTGTGAAGTGATATAGTGCTATTATCAATTTACTCCTTTACTCCTTGATTACAGACAGTGGTTAAATACCTTGCTTCATTATTGGGATAAAATGGAAAAATAAAACATTGAACATTGTTGAGAAAGCTATGGATAGGCTGGCAGGTACCAGGCAGGCATTTGAACGCAGTCTTTACGGCAAAGATAAAATTCAGAACATGAGATCCCAAGAAATACAGTAACCGTGAGAAATTTAAAGCGTCTGTTAAAACAAGATACTCACAAGTCATCCATTTCAGGATGGAAAGGGGGGATGGCTTGACCTGGCATTTGCTGAGATGGGAGATTTCTCCCTTCTCGCTGGAGCCGTGACTAGTGCGTGTGTGTCTGTCACTGGTGCACTCTGGACGGTTTTCCTGGCGTCAGGCCAAGGTGAGGACAGGGCACGGTCTCTCAGCCACGGCCACCGAGCTTCTGTTTTCAGTAGCAGCGTTTCTTTTTTTTTTTTTTTTTTTTTTAATTTTTTTTTTTTCAACGTTTATTTATTTTTGGGACAGAGAGAGACAGAGCATGAACGGGGGAGGGGCAGAGAGAGAGGGAGACACAGAATCGGAAACAGGCTCCAGGCTCTGAGCCATCAGCCCAGAGCCCGACGCGGGGCTCGAACTCCCGGACCGCGAGATCGTGACCTGGCTGAAGTCGGACGCTTAACCGACTGCGCCACCCAGGCGCCCCAGTAGCAGCGTTTCTTGAGTATGATTTCAGGAAGCCTGGCAACCGTCAAGTTCTGGATGATCACTTTTCCACATGCAAGTGTGTTCACCAGAAACCTAGAGAGTGTCGTAAACCTATTCTATGTTTTCCTCTCAAGCATTTTAAAGTTATGTGGATATTTGGGGTCCCTTCCATTTTTGTGTAGTTCCAGTGAGCATGTAGTCTCGTTGGCCGTGCTCCTTCCCAGTAATGTCCACCCTTTAAAAGACTGCTTTTGAACTAATTGCCTTCCTCATGTCCCAGACTAGCCCCACACACGTTTTGCTTGTCCCCTCAGAGTTCCGCTTTTCCAGGAGACCGTGGTTTGCAGGGATGAGAACATAGGTTCTGACAAATTTGCCTGTAGAATCACAAAGGAGTAAACACTTCTCATCCGCAACAGACAGCTCTCCAGATGTATGGCGTATACTTAGGAGGACTAAATGCACAGCCGCTCCCCCACTTTAAATAAAGTAGACTGTGAACACAAATATTGAGGGGAACCTGTATTACTTGGTGATCCAAGTGAACTTTTTTAAGAGAAAGAAAAACATTCCTGATATTGTTGGGGGGGGGGGTAACTTCCTCAGTGGTGTCAAAGGTCATGGGGTGCTTTTTCTGTGCCACCTTTTATAATTCTCTTTTGCTTTTTTTCAGAATGGAATATTCTAAAAGAAAATGTTCCTGTTTCCTTTCCTTTTTTCATAAGAGCTTTTTCAAATGGAGCACACAGCCATTTTCCCCTATTGTGAGACTGCCTGGCTAGGAAGTGCTGCAGAGTGCAGCCAGCTGTCCTGCAGGAGCTCACCTGGGGGCGAGGGGGGACTCACCTGCGGGGACTCACCTGGGGGGGCTCACCCGGAGGAGCTCACCTGCAGGGACTCACCTGCGGGAGCTCACCTGGGGGGCTCACCGGGGGACTTACCTGTGAAGGCTCACTTGTGGGAGCTCACCTGCGTGAGCTCACCTGGGGGCGAGGGGGGACTCACCTGCGGGGACTCATCTGTGAGGGCTCACCTGGAGGAACTTACCTGCAGGGACTCACCTGCGGGAGCTCACCCAGGGGACTCACCTGCAGGGGCCCACCTGTGGGAGCTCACCTGGGGGAGCTCACCTTCGAGGGCTCACCTAGGAGAACTCACCTGCAGGAGCTCACCTGGGGGACTCACCTGGGAGACTTACCTGTGGGGGCTCACTTGTGGGAGCTCACCTGCGAGAGCTCACCTGGGGGGCTCACCTGCAGGGGCTCACCTAGGAGACTCATCTTCGGGGGCTCACCTGGGGGAGCTCACCTGGGAGGGCTTACCTGCTTGCCCTCCAGAAGCTTGCTTCACACCGCACACATGGCATTCTCAGGCTTCTGCTCTAACATCACGTCAAATGGGAAAGCATTTCCTTGAAATGCTGCCGTTAACACCTTTGTTAAAAATGGAATATACTCTTCCCTTTTTATGCCCGAATGTGAGATTTAAACCCAGTAATTGCATTGAAGAAGAGTTAACATTTGTAGTGAGTAAACACACACACACACAAGGTCAAAAGGTGCATTTCAGCAAACCAGAAATGAAAGACTTTTTAAAAATGATGCTTTGCTATGTACCAGCATCCTGAAAGACATAATGATATGGTAAAACCTTGGTTTGCGAGCAAAGATCATTCTGGAAACATGCTTGTAATCCAAAGCACTTCTTCTACGTGAAAGTGAATTTCTCCAAAGAAATAATGGAAACTCAGATGATTCGTTCCGCACAAAAATATTCATATAAAAATGATTACAATACTGTAATATAATACAAAATAATAAAAGTAAACCAACTGACTTGCACTTATCTTTGAAAACCTTCATGGCCAGCGTGAGGAAGACCGGAGAGAGGAGGGTTAGTTACTATGTAGGATGACTTCCACTGTCACTGACAGAATGACTGCCATCTGTTGGCTCAACGGAATCTTTTTCTTTTCGTGCAGCTTTAACAAGGAACCTACCCAATGACACTTGCCTTTGCCTCCTTTTGAGGATTTCATGGAACCGTGACATTGCATTGACGATCATGCCCAATCCTGCAGCAAGAGCGAGAGAGAGAAGAACCATCGGCTCAGTTGTGATCATGTGACGTTTGTTGTCACATACGGCTTGTATTGTAAGACCTCACTCATTTATCAAGTTAAAATTTATTGGAAATGTTTGCTCGCCTCACGGAACACTCCGAACAAGTCACTCGCGATCCAGGGTTTTACTGTACCTTCTTTCCTGCTCTGCCTTTAACATGACTCACTAAGTAGATTTGGCCAGTTGGAAGACATGCTTTGTTTACAGAATTAAGTCCATATTTGCAGGAAACCATCAAGCGGTTCGTCGAGTACATGTTTCATTCATAACTCTGTAGGCTCTGAGTAGCAGTGAGAGTTTAAGTGGCTGTACAACATGTTGTTAGGCCTGAAATAGCTGGCTACTTCTGTTTAAATAAACTACGAACTCTTTTAGCGACAGGAGAGTCCATTTGGCTGCTTCCATGCACCGTGGCCACATTGTCCCCTAGAGCTGCAGTGTTGCTGTGTGCATGCGGTGGACCGAGGGCTTGTTTGTCTCGGCACAGCTGTGCGGACCTGAAGGTCAGGCACCCCACAGAGTCTCATTCCCGACTTTATCGTGTCGTCTCAACACTGAGATAGAGCGAGGCACGTGACTGAATCTTCCAGCAATATTAGCTGCCAGAAAGTAATTGTTATTTTGTTATACATTGCTCCTTAAAGCTGATTTTTTTTAGTTAAAGTGATATTTTTACAAAGACGTTATGCTCCAAGTTCTGGCAATTGAAAGCATCGGACGTGCATTTATTAGCAAAATGATTTCATTCTGAGATACCTGGATAGTTAGATTGGGTTCAGATTTATTAGTTAAAATTCTCATTGAAGACAAAACTCCCCCTTGACATTGAGAAACCCATCATGACGTCTCTTAGATCATCTGTTCTTGTGCCTATTGATGGTGCGCTTTGTAAGTAACTCATGGATCACGGACAGTAGGACATAAAGCCAGCATTTCCAGTGCTCGGTATCCTCGTCAATCCCAACGACTGTCAGGAATTGTGTACCAAGTACTCATTCTCCTGTGACAGTGCTGTACCAAGGAGCGGGGGTAGGAAGGAGTCTCTCGAGCACCTCCAGCTTCTGGAGAGCCAGATGCCAGCCTTGTCCTGAGAAGCACCTAGTCCCGCGGGATAGGACGTTTTTGCTTATGAGGTTTTAGCACCTGCTGGTGCAGGAGAGAAATCACGTTCGCCACTTGGGTCTGCGAGACTCTTAACCCAGCTTGGCTTAGGGTGCTGAAAGGTTTTCTTTCTGTTCTGGCTGTTGGACCACTGGGTTGAATTTGTTTGTTTGTTTTTAGTGTTTATTTTTTGAGACAGAGAGAGACAGAACATGAGTGTGGGAGGGGCAGAGACAGAGGGAGACACAGAATCGGAAGCAGGCCTCAGTCTCTGAGCTGTCGGCACAGAGCCCGACGCGGGGCTCGAACCCATGGACCGTGAGATCATGACCTGAGCTGAAGCTGGACCCCTAACCGACTGAGCCAACCAGGTGCCCCACTGGGCCCAGTTTTAAAGGCAAAGTTAGGGGAACTGTGTCTATCATTTGCTAAAATGTAAACTGAACAGACCTTCTCGGCCTTTGTGAATCGGCACATCTGAATCTGCACTGTTCTCCCTCCACCTCCACATGGTCACATGGGATTTAAAGCTGAAGTGCAGAACTTTTGTATTTAAGTTGTGTTTGTGTTGACATTTGTCTTCAAGCCTTGAGTACGCGGCCTCTTTTCCTGTGATCTGAGGTTGTCTGGAGGCTTGTTCACAGCGGCTCAGGTCACTGATGATCACCCCAGGTTTCCAGCCGCCGGCATCCTAGACAGACGAGGTGCACTGCATGTGCCCCTGTTCCTCACAGGCACGTCCAGGCCCTGCTTCTGACACCGGCTGCTTGTACACGATGAGGCCGGAGCCGCTCGTGGTGTCGGGAAGTGGCCCTGGGCATACAACATGGGGTGGGAAAGGCGAGTTCAGTTCTGCGTCATTGAAATAACAAGTGCTGTGCGTAAACACCAGCGTGGGTGTGGAGTTTCGCCCTTTAGTGGCTGGTGGGAAGTGTGTGAGGGGGAGAGGCACCCCAGAGAGCCCTACTCGTGGGTGAGGTGGGAGGGCCACATGTGGTAGGTGCAGCCACATCTGTCACACAGCCATGCCTGTCTCAGTGCTGCCATGTCGGGGGCGCTTCTGCCCATCTTGTGATGGGAAGTGCTGGGGCTCAGCTAGCCTTAACGCGGGGTCCCACCTAACAGAACATTCCTCTCTGCCCTTTAAGGAATCACACGGCGATGGAATTTCTAACTGATATCATTGAGTACCACGGAACATTTTTTTTTTAATGTGCAAAACAAGCTGCTTCTCCCCACAATCCAGTTTGGGTGCTACTCCGAGACACCCTGCCTGTGAACGTGTTCTGCAGAAGGCTCTGGGAACACTTCCCCTCAGCAGATTGTACTGGAAACACGCTTTGTGCCGGGTCCTATGCCAGTGAAGATTTTGTAGAACATTCAACAAAAGTGCATGGGGAATCTTTTACTGCTAGGACCTGTGGCCTTAGATGGTTGTGTCACTAGCACGGACGGTTTTCCTTCCTCCCTGGGAGCCACCAGGCTGCACAAGCTCCCAGTGCCGGCCTGGTTTTAGTAGATTATCTGAGGAGCCATCAGGGTGGAGGGCACCCTTTCGTATTTTTAAACCCTAATTGTGTTTCTATAACTCGGCCAGGTCAGTGGGAGTCATTTCTAGTAGGGACACTGCCTGAGAGTGTGATGAGATTGGGAGGGTCTGTGACTTCAGGGTCCTGTCCCTGCCGAGGGCCACCCACTTCCAGTCCCCATGCGCCCAGCGATGGAGGGATCTGGAAGCTGGCCTGCCTGCCCCGAGCGCACTGACTCTGCCTCTGACTGCTGGCCACCCCAGAGCAGCTCTCTCCTTCATGCGCCCGTTTCTACATTTACCAAGGTTAAAACAAACTTACTTTATTACGCTTTCCCTCACCTCTTCCAAGATGCCGTTTTGAGATTCAAGCCCGTTCTTTATCCACATTATATCGGACAGAAATGCTTATTCATTATGACAGCTTTCTCCCCGGTTAAAGCAGAATGTCAACTAAAATAAACAAAGTGGAAAATCTCCCTGTACTTGCTGGAACCAGGCTTGTCTTCCTGAGCGCGGCGGGGAGTGTGTGCGGATGCACTTTCCCCAGGGAGTGTCCTGTGCTGTGGGCCCCCCCCGGGCCCTGCTCCGTCTGCCCGGCTCCACCCCTCGCCCCGAGCTACTCTGTGTGATCCTGTCTAGGGGGACACTTTGCATCCAGGACCTGGACCCCAAATTCGGAGGCTGGTTCAGTCTGTACTTTACACAATTTCAAAGAGAGAGAACATTGCAGGGAAGAAAGACTACTTGTAAACCCGGTCATAAACACCTGAGTTCCTATGCTCCACTCTCCAGGCCTGCTGCCCTCTCTTCCCAGCCCGGCTCCTGTCCCCACACCTGTGGACATCCAGGCTGCTGGTCCTGTAGGGAGTGGGTCCTCTGATGGACCAAGCTGGGGGTCCCCTGATGGAGAGGGCTAGGGGCCCTTGGAAGATGGTGCTGGAGTGTCCTCTGATGGACGGTCCCAGGGGTTCCTCTGATGGACGGTCCAGGGGGGTCCTCTGGTGGACGGTCCTGGGGGGTCCTCTGATGGACGGTTCTGGGGGTCCTCTGCTGGACGGTCCTGGGGGGGGTCCTCTGATGCATGGTCCTGGGGGGATCCTCTGGTGGACGGTCCTGGGGGTGTCCTCTGATGGACAGTGCAGGGGTTTCCTCTGATGGACAGTCCAGGGGGGGGTCCTCTGGTGGACGGTCCCAGGGGTTCCTCTGATGGACGGTCCAGGGGGGTCCTCTGATGGACGGTCCTGGGGGGTCCTCTGATGGACGGTCCTGGGGGGGGTCCTCTGGTGCATGGTCCTGGGGGGATCCTCTGATGGACGGTTCTGGGGGTCCTCTGATGGACAGTGCAGGGGTTTCCTCTGATGGACGGTTCTGGGGGTCCTCTGCTGGATGTTCCTGGGGGGATCCTCTGATGGATGGTTCTGGGGGTCCTCTGATGGACAGTCCAGGGGGGTCCTCTGATGGACGGTCCTGGGGGGGGTCCTCTGGTGGACGGTCCTGGGGGGATCCTCTGGTGGACGGTCCTGGGGGTGTCCTCTGATGGACAGTGCAGGGGTTTCCTCTGATGGACGGTTCTGGGGGTCCTCTGCTGGATGTTCCTGGGGGGATCCTCTGATGGATGGTTCTGGGGGTCCTCTGATGGACAGTCCAGGGGGGTCCTCTGATGGACGGTCCTGGGGGGATCCTCTGGTGGACGGTCCTGGGGGTGTCCTCTGATGGACAGTGCAGGGGGTTCCTCTGATGGACAGTTCTGGGGGTCCTCTGATGGATAGTACAGGGGGGTCCTCTGCTGGATGGTCCTGGGGGGTCCTCTGGTGCATGGTCCTGGGGGGGTCCTCTGATGGACAGTGCAGGGAGGTCCTCTGATAGACGGTCCTGGGGGGATCCTCTGATGGATGGTCCTGGGGGTCCTCTGATGACCTCTAATGACAGTGCAGGGGAGTCCTCTCATGGGCAGTCTGGGGGGGTCCTCTGATGGACAGTCCTGGGGGGGGGTTGTCTGATGGACAGTGCAGGGGTTCTTCTGCTGGACAGTCCTGGGATTCTCTGATGGACATTCCTGAAGGCCCTCTGAAGGATGGTCCTGGGGGTCCTCTAATGACATCTAATGACAGTGCAGGGGGGTCCTCTGATGGACAGTCTTGGGTATCCTCTGATGGATGGTCCTGGGGGAGTCATCTGATGGAAAGTGCAGGGGGTTCCTCTGATGGACGGTTCTGGGGGTCCTCTGATGGACAGTGCAGGGGGTTCCTCTGATGGACGGTTCTGGGGGTCCTCTGATGGATGGTCCTGGGGATCCTCTGATGGACGGTCCTGGGGGTCCTCTGATGGATAGTGCAGGGGGGTCCTCTGATGGATGGTCCTGGGGGGTCCTCTGATGCATCGTCCTGGGGGGATCCTCTGATGGACAGTTCTGGGCGTCCTCTGATGGACAGTGCAGGGAGGTCCTCTGATGGATGGTCCTGGGGGGGGGGGGTCGTCTGATGGACGGTCCTGGGGGGATCCTCTGATGGATGGTTCTGGGGGTCCTCTGATGGACAGTCCTGGGAGAGTCATCTGATGGACAGTGCAGGGGTTCCTCTGATGGATGGTCCTGGGGGGGGTCCTCTGACGGACAGTCCTGGGAGAGTCATCTGATGGACAGTGCAGGGGGTTCCTCTGATGGACAGGTCTGGGGGTCCTCTGATGGATGGTCCTGGGGGGTCCTCTGATGCATCGTCCTGGGGGGAATCCTCTGATGGACAGTTCTGGGCGTCCTCTGATGGACAGTGCAGGGAGGTCCTCTGATGGACGGTCCTGGGGGGATCCTCTGATGGACGGTTCTGGGGGTCCTCTGATAGACGGTCCTGGGGGTGTCCTCTGATGGACAGTCCTGGGTGTCCTCTGATGGATGGTCCTGGGTGTCCTCTGACGGACAGTCCTGGGAGAGTCATCTGATGGACAGTGCAGGGGTTTCCTCTGATGGACAGTTCGGGGGGTCCTCTGATGGATAGTGCAGGGGGGTCCTCTGATGGATGGTCCTGGGGGGGGGGGTCCTCTGATGGACTGTTCTGGGGGTCCTCTGATGGATAGTGCAGGGGGGTCCTCTGATGGATGGTCCTGGGGGGTCCTCTGATGCATCGTCCTGGGGGGATCCTCTGACGGACAGTTCTGGGCGTCCTCTGATGGACAGTGCAGGGAGGTCCTCTGATGGATGGTCCTGGGGGGGGGGGGGGTCCTCTGATGGATGGTCCTGGGGGGATCCTCTGATGGATGGTTCTGGGGGTTCCTCTGATGGACAGTTCTGGGGGTCCTCTGATGGATGGTCCTGGGGATTCTCTGATGGACGATCCTGGGTGGCCTCTGATGGACGGTCCTGGGGGAGTCATCTGATGGACAGTGCAGGGGGTTCCTCTGATAGACGGTCCTAGGGGCATCCTCTGATGGGTGGTCCTGGGGGGGGTCCTCTGATGGATGGTCCTGGGAATCCTCTGGAGGATGGTCCTGGGGGTGTCCTCTGATGGGTGGTCCTGGGGGTCCTCTGATGGATAGTGCAGGGGGGTCCTCTGCTGGATGTTCCTGGGGGGTCCTCTGGTGCATGGTCCTGGGGGGATCCTCTGATGGACGGTTCTGGGGGTCCTCTGATAGACGGTCCTGGGGGTGTCCTCTGATGGACAGTCCTGGGTGTCCTCTGATGGATGGTCCTGGGGGGGGTCCTCTGACGGACAGTCCTGGGAGAGTCATCTGATGGACAGTGCAGGGGTTTCCTCTGATGGACAGTTCTGGGGGTCCTCTGATGGATAGTGCAGGGGGGTCCTCTGATGGATGGTCCTGGGGGGTCCTCTGATGCATCGTCCTGGGGGGATCCTCTGATGGACAGTTCTGGGCGTCCTCTGATGGACAGTGCAGGGAGGTCCTCTGATGGATGGTCCTGGGGGGGGGTCGTCTGATGGACGGTCCTGGGGGGATCCTCTGATGGATGGTCCTGGTGATCGTCTGATGGATGGTCCTGGGGGGGGGGGGCGTCTGATGGACAGTGCAGGGGTTTCCCCTGATGGACAGTCCTGGGGGATCCTCTGATGGACGGTCCTGGTGATCGTCTGATGGATGGTCCTGGGGGAGTCGTCTGATGGACAGTGCAGGGGTTTCGTCTGTTGGACAGTCCTGGGGGGTCCTCTGATGGACGGTCCTGGGGATCCTCTGATGGATGGTCCTGGGGGAGTCGTCTGATGGACAGTGCGGGGGTTTCCTCTGTTGGACAGTCCTGGGGGGTCCTCTAATGGACGGTCCTGGGGATCCTCTGATGGACGGTCCTGGGGATCCTCGGGGAACAATGCTGGGGGATCGTCTAGGGGATAGTACTGGGGGTCCTTGAGGGGACAGTGCTGGCAAGGCTTCAGGGGATGGTGCTGGGGGTCCTCGGGGGACAGTGCTAGGTTGTCCTCACGCACATTCCCTTTTCTCTCTGGTGGTAATGTCAGGCTTTGTCTTTATTTTAGGTAAAATCCATTTGCAATTTAAATGAACCCCCGTGAATAATTCTTTCTTCTCTTTTTCACTTGTAGTGTTCGTGGAGAAAGTTCTGAGGAGGCTTTTCCCTAGTGTTCCCCGTGGCCAAGAAAAGAGGGCACCCGTGGCTCCAGCTTCTGGAAACCCAGCCGAGAGGGTGGCCACTACGGACCTCAGGGGCAGGAGTGCCCCCACCTTGACAGGTGAGGGGCTTGCGGGGGGAGGGGGGGGTCAGTGACCTGGCAGTTGTCATGTTTTGCCCTGGAGCAGGCAGCCCTGGCCTGGCTGTCAGGGGTGGTGACCGTGCACGTCCTGTATCTGGCAGTGCAAGGTCACCGTGCCCACACTGTGGACTTCAGCGTGCTCAGTGCGGAGAGAAGCTGGTGCTGGCACCTCCATTAAAGACCAGCTTGAGTTCACTGTGCTGGGCAGAGACTGTCCTCGTCCCGGTGCAGGTGCGGAAGCAGTGTGAAGAGCTGTGGCCGGGGCGCGGGGAGGACCCCTTGTGAGAGCCAGGGAGCACGGGCAGTGGCTGGGGCGCGGGGAGGACCCCTGGCCATTTCCATGTCGTTGTCCACACCCAGGAGAAGTGAAAGCACATGTTGCACAAACATTTTCACGTGGGTGTTCGCAGCAGCAACGTGTCCTTACCGTTGTCCTCGCCACCGTCCACGCCCTTTTCCACGCCATTGCCCACACCACTGCCTGCACCGTTGTCCACACTGCTGTCCACGACACTATCCAGCTCCTGCGCCAAGCAAGTGCCCAGGGTCCTGCAGGCTTACTTTGCTCAGCTGCTGGTCCCCCGTTTGCAAAAGGAGGACCTACCAGGCATAGACACCACCACGGTGTGCCCACCAAAGGGACGGTTGGGAATACTGGTCTCAAAGAAAGAAAGCGAATTATTCGAAGGACACGCAACACATCTCTTTCCAAGTCACGTATATGACATTCCTTTGCTTTCAGCAAAATTGAAGGCAATAGTTGAGTTATCAGCCGATCGTTAAAAATAGCTTTGTGAAGGGACGCCTGGGTGGCTCAGTTGGTTAAGTGGCTGACTTCAGCTCAGGTCACGATCTCATGGTTCGTGAGTTCAAGCCTCGCATCAGGCCCTGTGCTGATAGCTTGGAGCCTGGAGCCTTCTTTGGATTCTGTGTCTCCCCCTCTCTCTGTTCCTCCCCCACTCGCACTTGGTCTCTCTCTCAAAAATAAATAAAGATTGGGGCGCCTGGGTGGCGCAGTCAGTTAAGCGTCCGACTTTAGCCAGGTCACGATCTCGCGGTCCGGGAGTTCGAGCCCCGCGTCGGGCTCTGGGCTGATGGCTCAGAGCCTGGAGCCTGTTTCCGATTCTGTGTCTCCCTCTCTCTCTGCCCCTCCCCCGTTCATGCTCTGTCTCTCTCTGTCCCAAAAATAAATAAACGTTGAAAAAATAAAAAATAAAAAAAAAAAAATAAAAAAATAAAAAAAATAAAATAAAATAAATAAAGATTAAAAAAAATAGTTTTGTGAAGGGGCGTCTGGGTGGCTCAGTCAGTTAAGCATCCAACTCTTAGTTTCGGCTCAGGTCATGATCTCACAGTTTGTGGGTTCAAGTCTGCTTGGCATTCTCTCTCTCTCTCTCTCTCTCTCTCTCTCTCTCTCTGCCCCTCCCCTGCTCACGCACTCTCTCTCTCAAAATAAATAAACTTTAAAAATATTTAATAAAAAGTAATAATTTTGTTTGATGATGGATTCCTCTGTGATTTTTGGCATATTATTTACAAAGAATTCAATGAATCAAGTAATATTGCTATTTTTAAAAAGCCACATGCCGTCTTCTACCTATTTTTGTGTTCAGAGTTTCTGAGCAGTTACCTCTGTAAAATGAAACGGGTAGTGTTCCTGTAGGACCCTGTCTCGTAGCAGTGACACATGTGCTTCCATACTCCTTCCCTCTCAGCAGAGAATCTTGGCCCAAGGGACTTGCTCTGTAGTGGGTAATGATTAAAAGCAGTAATTGTTACTTTGATCAATTGCCTTTTACTAATTCTAATAATGTAGAAAAATTATGTTTACCATCATAGACATTTTTTAAAGAAGACGGCTTATTTGAGAAGCATGATGCGATAAAGTTATTATATTAGGGCAAACCTGTGGGGGAGTTGGAGTTCCAGAGGACAGAAGGGTGAATGAGCCAAGAGCTTGATCACGTATCTTATTTAAGTGGCTGTGGTGCGTTGGATCCCCTTTAGACACAGCACGAGTAAGTCTTCCATATGGCGGCTCTCAAGCTCTATAACTTGTATGTACGGAGGCACCAGTTTTAAAACTTGTTTTTAGGGAATCGTGTGCCAGACCAATGCCCACCTCCATGCTGACAGGCGGGCTAGCAGGTGGCTGGGCGTCGGTCAGGTAGGTTCGTGCTGTTGAATCTGGGCTTTTTATGGGTCCGTGAAAATCAGTATGTGGAGACACATCTATGAATGCCTGGAGATGTCATGAAAACAGACAAAGCTCTTTGGTAAAAACTGCAGTTTTCCATTAAGATGTGAATATTTTCTTATAAAATCTTGATGATACGACAGCTGTCTTGGAACCCCTTCCACCCAGGTCTTTTACTTCTTAACCTTTGCCACTTCCCTGAAAGCCTGCTGTTGTATAAAAAAAAAAAATGTAACAAATGGAGCTCAAGGGCCTTATACCCAGTGAGTAAGTTAGGCAGAGAAAGACAGGCACAGCATGATCTCACGTTTCCGTGGACGCTGAAAACCTCAAACAGAGAGAATGGACAGAGGTTGCTGGGGGCTGGGCTGGGGGACGGGGAGATTATGGTCACGGGAACCGACCTAAAGTTATAAGGGGGATAAGTTCTGGGGGCTAATGTACAGCGTGAGGACTACAGTTAGCGATTCTGTACCGTGTACCCAACAGTTCCTGAGAATAGATGTCGTACTTATGTGAGGGGAGTGGCCATCACCTTGCAGTGTTTAAGTTGTCACATCAGTACACGGTACACCCTGAGGTTTCACAGCGTAAGTGAAGTCTTCGAGCACCCTCCAGCCACGTCTCCCTCTCGTCTCCCTAGAATTTGGAAGCCCCGGTTCCCATGTAGTTTCATGCTTGCCGATACAGTGTGTATACTTTAGTATATATGTGTGATTCCTAGCGGGCTTGTGAAACTTTATATTGATGATGGCGATTGCTGTCTATGTAGCCACTGTCCTGTGCTGTTGTGTGACTGTATCGGGATGTACCCCCCACCTCTGGTGTCTAGCAATCTGAGTTTTCGGAGCCTCGTGTGGTTTCCTCCACAGCTCTCCTTCGAGTTTCTGAGCTTCTTGGGTCTCTGGGGTTGTGATTTTCATCACGTGGGGAATGTTCCCTAACTGTTTCTTGGAGGGCTTCAAGTTCACATACGAGGCCACCTGACATTGCCCCACAGCCTACAGATGCCCTGTTGGTCCCTTGCCTTGTCCTTTTCTGTGGGTTTTGTCGGACTTCCATGGGGCTAAGATGTTCTTACACCTCGGCCGGCTGGGTGCGCGTGGCCAGGCGGCAAGGCAGAAGTCCACGTGGCCGCAGAAGCTGCCGTCTGTCATCCAGTGGTGCCCCATGGAGCTCGGAAGGGGCCACCTCTCCTGTGCTCCTGCCCACCCTCCCAACTCTGTCTGGCCCTTCCCTGAGGTTGCTCTGCCCAGTGCCAGGCTGTGAGCCCCAGCCCCCGCCTGGCAGCTCCTCACAGGGGCACCCACATCACGCTCAGCAGAACACGCAAGGGTCTCCCCCTAGAGCCCTGGGCTTGCTCAATGCAGCCCGCTTCTCCCGAGGACGCTGCCCATGGCCTGCAGGCGTCGGGCCTCCCTGGACCCCAGCTGCCAGGCCCCTCCCCCAATCCTCGAGCTCACTCCGCCCCAGGCCAGCATGGCCTCAGTCTCATGGCTGGTTCCCTTCCTCAGAGATCAGCATCTGGAACTTGTTTCGTCAGGTTGGCCTGTCTTTGTGGTTGTTCTGGACAGGATGGTGCACGCTTCCCACCACCCCGTCTTGACTGGAGAAGCACATCGTACGTTCTTCTGGCTTTTCTAGAAGTAAGGATACGCTGGGTCACCATCGACCTCTCCTTTACACACGGGCGTTTCCCGAGCACGTGTCCCCAGAGAAGTAGCTTCAGGTTTATTGTTCATTTTGCCAACTTGCCTGTCAGACGTGCACCACTCAAGTGACCTGCTAGTTCCTGTTTCCCCGGGTCCTACTCAACAGTTATTCCTGTTGAGTCAAGCTGACCCTTGAACGAGCCAGGGGTCGGGATGCCAGCCTCCAGGCAGTTGGGACTCCCAGAAATTTACCTACTGTTGACCAGAAGTCTTACCAATAACACAGTCAACTAACACATGTCTGTATATGTACTATATACTGTATTCTTACTACAGAGTCAGCTACAGACAAGGAAACGTCATTAAGAAAATTATAAGGAAGAGAAAATGTATTCATGTTATGTACTGTACATATCAAAATAAATTTCCATATCAGTGGACCCCAGCAGCTCAAACCCATGTTGTTCACGTGGAGGGAGCCTGCACCTCATTCTACTGATGGTTAGTGAGGTAAAGAGCTCGGCGGCTTGCGCATGTGCGTAAACCATACTGTTTGCCCGTTTTCCTCTTGGGTTTTTTTTGGAGTTTATCTTACAGATTTCACTTCTTTTTGTATTCCAAATCCCAATTCTTGGCCAACTGTACACCTTCTCTCCATGGATTCTCTTAATTTTTGAAAACAACAATGTGTTCTATTGTTTAGAAGTTCATAGAATGTGGTTTCTCAGTCTTTAAGTCTGTGGTTTGTGCTGATTGTGTCTGGCTTAAGAAGTCTTCCTTGTGGCGCCTGGGTGGCTCAGTCGGTCAAGCGTCCAACTCTTGATTTCAGCTCAGGTCATGATCCCAGGGTCGTGAGATGAAGCCCTATGTCGGGCTCCGTGCTGGGCGTGGACCCTGCTTGGGACTCTCTCTCCCTCTCGTATGCTCATACAGCATTATGTCCGTGGCAGACACCGCCCCGTCCCTCCCCATCCCTATAAATGTCAAAGCCCAGAGCTCGTCTCCCTTCTCTGCTCTGTGTAGGTACCAGCCGTCAGCCCATCCCGAATCTGACCCCTTCCCAAAGGAAATCATTTGCTTGACTGATGTACTTCCCTTACCTCTTAGGAGGAAAGCCTGCCTGAGTTGCATGGGCACAAGTATTGGTGGCCCCGAGACTTCCAGAAAGGGTAAAAGAACTCTATTTGAGGTGCAGGAGGAGGGGCCAGTGATACCAAGATGGCAAAGATTGTGCAGAAAATGATCTGACCCCTCACCCACCCTCAAAACTCCATTAAAATAGCTCAACTATTGTCCACGTGAAACCTGCAACGGATGTTTACAGCAGCTTTGTTCGTAATTCCCAAAATGTGGAAGCAACCATGACTCCCTGCAGTGGGTAACAGGTACACTGAGGTCAGTTCAGACCCTGCAGCGGGTGGCAGGTTTGCTGAGGTCCGTTCACACCCTGGAATATTTCATGGCCTTCAAGCCGTGAAAAGACACAGAGGAGGCTTAAATGCAGATCTAAGTGAAAGAAGGCTGTCTGAGAAATCTACAAACTGCATGATTCCAACTACATGACATTGCGGAAAAGGCAAACCAGGTAGACAGGGAAAACGTGAGTGGTTGCCAGAGGCTGGGGGCGGGGGATGGCCAGGCGGAGGACAGAGGGTTTTTAGGGCAGTGATGTGAGTACAGGGAATCCTGCATTGTCCAGACCCACAGAATGCACAACACCAGGAGTGACCCTCACGTGGACTGTGGACCCTGGGTGATGACAGTGTGTCCGTGTCGGATCTCTGACTGTAACAGATGTGCCCTCTGATGGGGGTGGGGGGGTGCCCATATTGTTGGGGGGGGGCAGTGTGTGTGTGCAGAAGGGTATAAGGGAAGTCTCTATACTTTTCTCGATTTTGCTCTGAACCTAAAACCTCTAAAAATGTAAAGTCTTAAGTATTTTCTTAATTACTCAGCTCTCGAGGTGCTTGGGGGTGAGTGGACAATTTGTAGAAAAGGAGGATGCTGAATTTTGCGTCTGGAATGACAGGGACAAAGGAGAGGTAGGAGCCAGGCCCAGGACTGGGGCCAGAGCAGGGAAGACAAGGTGTCCCCTCCAGGACTCGTGGGGGCTCTAGGAGGGCTCTGGGCCGACCGTACCGTGTGGTCGGGGGTCAGAGCCAAGTTTCGATCATTCTACCGGAGACAGGAAGGCGGAGCTTACAGCCTGTTACTGGTGTGGGGGCTGAAAGTCTGAAGTCTGAACACCTAATGGCCACACCTGCTGTGTGTGTAATGGAAGGAAGGAACTAAACCAGTTTTTGATGGTGGCACGTGGTGTGAGGACACTGTGACAAACGTCTCTCCTTCGGTCAGTGACAGCATTTACTTGAACGTTTCAAAGCCTGGCTGTGCTGCTGGCTCTGTTCTGAGATGCTGGGTTGGACACCCGGAACCGGCTCGCACGACCGTGACCACCATTAGGAAATACAGGGGTCAAGTGTGCAAGCTTCTGAAAGCGCGTCTCCATTACGGACAGGCCGAGGGGCCAGGGGACCCTGTAGGGACGCCTGTACATCTGAGCTCCTGTCCCGAACACATCTTCCTCCTCACGAAGTCTGTGCTGCTCCTCAGGCACAAGACAGAGTCATGGCCCCGGGCCTCTCCTCCGGCTGCCTGCCCCTGTGTCCTGTGCTCGTTTCCCTTGTGGCTCTCTGTGTGGCCATGAGCACCGCGTTACTGGCTCCCTCCCGGGCAGAGATGAGGCTGCCGTGTATCACAGTGTCCAGTGCCCCGCGGGAGGCGCTCAGCGACCTCAGTGTGAGCCACTCCAGGTCCGAATAAGGAGCTAAAAGGACAGGACGACCAGGCACGTGTTGGCGACCACCCCAGAATGGGCTCCACTTGAGTCACGCGGGTCCCCGGAACTCCCCCCAACTGCACCACTGCCCCCACACTCTCTCTGCTCACACTCCGAGTTTATTCAGAGTTTGTTCCTGTGCATGGTCCAGTGACAGAAATGACAGTGCAGCACGGGGACCAGGGTCTGTAGTGTCATACTGCCGTGTGCTGACAGATGGTGACCGTGCCTCTCGCAGGAGCAGGGCACTGTGCGTACAGTGGTCGAGTCCGTATGTGGTACGCGTGAACGGATACAACACGCTCTGTCAGCTGTACGCGAATCAACTGTGGCCAATGCCACCCGATGTCGGAAAGAGAATGGCAGGAGGCAGGGTGGTGGGGATGCCGTTCTGGACCACGTGTATCAAGAGCCAGCAAAAAAGGTGCTCATCCTTCGGACCAGCAGTTCATCTCCAGGACTTTGTCTGAAGGAACTCCGTGGTCAAGTGTGCAAAGTTTGTGCAACAAGGACAGTCGTAGAAGCTGTCTGTGATAGTGAAAATTTAGAGTCAATCTCCATGTGCGAAATCTAGGACAATGGTTGAATTATAATTAAATTATAATTTGCCAAAACGTGGCATATTATGTAGCCGTTAAAAGATCGTGTAGATGTAAATATATCTTAATATATTTCCTCATCATGTTCTCTTAACTTCTGAATGATATGATACACGTAATATACAAATGTGTGATTATCAAATGCATGTGGCAAGATCCCATTAAGGTGTGTGTGTACACAGCATATGTGGGTTGTTCGCACACCTGGAGAAATCCCAGATTGTGCACCAAAACGTCAAGAGATTCATGTTGTAACAGTGGAAGGTATGCTCTGTAGAATATTGTTTTTTCTGCTTAGTTATACTTTTACATCATTGTAAAACACAGAGGTTAGTTAATCACGGATCCTTCCTTTCTCCTGGCTGGATCTTGGGCTGTCCTGCTGCTCTGGCCAAGTGCTCGGTGTCCTGAGATCAGTGCTAACAGCAGTGGCTGGGCTTTGTGACCTGTTGGGTTTCGTGTCTCCAGTGGATGTGGTTGGGGAAGGGCCAAGGCCAGTGAGGGTCTCATCACAGTATGCCATGTTCACAGCCCCCTTGTCTCCTGCAGGTGGAGACTCCAAGGTCCCTCCTCGAAGGCGGCTCTACACGGCGAGTTTGCCTCCTGAGGGGTACGTCCCAGCCCCCCCAGAGCCGCAGGCCAGCCCGGCCTCCGAGGACAGCTCGGGCAGCGATGACGCGGGAAAAGGATGCCCCCTCTCAGGTGAGGCGTGATTCTGCAGCTTAACTTCACCCAAATTTACCGCAACAGGGCCGGGGGAGCAGGTCACTGGACGGATACCCAGTGGGCTCATTTGTGTCCTGCAATCATTAAAAGTGATGTCACAAAATTCATAGCGGCAGGAAAACAGACTTGAGGCAGGAGGAGATTTAGCTGGGACCCGACCGTGGCCGTAATCACTCATGCTGCTATTAAATGCGTCACATGTTAATGGTAGTTGTTGTGGTTTAAGTAGAACTTTTTTCTTGATTTTCCATTTTATTCAGCATTTCTGAGATTGTATATCAATTTTGTAATGATGGAAATAACTTGCTTTGCCTCACTTTTGTGAAAGAATTGAATGTCTGTCTTGCTTTTGTGGTCGAAGGTCGCGTGAACAAAAGACATACCTGCTTTGGTGGATGTGCCGATGTTACGTTAAATCCGCAAATAAGAGGTTTCACCCAGACGAGTTTCAACAAGTATAAACTCAGAAACTCTATCCTACAAATGTCAAGAGAATGTGGTTTCCTTGTACATTGATCTTTCCAAGTCTCTAATTAAAGGACCAGAAACCATAGAACCAAAAATGGGGTAGGTGAGGAATAATCTATTCACCTTTTCAAACCCTGTTGAAAATCTTTGGAATGTGATTAGTAGATAAAGGGATTATTTCTTTAGAAAATTTAACTGTGTTCTTACGAGGATGAATTACTTTGGGGAGCACACTTCACCGTGTGCTCAGTCTGTTCAGTAAAAAACCATGTGTCCCGTGCTGCTGTGCTCAGTCAGTTCTGGTTCACCCACAGCTGCACACAGTCGGCCCTGCCGAGGAGGCCAGCACGGGCTGGGCCACGTGAGGGACCCCAGTGCCAGAGGCTTGAGTCTGTCCTGTGACCGGTAGGCTCCGAGCTGTAGGGATGCCCTCCTAGGAAGTCGAGGTGTTTGTACGAGGTGGACGGATGCCCTGCGGGAAGCCAGCCAGCTGGCCCTGTGGTGCCGCCCTGACAGCTGTGCACTGACGAGAGCCAAAGAGAAAAGACCAGGGAAACTAAGGACCTGGGATGCATTCCTTTTAAGCTCCATGGTCACCTCATAGTTCAACGCAAATTGTATACCGTTGACTGAAGCGTTATCACAGGGCATGTCTCTGTGAGGTGTTTGTCAGGAAAATTTGTTAGTTTGTCTCTTCCTCTGTTACCTGTTGTGGGCGTGGCCATTGTGGAGAGAACCTTCCGTGGGTCTTCCTTTCCCCGGGAAGGGAGTGATGATGTGGGGGATGGTACTTGGCCCATCACCCACCAAGGAGAGAGTGGACAGGTCTGTACCCGAGATCAGTTCTGTCCACATTGCTCTGTCCACTGAGACTCGCCCTCACCTTCCGTCTGGGCTCCCATCGACTTGGGCCCTGATGCTGTGTGGCCGGCCGTCTGCCACTCGGGTCTGCAGTTCCTCACCGGCTCCACCCACCTCCGTGGGGACCACGGCTTGGCCTTAAGAGGCGGCTCTTTCTAGAGGCCCTGTGAGTCCAGGGTCCTATGTCCACTTTTCCAGAAGAGCTTTGAATACAGATCCAGGCCTGGGAAGTCCTTATCTTTCACTTTTGAACACTTGTAACTGACGTCTAAATGTTTCCAACTACTCTGTTTACTGTTTATCAGATATTTTCTCCCTGTTCCTTGTCAGCCCAGGAAGCAGGGTGTTGGACGTGATAAAGTTGGAGAAGGCCTCCCACCAGTGGTCCTTGAAATGAAAGGCCGTGCTGTGCTGTGCGGTGGGCGTGTGGGCTGGGGTCTCGCCGAGGCCTGGGGCCCACGCTGCTGCACAGCCATACCTAGCTCCCTGTGGGGCCAGAGGACGCGCCAGGCAGAGGTGTGCAAACCTGGAAGCTGGGAGGAATCGTGAATCTTTTCATTTGCGATTTTAAGCAAAGAGAACATGAGAACTGAGATTGGAAAAAGAAGAAAAAGTCAAATCGTTACTGTTTTTCAAAGAACCACTTTAGACCATTGACTTCCATTGGGAATACCCAGGACCAGTAAGTCAATTACATAGTGACTTAGAGAACACTTAAGGAGAAAAGGGGTGATCCTGTCTTGCCTTTGTGCCCACTTGTGGCCGCTGGGCCTGCTGCTGCTTGCATGCTCTGGGCACCCTCACCAGGACTCCTGCAGGACAGAGCTTCGGCCCAGAGCACACGGGAACCGAGGCACGTCCAGGTGTGGTACCAGAGCCAGAGTCCCCAGGCCGCCTGGGGAGCTGGCGGGAAGCCCTGGTCCTGGTCGCCCCACACCGCCCTTGGGAGCACTCGTCAGGGTCACCCCGCACCACCCCGGGGAGCCCTGGTCCTGGTCACCCCGCACTGCCCCGGGAGCCCTCGTCAGGGTCGCCCCGCACTGGCTCCATTGCAAGTGTCCCCTGGCCCTGGGGTAAATCTGCACTCGGGGCTTGTGAAGTGTTGTCATTAGATCTGTTCCAGGCACACGGGTTTGCTGTAGAGACAAGAATGTGCTCTTGTCAACCCAAGTATCAACTGTGTGCTCCTTGCTCTCTGTGCGGCCTTTCTCTGTCCTGTAGGTAGTGTCTGAGTGTAACAAATACAGACTTTGAATTCTTTTAGGCTTAATATTGGTTAGGAATGGGTGGGTGGGTGGGAGCTGTCGGGAGAGGAAGTAGTGTAATCAGACTAAATGCGTACCGTCGGCCTGTAGGACCCCCTTGCACGTGAGTCACTTCAGTACCTTCTACAGCTTTAGATAAAAAGAAATCCGTGCTCCCTGTGCTCCTTACTGCCTTAGACACCCCAGCTCTTCCCATCTTGCTCACACAGTGTTGCATGTTGTTCTCAAGAAGCTGATAAATGTGTCCATTACGCCTGGAGCGTCCCGCCGTGTCCCGTTTCCCCCGGAGCAGCCCGCCGTGTCCCGTTACCCCTGGAGCGGCCCGCCGTGTCCAGTACCTGTGGAGTGGCCCGCTGTCCTGTTCTTGGTTGTTTGTGTCGCTGTCCCAATGCTGAGGACACCTTCCCCAGCCTCAGGACAGCTGGGGCCTCAGGGGAAAGGGCCCCAGGTCTGCAGCACCATGTCCTGTGCAAGGGATCCTTCTGTCCTCTGGACTCACTTACCTCACCTGCCTCATGGCGGTAACAGCCCGGACTTGTGTGCCAGTTAAAGTGGGTTTACTGCAAAATTGCGCCAACATAAGCACAGCCAGCTTTTGTTCCCCGCGACACCGGAGCCTGGACTTGAGCCTTTAGTCAACGTTGGGAGGTGAGGGCAGTAATTACTTATAGAAACAGCCCGTGAGGAAAGTCTGCTCTCCGAGTTCATAATCACCAGTGGTTTCGGCCATATGGACGTGGTTTTGTTCAGATGAATCTGCAAAGTCGTTAACATTAAGTCTTGTGATCATTATTCTAATAACATGCACGAAAGGAAATACTGACCTCGTGGCTTTTGGAAGCAGGAGCTAACTGCACGGTTCCCTGCAGACTCACTGTGAGCCAGGCATCTGTCCCTTCCACGTATTGGCAGGTGGCTTCAGACTTGTCGCCTGTGTCTGGGCTGAGGGAAGCCCCACCCCTGGCTTCCTTGAGGCCTCCGAGGGCGTCACTGTAGCACGTAGCCCAGCGCCCCACCTCGTTTGACTACCAAGTGCAGTTTTTACCAAATGCAGATGGAGGCCAGGGGGAGGCCCAGGAAGGCACTTGGCCAAAACCTGCTGACCAGGGGCCACGTCCCACCTGCTTGAGGGTGCGTCAGGTGGCTGGGAGGGGCAGTGGAGGTGGGGTCGCTCTGCTGACGACCTGAGCACCCTCACCAGACGTGAGGTGGAACGAGCTGCCAGCCCCTGGAAGGCTTTCGTGCATCCTTGGGCCCCTGAGAGGCTGGAGCTCTTGTGTGCGCTCACGTTGTGTTCCTCTGGTGTCTTACCAACGCACCTGATGCTCTGGGTCCCTCCTCAGTGAAGTGAGCCAGCACAAACCTGATGAATGTTTGGTCATGGGCCCCGTGGCACAAGATGTCAGAGTATTATTTTGAAATCACGTGCTGATGCACTCAGTTCACCTCTTCAGCCACGTTTGTTCTGTTTGCCCTTAATTTTCTTAAAGTAGAGCCACTGACTTTCCAGCCGTCATTGGCATATACTCATAAGAAATTTGGATTAGAGAAATATGTAGATTTCTACTTTAGCTTCAAGTGAATGCATTGCAGTAATGGAATGAATTGTAAATACTTTTATTAGATATTGATTAACAGTTATTCACCTAAAAAACGTTATAGAAGGAGACCCTGAGAAAAGAAGGTAGGACATTATTTCAGACAAGGACGTCTGTTCTCACTCCACATGTACTCAACACAGCATGGGAAGTCCTGGCCAGATCAGTCGGGCAAGAGGAAGGAATAGAAGGCATCCAGATTGGCAAGGAGGAAGCGAAACTCACTATTTGCAGATGACATGATATTACATAGAAGAAATCCTAAAGGCTCCACAAAAAAATTGTTGGAACTGATAAATTCAGTAAGGATGTAGGATACATAGTCAGTATACAGAAATAAGTTTCGTTTCTATACATTGACGACAAACTGTTAGAAGTAGTCAGGGAAACAGTCCCCTGTACACCTGCATCAAACAGAATAAAATATCTGGGAATAAACTTAACCAAGGAAGTGAAAGGCCTGATAAAACACTGATGAAAGAAACTGAAGACAAATGGAGACACCTCCACGCTCATGGGCTGGAAGATTAATATTGTTAAAGCGTCCGTACTGCCCAAAGCAGTCCACAGAGTCAGTGTCAACCCTATCAAATTACCAATGGCATTTTTCAAAGAAATAGGACAAACGATCCTAAAATCCATATGCAACACAAAATACCCTGAAGAGGCAAAGCAATGCTGAGAAAGAAGAACAAAGCTGGAAGCAACACAATCGCAAGTTTCAAGTTCTATTACAAAGCTGTGATAGTCGAGTCAGTGTGGTACTGCCACAAAACAGACACGTAGATCGGTGGAACGGAACAAAGAGCCCAGAAATCAACCAGCTGTATGGTCAGTGAATCTGCAACAAGACAGGCAAGAATACACAAATGGGGACAAGACAATCTCTTCAACAGATGGTGTTGGGAAAACTGGACCCCTTTCTTACGCCATACGCAAAAATAAATTCAATATGGATTAAAGACCTAAATATGAGATCTGAAACCATGAAAATGCTAGAAGAAAACATGGGGGAAAGCTCTTTGACATAGTTCTTGTCAGTGATTTTTTGGATTTGACACCAAAAGCAGAGTCAATAAAAGCAAAACATAAACTATCTGGACTATACCAAGATAAGAACCTTCTGCACAGTTAAGGAAACCACTAACAGAACAAAAAGGCAGCCGAGGGAATGGGAAAAATATTTGCAAAGCCTATGTCCAATAAGGGGTTAATATCCCAAATATATAAAGAATTTATACAACAGTAGCCCAGAAACGAAAAATCTGATTAAAAAATGGGCAGAAGACATGAATGGACATTTAGACACTTTTCCAAAGAAGGCCTCCAGATGCAACGGACCCATGACAAGATGCTCAGCATCGCTCCTCATCAGGAAAACACAAATCAAAGCCACGAGGAGATCCCACCTCACACCTGTCAGAGTGGCTACAGTTAACAACTCAGGGAACAACAGAGGTCGGCCAGGGTGCGGAGAAAGGGGAGGCTTCTTGCTGATGGTGGGAACGCAAACTGGTGCGGCCGCTCTGGAGAGCAGTGTGGAGGCTCCTCACACAATTCGAAGAGCCACGTACGACCCAGCAATTCCACTTGTGGGCACAGAACCTCAGGGAGTGGAAACAAGATCACCGAGAGAAACCTGTCCCCGTGTTCACTGCGGGTGGTTCGCAAAAGCAACACGTGGAAACAGCCCCTCGCGTCTGTGGAAGGCTGGGTGGATGAAGTCGCCATCGTGTGAACGTACACTAGATGTTGATCAGCAGGAGAAAGAAGGAAATCCTGCCATTTGTGACCACGCGCATGGACGTGGAGGTGAGTGAGCCACGTCTGAGGGAGAACGTGAAATCCCGCATGGCATCCCTTATGTGTGGAACCTAAACAAACAAAAGGCCAAGTCCTAGAAAGAGAGCACCGGGGAGGGGTTGGGAGAAATGGGACAGGCGGGTAATGGGCACAGATTGCAGCTCTGACAGGAGAGGAGTCCGGGCTGTTTGAGAAGAGGACGGTCACACCCTATGCGGCAGGCAAGGACAGACACAGGGCGTGCAGTGACGGTGAGCAGGACCACATGAGTCCCATCAGAAGCCCAAGCACCGGCCCCACCGGTGCATGCCGCCAGTGCGGGAGATGCCAGGAAGAGGGACGTGTGGGGGTCTGAGGCCCGAGTTCTCCAGCCCTCTCAGCCACCTGACCGGCCTTCTGACCGTGGGGGTCACGTTTCTCTCGTCTGTGTGATGAGGGGTTTGAACTAGACAGTTCTCTGAAGGCTGTGCCACTTTGAAACGTTAGTGCACTTGTATTTCCTTGAATTGACTGTCCCGTAAAGTAATAACAGATAAAGAGTAGCCATGGAAATACTTTTAACTCTGAAGCAGCATCTTGGAGCCACCAGTGAGGGGGTGTGCCAGCATAACACGCGATACCGGTGGACGGGGGGCAAACTGTTCAGCAGACAGTGTATTCTGGGGAGACCAGCATCAGCCAGACGGACAGCATGACGTCGGAGAGCAGGGAGCGAAGGAAACACGAGGAAGCACCGGGCTGAGCCCCGTGGGGCCACCCTTCACTCAGCACGCGGTCCCTGTAGACTGACAGCTGGTCTCCCGCCCGGCTGTTGTGGACGGCAGGGTCCCCACCCCACTGCCTAGCCTGTCCGCGCACTGCAGATGGTGCTGAGCACTGTCGAGAGGTTTCCTGAGGCTTCGGGGAAGGGAGGTGCAGACAGACCACGTTCTCCCGGGTGGCGGCCTGTGACCTTCCTGTAGCACCAGCCGCCAGGTCACTGCACTCTCCCGGGTCTACACGGACACAAATTTGGTTTCACGTGGGACTTCACAAATCCTTCCTAAGAGCAGTTGACACCTTCTAAATTATTCAGGAGATAGGGAATGAACAGTAAACGGGGACAAGTTGTGTGGTTATTGCAGACTTCAGCTCAGGTCATAATCTCGCAGGCCGTGAGTTCAAGCCCCATGTCAGGCTCACTGCTGTCGGCACAGAGCCTGCTTCAGACCCTCTGCCCCTCTCTCTCTGCTCCTCCCCCACTTACACTTTCTCAGAAATACAGAAAAGGTTAAAGAAAAGTGGTCTTTTGGAATTAAGGATTTCCATAGCTCTGCCGTGCCTTGAAACAACGAGGCAGCACGAGAACCCCGTGAATTCTGAACGGAGGTCCCATTATATTCCCACGCCTGTCCACTCTCAATCTCAGCGTCCTCGGACCCTCAGGAAACACGAGTTTGCCCCAAACGGGGGCTTGTGAAGGAGCAGGTGGCCGCAGAAGAGCCAGTGATGGCTCCACCCCCAGCTGCGCGGAGGACAGTGTGGAGGCGCCCCACCCCCTTCCCCCGGGGTGCTCTCGTCTGTCTTTGGGTGGCGTCTCTGAGAGTGTCCCAGCCATCTGGACCCTGAGACGCACTAGCTGGTAACCCAAGGAACCCCATTAGTAAGCAGTTAAGGAGACCCAGATCTCCTCCCAAATCCAACCTGATCACTCTGATGGAGAGAGAGAAACCCTGGACAAGAGAGCACCTTCCTGGTGTGGGATCAAAGTGGACCACAGGCCACGATACTTCGGGCTCCAAAAGACAGTGGATTCATAAGAGAAATCACGGCTTTTGCTTTTGACTTTGAGGGCGCAAGGAGATCTGGCCTCCCCAGTCTCCTTGCTTCCTCCTCGAGGCAGGATCTGAAACACGAACTGTTTGCTGAGAACCTAGAACATCAGACACGGAGAGACAAGCATGGCCGAAACACAACGCTCTCGCGTGTAGGGCCCTCGGCCTAGTAAGTGGAGTAGAGCCTGTGACGATTTTTGTCCTCACTTGCCGATGTCGTTAGTGGGAGGGGAGCCCTGGGGTCACAGGTTTGAGCCTGGACTCGGCAGTAAGAGAAGGCTGGCTCATAAGCAGGAAATAAGTTAGTTTTGGGCACAGGGAATGAAGAGCCATAAAAAGGCCTGGTATGTTGATGTGAAAAATGTTGTAAAGGGTCAAATTTATCATTTCACCATTTTTTTCATTGTACTTTACTCAGAGCTCTGCACATAATGCAGCCAGCAGCTACATTCTGTCCTTCTCGGAAAAATGATGACATTCATTTGTGTGTAGTCATTGCCCAGTGGACACAGGCCACAGGTTATTCTGGAACTGCTGACACCTAAAACGATGCTTATATCGCTTATGTTGCCTGCATATCAGATCTAATTACTAACGTGCATGACTCTTTTTCAAGAGAAGTGAACCGTGTCTGGGTCATATGAAATTTGCGAGCTAAGTTGCATTAAGACGTTACCCTTAGGAAGCAAACAGGAGATGTTTCCTTGGGCGAAACCATCCCTGAGCCCGGCAGCCGTGCTGGGTGTAAGCGGTCAGCTGACAACATGGTGTGGGCTAGTTCAGTCTCCCCGCAGGGACCGCTGTCTGTCATCTGTAAAATGGGCACAAGACGCGACACAAGACCCGGCCTCCACGGGCTGCCGGGGCAGAGAGTCCTGTTGGCTTCAGGGAACGAGGCGGGAGAAGGATGCGTGTCCTGGGAGCAAAGTCCTCACGCTTGGCACCTCATGACCAGCCGGCCCCCTGGAAGCTTCTGTCTTCAGAGAACAGGTTCACACGAGGGCTGAGACCAGGCACTGAGCGAGTCTGCGGACGTGTGTTCAGAAGCCACCGGTGCGGAGTCTGGTGGACAAGGATGGACGGTGACCCCATCCACCGTCGGGTGGATGTGTGAGGGGCTGAGTCGGGAGAGGGTTGGTGTGTCCACACGGGCCCTTCCACACCCAGTGCCCTGTCTGGACGCACACAGGCTGTCAGTGCACACCCGGGCTTTGGCCTGGAGCCCGCTGGCCCTGGAGCCCCCGCTGAGTGTCCTGGGGGTGGAAGGCAGGTGCCCAGTGAGCCCACAGCTTGCAGCCCGGCGGAACCTGTGGCAGGGACCACGTGCCCGGCACACGCCTGCCTGCTCGGCCTGTGACTGCCCCCCACCCCGTTCTGTTCTTGGAGAATATATTCAGTCCATGTAAACCTTTTATCACTTTGTATTTATTGAAAATTGAGGTGTCTTTTCCTTATTTGTGTTTTCATCACTTTCCTGACTTCCCATCCTTTAAAAATCCCCCTTCACCTAATTGTAACTTCAGTGAATCGTGTTGGTTTTAACCTTTTATTTAAGGGATGTAGCATTTTGTTGCCGTGTATTAAACCATTTATTTTTTTACTTTGAAATTTTCACCATTTTATTGGTCATTTTATTGAAAGTTATCATAGGGAACTAATGTGAATCGTTTAGAGAAGAATGTATCCGAATCTTTTTGTGGGTGAGGCCGTCCGTCCACTAAGCACCTGTTCCTCAGTTTTCAAGACCCAATAAATGGACATGAAAAGTAGTTTCATTTTCTGAAAACATAGAATTTAAGCCTGTTGGAAACTAACCCAGAAAATTTGGAGATCTTCTCAGTGTCAAAACCTGCTTCAGGAAAGAGCACAGGAAGTAATGAGGCTGAAGATTATTAAATGTGTATGTTGACCACGTGTTTGTTACGTTCTTGCAAAGTTGATACTTATATAGTGGCAACAGATGAGAACATCGTTGCTTATCAGAGCAAAGTTCGTCAGCTGGCCATAGGCACACAGACTTAGAGTCATGAAGTATTTATTATCTGGGCTGGTGTCTTAGCCAGCCGCCCTTCCTGTGACATGCAGGTCTCGTGCGTTCTTTCAATTGTACTTGGAATTGAAAGCTAAATTACACATCGGGACCCAATGGAAGCTCAGGCAGAACTCTGCCCTGCTCCTGATGTCACGGCTGCGTCCCCCACCACCGCCCCCCCCCCGGAAGTTTCTGCTCTAGATGCCCAGAACCAATACCACAGAGAGAGAGAATCCGTTTTTAAAGTTACAGGGACCTCTTACAGTCCCCTTTGCCCAAGATGCCTGCTGGGCTGTGAACCCGTCCCTCCCTGGCTCTCCCAGCATTCCCCTCCCACACCCCCCGTTCTCACCTGGCTGGGCGTGTGCAACCGGCACAGATTACTACCCGATACTGTCCTGAGTTTTAGGCACCCAGACTACGAAAGTGACCAGAAGCCGCTCATACCTCTATATCTTCACAATGACTTTGATGTAAACGGGGTCATTGAGCACTAACTATAAGCTCACTGCTTTGCACTTAGCGCTTAGGGACATTGACCGCTGAAGGGTAATTATCACAAGTGTTTGTAGCCTTAGCTTTGAGTCTAGAATAAAACTCACATTTCCTTTACAATATTTAGCCCTTTACAAGCATTTAGCCCGATGCAACATGATACGCTGTGAGAATTGGAATAATCTGGAGACTATGGCTATTTTTAGTATCTAACTATTTCTATTACAGCAGTTCATCAGGATGTTGGTACCAAATAGTAGCTGCAAGAATTCGGACAAATTGTGATTATTTTTAAAATTAGCATGTCTGAAAGGTATGTTTTGGGGATGGCAGCTTTTCAAAATTAGTGTGCTTCTCAGAGTATAAATAGTCAAGCCACTGGTTCCCTAATGTAAATCTTCCTATAGCTTTAATTGTGGGTGAGGGTTTGAAGAAGGCAAGATGGTAGGCATGTAGTGGGCCCATGAAGATGGAACGTTCTAGAATCCATGGAGCAGCACATTTGGAGAAAGTCACTTCAAAGAGCTGCACCTCAGATTGTCTTGTGAAACACAAGGTCAAGGTGGGCGAAGTAGGTAGAAGATGAGCATTAATGTACTTTCCATTGTAAAAGAACCTTGTTTTGAGGGCAGGGACCTTTAAAGAATGGAAAAGCGTGATAAGCTGCGGAGTGGAGAGTCTTCTCGCTGGGTCCTTGTTGTGACCTCCCTCAGCTGAGCCCTGCGTGGGGCGTTCCTCCACCAGCCTGAGCCCCGGGGGACACTCACACCAGGAGTCTGTGACGGACTGTCCCCACTGTGTGGTGACTGGAGCCTGTCGGCCAGACTGGGGGGCGGTGGCCTTGTTCTTGAGGGCCTAGATGGACCCTTGGACCGTGCTGGCCAGCTAGGAGGCGGGAAGAGGGGCCAGCCCTGCATCACAGGGCAGGGTGGCCACAGAGCTGATGGCGGCCCTATGCGCAGCTCAGAAGGCCCTGCAGACCAGGGGGCAGACCTCGGTCCTCCCGCCTCCGTCCACACCGTTCCTGGGTCCCCAGGGCGGGCCACGTGGGGGCCGCACCCGTCCTCCGGGGGTGATGGCAGCAGAGGTCCTAACCTTTATGCTCCTCGTGCTCGGCGCTCCTCTGCCTCGATGTCCGGTTGGGACAGCGTACTCCTGATGGCCTCCTGCCAGGGGCCGGTGCTGGCGTTATGCCTGCGAGAGAAGTGACACGTGGCGGGATTTGGGGCCCGCGGTGGACACCCAGGCGCTCGGGCGACTGGTGGGACGCGCTAGAGCACAGGCTGGGCGAGAATGTGGGGCCGGTGTGCCCAGGGCCCTGCGCTGGGACAGGCCTGCCATGTGCGGTGTGGGCGCATCGAATCGGGCCGCGGCGTGCCTTCCGTGACGCGATTTTTGTGTGTCGGTTGCGCCTCAGCAAACCGGGAAAGGAATAAAAATAAAACAGGAGCTTGGGGCTATCAGGCCTCTTTTCTTTCTGCCCCTTCCCTTCACCTCCATCCATCATCCCTGGAAGCCCGGGAGGTCGCCGTGCATGGGAGCCGCTTACAGGTGTAACATGGGAGCCCGCGTTGTGCAGTTGTCACGTTCGGGGCAGTGCAAGGGTCCTGAGACAGAGACACAGGGGCACAGAGACAGGCACAGAGGCAGAGACACAGGGACACAGATGTAGAGACAGAGAGAGACAAAGATAGAGACAGACACAGAGACACAGAGACACAGAGACGTAGAAATAGAGAGACAGACACAGAGACGGAGACACAGAGAGACAGAGACAGAGACAGAGACAGTCTCTTACTTGACACGGCAACGGCCGCAGAGCCCTCACTTTGGCCGGCGTCCAGCGCCAGGGTTTCAGGGCGAACAGGCCCAGTGTGGCCTCCACGAGTACATTACGTGTCACTGAAGTAAAATAAAAAATCCGGTCACGCTGGCCGTTCACCGAGTGCCCAGCCTGCGGTACAGTGGACATTCCCCTCGGCAGGATGCTGTGGGGACCGCAGCATCCAGGGGCCTGTGACGTCCAGTGAGGGCACACAAGAGCCCTGTCTGGTCCACAGGGTCGGGGAGGCCGCCTGAGGAAGGGCCTGTGTAGGGCCGAGGGGCGCTCGGCCGCGGACACCCCCCAACACAGCGGGCAGGTGGGGCCAGGCCACGGGCCCCGGTGCCCCAAGGCACGGGCACTTCAGGTGACCCCTGAGGACAGGGGTCGAGAGATCAAGAGGTCAAGCTCGAGGTGCGGGGTGGGGTGGCCCTAACGCATCACAGAGTGAGTGGCCACCATGAGCAAAAGGGGCTTCCTTCCATCAGCTGCCCTGGCCGGCGTCCCCCGGGAGCTCGCGTCCCCGCCCGGCCGCGGCCTGCCCTGCCTGCACCCCCTCCTCTGTGCGCCCTCTCTCTGCCCCTCCCCCACTCACTCGTGCTCTCTCTCCCAATGATAAACTTTAAAATGCACATGTATTTAAATCCCAAGCCAGAGGCTGTTAGGATTCTACCTGCAATTTATGTCAGTTCTTGTTTCGGGAAACTCATCGTTTAGAGGAGAAGGCAGCTACCACAGACTAATTTAAAATTTAAGTGCCACAACCCTTCGGTGTCTTAGTGCCAAATAGTCTTACTGTCCACTGTTCTCTGCTGACGCTGAGGACATCATCACGGTGAGCCCAGCAAAGGGGCTCTGATGAAACCATGAGGTGTGTAAGCCGTGTGTTAGCTGTCTTTCCGCCAAGATGGAAATGCAGCTTTGTCTAGGAGATGCTTTGTGTCCTGGCAGGAAGCCAGGCAGGGTGGTAAAGACAGGCTGCGTCTGTCCCGTGCCCCTGGCAGGGCGCACTGAGAAAGCCTCTCTGTAGGTTACACTGGAGACATGACTCCGAGGCCGTATCTGATTTCCTTCATCTGAGTCATTGCTGCCCCTGCGTGTCCAGGAGTTTGCATTTCGCTGGTGGTGTTTATTTTTTTTAATTTATCTGCTTTGAGAGAGAGAGAGAGCACAAATGGGGGAGGAACAGAGAGAGAGAGAATCCGAAGCAGGCTCTGAGCTGTCAGCACAGAGCCCAGGACGGGGCTGGAACCCACGAACCGTGAGATCACGACCTGAGCCGAGATCAAGGGTTGGACGCTCAACGGACTGAGCTCCCCAGGCACGCGCCCCCTCCCCCCCCCCCCCCCCCCCCCCCCCCCGTCTAGGTTTTAAATACGGCATTTAAATAAGCTGTGTTGTTTTCCTGTATCAGCTCCTACAGAAGGTGCCCTGCCCCACACTTCACCTTCCAGAAGGTTAGGAACTCTTTGCCGCCTGGTGGCGTTACGATCTAGGAGCGTGAAGAAGCATGTGTGCACAGACGTGGGCGGGGCTGCCTGAGAATCACCCCTGCAGTTGCCATCTGCACCCTGCGCGGGCGCCCCTCCTCCACCTGGGTGCTTCACGGTCTTCCGCAGGGAGACCAGGGAACGGCGTACGGGGGGAGGCCCGGCGTGGCCGTCCTGCCCCAGCTCCATACCGTCGTGAGACCGCGGTCTGCGTGCCCTCGCTCGCCGTCACCGTTGTGTGCTGTTTGCTTCCCCGGTGCGCAGCGATCCGCCCCCCCCCCCCCCCCCAGTGGAGCTGTGTGCTCGCGTGCGCAGGGCAGCCCATCTGCGCGGTCCCACTGGTGTTCTGTGTTTGCACAACCGCCGTCTGTCGGGGCGTGTGCCACTTCTGTTACGCCTTCCCTCCCAGCTCCAGCACGCAGTTCCTCGCCTCACCGCCCCACCAGCATCTCCAGCAGGCAGCGTCCCGCACCCTTCCCGACCTCAGAAAGGGCTTCTAGGACGCCACCCCACGCACTGGGCTCACTGTGGCTTTTCCGTAGCTGTCCTGTGTCAGATTCAGAATGTTCCAGTGCCGTTTCTGCTTTGCTACAAGTTTTTATCGCGTTTCCCTGGAATCTGTTTAGTAATGCTTCGTGTAGGGTCATGGGAGGGACTTCCCGCGGCTGGCCCCTCTCTGAAGGTCCCCATCAGGGTCTGGAGTGAGGACAGATCTCACTGTCTGTTCTCTGGAAACGTCTATGTAAGTTGGGCGTCGTTTTCTCCTTATATGCTGAATAGAAATAACAGGTGAATCCACATAGACCTGAAGTGCTTCCGCAGGATTATTTTTAGCTAAAGGTTCCATTTTTTAAATAGAGACAGAAAATTCTCTGTTTCTTCATGTGTCCATTTTGGTAAATTATGCTTTTCTCAGGATCCTGCATGTCATAAAATTAATTAGTTGCATAGACTTTTTCAATGTCTTTTTATTCACTTAACGGTGCAGGTGCACCGTCACCTACACCTGTCACGCCCTGGCTGGTGACTCATCTGCCTTCCCTCGTCAGCCAGACGTGCCAGCTGTTTGAACTTGTTGACGTCTCTCTACCGCATTATTTTCTTTCTTTATTTTCTGCTCTTATGTATATTTCTTCTACATTCATTGTGTTTAATTTGCTGTTGTTTTTCTAGCTTCTTCTGGTGAGTGTTTACCTCATCGGTTTATAGCTTCCTTCTTTCCTGATACATTTAAGAGTATAAATTCCCATTTAAGTAGAATTTACTGGCATCCCATATGTTTTGAAATGTTATAATTTCATCAAATTTAAAATGAGTTATTTTCTTATGGCAAAAACAGTATCTACTCATTGCCCTAAAGTTGGAAATCAGGAAAGTACAGCAGGAAAAGCCAACCTATGCTCGCACCTTCCAAGTTAACACCGTTAACGTGCCGGGTGTGGACTCACGCTATCATAATGTGCGTCCTTTTCCTTTTTAAAGGTACGTACACAACACATACACGCCTGTGTGTGTGGAAGAGTGTTGTGTGCTGATCGTTTCACGGCCTCTTCTTTCCTGTTACTATTTCATACTCTTAACACGGAGAACCGATAGCGTGCTTGCACTAAGCACCCAGAATAGGAAATAAGCCACCAGGTACACGTGTGGCTTCTCCAAGACCCAAGGGAATCAGTGACCAGCTCTGGGCACAGCGTGGCTGACAGCGAGGACGCCCCTGGTCACCTGCCTTGTGCCCCCCCCCCCAGGCGGCTCTCCTTTGAGATGGTAAGATGATAGTAAAACACAGTATGGATCACTTTTCTCCAGATTAACGAAGGCGAGCACATAGATTTTGAATAGACAACAGTGAGGAGAAATTTATGTATTTAGTTAGTTTAACCAGACCTGGGAAATCAAAAATGAAAACAAAGACAAAAAACAAGGACTTCCATAAGCAGCGGTCACCTCTCAAACATTGACATTTTGTAAGACCAGCTTTGGTCTGTCAGCCATACCTCGCAGGTCCCCTGCCAAGGCACGCTACATCAAATAGAATGGAAAAATACCGTGTTCAGTTACTCCCTGGTGATTGAGGGGAGAAAACACACTGCTCGTGGGACTGGACAGCCGTCTATGTCATGATTTCCTGGGGAGTGACTTTGGCCCCATGCCAAGTTCAAGGTATGGCCATCATGTGTATCACGAGAAAGAGCTGTCATTCAGAAATCAGCAGTGACTTTTTTCTCCCATTTCCAGGACACGGAGTCTAATTCGGCAAGGGCACAAAGCTGGCAGGGTGGGGGCATCTGTGTCGCCTGAGAGAGATGGGGACTCGGGCCCATCTGGACAGACGCTTCCAGCGAGCAGTGTGGTGTGGCCGCCCAGCCGGGGACGCGGGGTGCAGGCTGCGTAGTGGACCCTGGTGTCCGGAGCACTGGCGCCAGAGGGAGTGACCTGTACTGTTGAGGCACCCACAGTGCCATCACCTGCCGGTTCGTGTCTCCGACGCCATCAAAGGGCTCGTAGGAAAGCCACCCGAGGGACCGCCCCGTGGAGCACAAGGTAGACATCTTGTGCCCAAGTTCAGAGGTCAGGGTGGACGCCCTTGAGTAGAAAGTAGAGGGAAAGAGATTTTTATTCAGCCTACTAATCGTGTTGATTACAGCAAATTTCAGCTCAGTAAAGTTGGCTCTTGTGCCGTGTGTCACCAACTTCACACACAGTGTCACCTCCCACCCGTAATCTGTCACAGGCAGTAGAATGCTGCTCAGACAAATCTAACGAGAACTGGCTAAACAAGAGACTTTCTGGCAAGTGTTGGGGTCCCAGGTCTGCTCAGGCAAGGCCTGCAGGGTGCTTAGCTGGCCATGATGCACTGTGGCCATGACATGGTGTGTATGTACTTGTGGGCTCTGTGTTTGTAGGATTTCCAGGGTCACGGTTTCCTCTCGGTGGCCGTGTCCACCATCAGGGCGCTTCCAGCCAGAGACCCAGTTGTTAGCACTGTCTGCCCACCACTGACCCATTTCTGCAGACCAAGAGCCCAAACGGAATACCTCTTGCTGATTCCCACGGGCAAGGTGCCACTATTTATTGTTTATTCTCACATCCAGTGAACTCTTACAAGGCACCAAAGTAAAATTAAAAAAATAAATAAACAAGAATTAATGTTTTTTCCCCCAAGGCCACAGTACTGAAAATTTACTCCCAGTAAAATTGCAACAACTCTTACATCCTTGAAACCTCACCATTTATCCTAATTATAGCAACAGTCAATGTGTGTGTGTGTCTGTATCTATACAGGACCTTCCAGAAGAACACGTCAGCTATTCATTTAACGGTAAGTCCCAGGTTCCTTGATCACATAATTAGTTGAGATAAAGTTGAGAATCACTGAAGTAAATGTTTTAAATTCCTTTTCTACCGAATTTGCAAGATTCCAAGCGAAAACTTTTTTAGCTTCATCTGTTTGTTACAGTTCCGTCCACAGAAAGTGGTTGTATTTGAATTTTTGTTTTTATAGATCAGGATTTTCACGATCAACCAAAGAGAAGAAGAGCTAGAAAGCATAAATCAAAGACAAATTTTAAAGATCCCAATAATATTCATGGAGAACAAGAAGAATTAGAGAAACAGCAGAGTCTTTTGCAAGAAAAATTGCAGCCACAGTGCACAGATGGCCCCACCATCAGCAGAAATAAAAAAAGGAAACTGAAAAAGAAACAGCAAATTAAAAGGAAAAAAGCAGCCGGCGTGATCACCAAAGCTTCTGGCGTCAACTTCCTGTACCAGCCTGAGCAGAGCGACAGCGAACGCGACGTCGAGCAGCAAAGTGATGGCGAGGACGGACCAGACGCCCGCGAGGGGGATGGCGCAGACGCCCGCGGGCACTGCAGTACAGACACCGGTGAGGAAAACCATAAAGACAGCAATGAGGAAGGTGTTAAAAGTATCAGTGAAAAGGCGGCTGGTATCCTGAATTTTCTGAAGTCAACACAAGAAATTTATTTTTATGACGGTATGTTTTTTCTGTTCTTTTGAATAGCGGCATCCACTTATTTGGAAAAGTAAACAAAGAGGGTAAAATATTTAAGTGTTTAAAATACAAAACATTAAGGTATTCAATAGTCAAAATAAGTCATTAGTTTCGAGGCAAAAATGAGAACATTTAAGTTCGCTCCCCCAAAGCTGGGGAGTGGCCTCGTCCTCGCGAGGCACACGACGGAAATGTCAAAGGCCTGGCAGGGCTGTGGCCCAGACATAATGGCCTCGTCGTCCCGATTCCTCTAGAGCCCGATCGCAGAGCAGGGTGGCATTCTCGGCTGTATTTCCCAAGCAAAGGCAAGTCCAGACTGCAGTCCGACGAGCTCACGTTCCCTCCATCAGCTCAGAGGGAGGGCGGGAGGCACGGCCGGCTCCTCTGGGACACACTTCGTGTCACCCCCCAGGTGTGACTTGCTGATTTGAGATCCTCGGTGAGCGGCTCTCTGTGTTGACCGGGGAGACGAAGGGCGAGAGCCGATATATTCTCACGGACGGTGACTCCTCCCACTAGTGTGGGGGTTACCGCCAGCCGACTTCCGGACCAGGAAGGGACAGGTGCACACGCAGAGCCCCGCGTTCACACCAGGGACAAAGCGCTCACATTGAACCGTTGCCTGAGTCAGGGCCGGGGTGGTTAGTGCTCCCCGTTCCCGCGAGACTCTGCCAGTGCCGTATGCGCGAGGTGCAGACAGACTGGCTGTGTGATGACCTGGGAGGCCGGGGACTGATTTAAGCAAGGATGTGGAAGGACCACTGTCAACAGAGCAGCGGAACCACGTCCCCCCGTTAGCACGTGTGTCAGTACTTTGTACGAACAGGTTGAAAACATACTTAGCAACCATCCAAATGACGCTAATAGGAAGACCGTGAACGCAGTGCAGAACGGGAGGCTGGAAAGCTCTCCGTCCAGGATCTGTTCCGTGTGTGGGACAGTGTGTGTGGCAGGCAGCCTGTCCTGCCAGGGAGCTGGGACAGCCAGGTTAGGTGCACAGGGCATCCGCGAGGTTCTGGGGAAAAGCGCCTCAGGGGACAGATCCTAGAGGACATGGCAGCACGTGAGGGTCGAGCCAGCATTCCCCAGGCAGTCTGCCAGGTCTGCACATGGGTCCGAGTCTGCTGAGAAAGGGGAGCGGGAGGACCACGCGCTCTGTTGGTCTCTCTCAGAATCTGCCAGACTGCACGCCAAGGGATGCGAGGTGGCCAGGAGCACAGACGTCTTGGCAGTTTTGAGGTGCAGACGAGGGTGACCAGGGTTGACCCCTGGGGCACCACAGATGGCCACGGGTAGGGCAGAGGACAGGAGCGTGTGGCCAAAACCACGAGAGAGGAGAGCAGGGGTGCGTCCGCAGGTGCGGAGGGCACGGATGTGACCAGACAAGGAATGCAGAGGGCTTGATTAAGGAGCTCACAAAAATAGGGGGAAATGGAGAAAAACAGTGAAGAATTAGAGAATTTCACTGGATAATTTTGGTCTGCTAGGATAATCACACGGAAATTCTGAGAAACAGAATCGCTGAAATGACGACTCCATGCCGGGGGTAAACAGCCCTTGGGTTCAGCACAAGAGAGAAACAGCAGCTGGAAGCAGACTGGAGCGGTGTCCGTAAGGGGGGGTGGGAACAGCAGACAGGAGCGCACTGGGTGCCGGGACCCAGGAGAAGGGGTGACACTTGTGGTTGGCGTCCAGGCCGGGGTGCAGGGGCCGTGTCCACACGACAGTCGGGAGCTCTTCAAAGTGGGTAAAGGCCATCAAGTCATAGACTCAAACAGCTGTGTGAACTCCAAGCAGGATTGAGGCAGAAAACACCACACCCAGGGGGCAGTGGGGTCTGACTGTTTGCCGCTCAGCACAAACGGGGGGGCCTTTGCTCCCGGGCACCTCGGCCACCTTCAGAGCTCGGCCGTGTCCCTGCGGCCCAGCTGCGTGTCTGGAAGGTGTTGCGTGAGACCCATGCACACGGACGCCGGCCCCCACCGTCCTTCAGCAAGTAGCGTGTTGTGTGCGGGTCAGTGCTCTGCTCTGATGATGGCTCCTACATCCCAGACGGCTCGTTCCAAGTAGAAGTGGGTTACACTTGAAGCTTTCCTTAGGAGACGAAAGCTTACCTTCGGTTTAAAGCATAAACGTAAAAATGTGTCTCTAAGTGCTCCTCCTGGTTTCGTTTAGGTATCTGCCAGGATCCAGGCTCGGCCGTCCTCCTGGAAACCACTCAGGAGCTATTTAAGCATCTTGACAGTCACGGCCTGTCCCCCTCAGATGTGCTCCTGCTGGATCACATGAAAAGCCTGTTACTTCTGCAAGATACCCAAGGGCTGAAACGAGCCCTCGAAATGTTCCCGGAACGCTGCACACTGCCGGCAGGTATGTATTGACCGCTTAGTCCTTATGCTGCTGCAGATGCTTGTGTCCGTGTTGGTCCCGAAAAGTTACGCTCCACCAGGGCGGTCAGGAATCAGAAAACGTGAGGACGCACGTACGGCTTGGGAGAATGGAGGAGTGTGGTCCTCGTGTCCCTGCTTGCTGTAAAAGCAAGTCACAAGTCAGGGGCGCCTGGGGGGCTCAGTCGGCTAAGCGTCGTGATCTCACGGTTCCTGAGTTCGAGCTCCTCATAGGGCTCTGTGCTGACGGTGCAGAGCCTGCTTGGGACTCTCTGTCTCTGCCCTTCCCTCGCTCATGCTGTGTCTCTCAAAAATAAATAAATAAGCTTAATAATAATAATAATTCGCATGATAGATGCAGAAATGCCTGTGCAACCTGATTTTCCAGTCTTGTGAGCTATGAACTAATAGTTTATTGGGGCCAAATATTGTCAGAGAAAATTTCTCCTCTCTTTCTTCCTTCTCCACCACTGCATTGCTAGAAGGTAAATTTTTTTCTATCCTCTGAACACCTTGAAGAAGGGTGAATTGTAGGGTTTTCCCCGGTTACTCGCTCAGCCTCGATTGCTGATTCCACACCAGCTGTTGGGTGCAGGAGCCACCTGTGCGCAAGTGTTCCCGACACCATGGTCGTGACTTCTCGTTAGTAGCTTGAAATGGGCTGAGGTGGGGACGCTAGGCCACATGAACGTGCAGATAGCAAACCCCAGAAAATCGGGGTCTCTCGAGCGCCCCTCCCGTGCACACCCCAAACAGGCGCTGGACACGTGTTGAGACGCATGAACGAAAAGGGGCCTGCCGATTTCTTTGTGGGAATGTCAAAGTAGCCACGATGGCGGTCCCACCAGAAAGCTCGAAAGCTCGGGCTGCACCCCGGAGCCCAGACATCCCATCAGGAGAAAGGACAGGCGAGTGCAGGGAGGCGCCTCCGAGGTCGGGTGAGTGACGGGACCGCGAGCCTTCGTTCTCATGTTGAGGGGCTCGGTCACCGAGCCCCGGTCCTGGCGGAGCTGGCTGCTGGAGCCCCTCCCTGCCCCTCTCTGTCCCTCTCTGCTCTCGGCTGCCGCAGCCTCAGAGACCTGGGCAGGCGAAAGCCCGCCCTTGGGCACGGCGTCCCGGTGCAGAGACGAAGACGGGATGAGGACGTGAAACACGTCATGTACGCACCGGAGCCGCAGCCGGCAGAGAAAGAAGTCCGCAGGAGGGGACATTCTTGCAGCCGAGGACAAATGCGCAGGGATGGAGCGTTTCAGGTGCCATGTGGTGGGAGCAGGTGGTGGCTGTGGACAGGCAGGAGAGAGGCCTGCCTGGCCGTGGTGCCAGCCCCGGTGCAAAGTCGAGCCAAGGCACGAGCAAGACCCCAGCTGTCGGGTTGAGACCAGAGTGAAGTGTCCGGAGTGGGAGGCCAGGGGCTTTGATTGTGCTCTGGCTGAAAGAGGCCGTCCGGAGGTGTGGTAGGTTCAGGTCGGCTGTGCAGGTGGAACCCACAGCATCGCCGGCCGACCAGGCGTGGGGCCTGCACCCCCGGAAGAGCCTGGTGGCCGGTCATGAGCTGTGACACTCGGGGTGAGACAGGGACCCTTGGGAGCCAGGGCCACATGCTGGCTGGACACCCAGCTGGGGGACTTAGGATGAGGCCCTTCACGGAACAGAGAGGGTGGAGGCTGGAGACCCCGCCCAGGGCCACCATGGGAGGAGGCCAGGGGGAGCCTGAAGGGAGGGGTTTCAAGCTAGCAGCATCACAGCGGAGGAGAGGCTGACAGACCCCAGGGCCCTTCTGCTGAGGAGCCGGGCTCGCGGGGCGCGGGGCGGCCATAGCTTCCTCGGAGAGGTCAATCCAGGGTCCGCATTCATTGTTGGTTGTCCTATACTGAGCATTTAACTAATTTCAATTTCCAGAAGTTGTTTCTCAAATTGTGAAAAGCCAGTTTTATTAAATTAAATATGAAGTTTTTGTGAGACAAACATAAGTCACTTAAAAATGTTTTAATTTGGGGGGCACCTGGGTGACTCAGTCAGTTGAGTATCTGACTCTTGATTTCGGCTCAGGTCATGATCCCAGGGTCGTGGGATCGAGCCCCAAGTCAGGTTCCATGCTGAACGTGGAGCCTGCTTGGGATTCTCTCTTTCTCTCTCTCTCTCTCTCTCTCTCTCCCCCCCCCGCCCTTCCCCCACTCCCATTTATACTCTTTCTTTCTCCAGAATAAAAAAGAAGAAGATAAACTACATTTAAAATGTTTTTGTTACTTTTTTGTGTGTTTCTCTCACAGAGGCCTTTCTTATGCATTGCTCTGAAACGTGTCAGAAGAGTTTTCGGCAGTAATTGGGGATTTAGCAGAAATGTTTCTCTCGGTTTCTTATACTGAAACCATCAGATGTGTTTTGTCTACAAGTGCACTTACTTTAAGTGATTGGCAGAACTAAAACGTATATATGAAGCACTTTTCTTAAAAATGGATTCCCTTTTGTGTATGTAGGATATACATTTAAATTTTTTTTTTAAGTTTTTAATTTATTATTAATTTTTTTTGAGAAGGAGAGAGTGTGAGCAGGGGAGGGGCAGACAGAGGGGGAGAGAGAGTCCCAAGCAGGCTCCACACTGTCAGCACAGAGCCTGACACAGGGCTGAAACTCACAAACCGTGAGATCTTGACCTGAGCCAAAGTCGGACGCTTAACTGACTGAGCCCCCAGGCACCCCTGCATTTAAAATGTTTCTATTTCAAGCTATTTTATTAAAATTAAGAAAAAAAAGAAGTGGGGTGCCTGGGTGGCTCAGTCACTTGAGCGTCCGACTTCGGCTCAGGTCATGATCTCACGGTCTGTGAGTTCAAGCCCCGCATTGGGCTCTGTGCTGACAGCTCAGAGCCTGGAGCCTGCTTCCGATTCTGTGTCTCCCTCTCTCTCTGCCCCTCCCCTGCTCGTGCTCTGTCTCTCTCTGTCTCAAAAATAAATAAAAACATAAAAAGAAAAATTAAAAAAAAGAGAAGTTGTAAATGGTGAAGCTTTGTTTTCAAACACGGCATGTCTGTCCCCGACTTTTCCCTGGAAGTAGCGTGGGAAGCGTGGGGAGCGGGTGCGTGGTCTGTGGGCTGGGCGTGGGTGGCGGTGTCCTGGAAGCCGGCGTAGGGCCCTCCCTGAGCTCCCCCGCCAGCTCAGTCATTACTGTTCCTGACGCTGGGATGTCTCGTGTGGCCAGGCCCTGGACAGTCTCCTCGCAAGCTTGGTGCGTGTGTTTAGTGTGCGGACAAAGCACATCTCACCATATACGCGTGCACACATTTTACCACCAATATCAGCTGCCACTACTGTGTGTCTGTCACGCACCCTGCTTTACGCCTCGCAAGGGACTGAGGGGCCAGCATTGTCACCGAGGAGACGAGGCTGCAGGGGTCAGGCCTCCGTCCCAGGCAGAAGGGCGCCTTCAGAATGGCCTTGGCCGTGTGCCTCTCTTTGCTCGAAGCAGCACCTCCCGGCAGCCCCGGCTGTGTCCGACTTGGCCTGCGGGGGGGATGCTCCCTAGGACAGCGCCTGCTTGGAGAGGGTCAGCGGGCCGCTGTGCGTGGCGGCCTGCGACATGTCAGAGCGGCTAGGAGGCCTGGCACTTGTGAAGAACCTGCACTGGAAGACGGACCAGCCCTGAGGCGGGAGACGGGCCCGTGGAGCCAGAGGCAGGCTGGGCGCCAAGGTGTATGGGCCGGCTCCCGCGTCTCAGCACCTGTGTCCCCGCGTCCTCACTTAGGATCCTGCTTCCGACCTGCCAGCAGCCCCTCACCTGTGACACACGGCTGTCTACACTGGGTTCCAGTCTGCCTTGTGGTCTTCCTGGAGCCCGGGTGGTCAACATGATATCGTACCCGGATGTTCTGAAGGTGCGACAGCTTGTAGACCAGCGGGGCTCTGACCCACGTGAAGTTCAGACGTCCAGATGTGCCGTGTCCGGTAGGACTCACGTGCGGCCTGTTCCTGCCAGCACTGTTTTCGTGCCAGAGTTGTGCTGTTTTAGGCCCATCGCAGGTTTTATGCCTGCAAAACGATAAATCACCATTTTTGTTCGGGGGCTTTCTTGTTTGGTTTTATTTTTGGTTTTGTTTTGTGTTTGCTTTGCAGACCATGCCAGAGTGCTCGTGGCCTTCTTTAATTACTGGATCACACACGTCCTTCCTGAGAAACAGTGAATAGAATCGGTGCATCTATTTGAGAAGAGCTAACATTTGGCCAGAAAATGTAAAAGGCAAACATGAAATCGACAGAGACATGACTCCTGCGTACAAAAAGACGGAATCCCCTAAGTTTTCTTCACAGCCCAAATGGAACGTAGCCCAATGGGAACGTTGAAGACCTCACCGCCATGTTATTTATTCATGTGTTGTGCACAGCGGGCAAGATGCGATCTGAGACTTAAGTGAGAAATTGGGATAAAATGGAAATTTTTCACTTATCTGAAATTGCTTGTCTCAGATTACTACACAGTGATCCTGTTTTTCTGATTCTGCTAAAAATTGAAAACGGATTTTCTGTTAAATAAACTACAGTTTGAAGTTGTTATTTATTTTTATGAAGCTTAAATTGCTTTGTGTTTGCAAGTCTGTGTTCTAAGAACACCTTGTGGACATTAAATGCTCTGGTTTCAGTAGCTTGGCTCTAGTTGAATTTGTTATTTTCTTCCTTGTTTCCTCTTCTCTACTTTGAGAAAATCCCGAACATCATCGTGCTGTTTGATCCTTCCTGTTGTTCTGGTGACAGTCACCTGTGTTTAGGGTTACTGGGTTTTTTAAACATCTGTCAACTGACACACTTGTTTTAAAAATTTTTTTTAATGTTTATTTATTTTTTGCGAGACAAAGTGTGAGAGGGGAAGGGGCAGAGGGAGAGGGAGACACAGAATCCGAAGCAGGCTCCAGGCTCTGAGCTGTCAGCACGGAGCCCGACGCGGGGCTCGAACTCACGGACCGCGAGATCGTGACCTGGCTGAAGTCGGACGCTTAACCGACTGCGCCACCCAGGCGCCCCTAGGATTACTGGGTTTTTTAAACATCTGTCAACTGACACACTTTTTTTAAAATTTTTTTTAATGTTTATTTTTTGCGAGACAAAGTGTGAGAGGGGAAGGGGCAGAGGGAGAGGGAGACACAGAATCCGAAGCAGGCTCCAGGCTCCGAGCTGTCAGCACGGAGCCCGACGCGGGGCTCGAACCCACAGACTGCAAGATCGTGACCTGGGCCGAAGTCGGACGCTCAACCGACTGAGCCACCCAGGCGCCCCATCAACTGACACACATATTAGGAAATCATTGGCTCTGCCTATGAAAAACTATTTTTTATTGTGGTAAAAGGGACACAAAGTCACCATATTAGCCATTTTTAAGGGTAGGATGCTCAGCCACTACTTTAAGGCTGGATAACGCTCCACTGCATGGATACACCGCCTTCTGCTGGTCCGTCATCTGTTGATGGACATTTGGGATGTTTCCCCTGTTCCCGTTGTGAATGATGCCGCCCTGAACATCGCACACACAACCATGCGGACACTTGTCTTCCCGCCTCCCGGGGGTAGAAGTGCCTGGTCTGACAGTCACTCCGTGCATGACTTTTCAAGGAACTACCGCTCTGCCGCCCACAAGGCTGCACCGTGCCACGTCCACTAGCCCCTCGCCGAGGCACCATGGTCTCCACATCCTCACCGACACCGTTACTTCCTGTTTCCTTGATAGTGGCCATCTGGACAGCTGCAAAGTGTCTCGCGGTGGTTTGGGTTCACATTTCCCTAATGTTGAATGCTTCTCATGCCCTTGTTGGCCATTCTCTTTTTTGGAGAAATAGAGTTGATATCACTGTCCGTTAGTGAATGGGATTATTTGTCTCTTTGTCATTGGATTATAAGAGTCCTTTCATAGTCTGGATATTAATCCCTTATCAGAGAAATGATCTTGTAGTGTTTCTTTCCCATTCTGTGACTTCTTTTCTCTCTCTTACTACTGTTCTTTGATGCACAAATTGTTTACATTTTGATGGAGTCTAACTTAATTATGTTTTCTTTTGTTGCTGGTGTGCCTGGTGTTGTATCCAGGAAATAACTGCCAGACGAGTATTATTTTTCCCTCATGTTTTCTCCCAAGAGTTTTGTAGTTCTTTATAACTCTTACATTTAAGTCTTTGATCCGTTTTGAGTTAATTTCTACACATGGTGTGAGGTAAGAGTCTAATTTCATTCTTCTGTGTGTGGATGTTCAGTTTTCCCAGGATCATATATTGAAGGGATTGTCCTTTCCCCATCAAATGGTCTTGCACCCGTGTTGAAAATCATTTGACTGTGTATATGAGAGTTTATTCTGGGCTCTCTGTTCGACTCCATTGGTCTGGGTGTGTCCTTATGCCAGGGCCACACTGTTTTCATTACTGTAGCTTCGTAGAAGGTATGAGATTAAGACGTGTAAATCCTCCAACTTTGTTCTTCTTTTTTGAGATTGTTTGGGCTATTTGGGGCCCCTTGAGATTCCATGTGAGTTTTCGGCTGGGTTTTCTGTCTCTAGAAAAAACACCTTTGGTATTTTTATAGGGATTTCATGGGATCTGGAGATCACTTGGGGTGGTATGATCATCTGAACACCGTTATTGAAGTCTTCTATTCCATGAACATGGGACGTCTTTCCATTTATTTCTCTACCTAAATTCCCTGTGCTGATGTTTTGTAGTATTCGGTGGACTAGTCTTTCTCTCCATTAAGCTTATTGCTAAGTTGTTTTCTTTCTGATGCGATTGTAAATGCAATTGTTTTCTTAATTTCCCTTTCAGATTGTTCGTCACTAGTACAGACTTGCGGCTGGTTTTTGTATATTGGTTTTATATCCTGCGGAATCCATACATTAGCTCTAATCACGGTGTGTGCACACATTCTTCAAAGTTTTCTGCGCATGGGATCATCTTATCTGTGAAGGAGATCATCCTTTCTGTTCCTTCCCTTCCAGTTTGGATGCCCCCATTCTCCAGAGGTCCCCTCCCCTCACATCCCTCATGTCCTTCAGAGACACCTGTTCCACTAAGTAGAACCTTCTGGAGGCAGACTGGGACAGCCAGGATTTGCTGCCAGTTCTGGAGATCCATCGGTTTGCAGGTAGCTGCCGTTAAGCTCCCAAGCTTAACAAACGTCAGTGAGCGGAGCCACCGACCAGGCCGGGACACCTGCATGGGCCCCCACACCCTCGGTCAGGAGTGTCACCTGTGTGGGCGTCCCCCCCAGCCCCCCACACCCTGGGACAGGAGTGTCACCTGCTTGGGTGTCCCCCACCCCACCAGGGTCACTGGTGTGGACCCCCCACACTCTGGGACAGGAATGTCACCTGTGTGGGTGTCCCCCCAACCCCCCACACCCTAGGATAGGAGTGTCACCTGTGTAGGCATCCCTCCCCTCCCCTCCCACCCTCCGTCACCAGCACGGGTGTCCCGCCCACCCACTGCATCCTCTCCCCCTGACACCCAGGAGCCAGGCCCCTTCCTGCAGGGACAAGGGACCTCTCAGCAGGTGGGTGTCAGCTGCTCGCCTTCAAGGACCTCGTGGCCAGCCTCAGGAAGCCTGACTTTCTGGTATGCCATGTTGTAACCCTCTCCACAGGCCTGCAAGTTAGCAACTGTGTCTGCCAATATGAAAATATGGACAAATTCATAATTTTCCTATTAATTCTCAACATCCAATTTGCGTCCTTTAATAACGAACAGTTTACATTTAACATACTGCTGATGGAGAGGAAAACCCTCCAAGTGGCAGACAGGGCCCTTTACTTGGTTTCCTTCTCCGCACACAATCCCTGTAAACTGTCCCCCTCCTCCTGCCACATCTCGCTGGGTCTCACGTTCTGTGTGCTCCTGACCACACTCGGAAATGCAGAGAAGCAGGGACAGAATCTGACAGGTGGGATGGTCAGCCGGCTCCGTCTCATTCTAATTCCAAACGGAAGAATGCCTCTTCCAGAAAACAACAGCAAATAAATCCTGTCTCTAATGTGTCAGCATCAATACGATAATCTGTTTATCCCCATGGGGCTGAAGTTGGTTAGTAATTAGATCCATTTATCTTTTATGATAGTGCACAGTATTCGTGGAGTCCATGTAATTTGTTTTCTGTGAACCGTACCCATCACGGCAAAGAGAAGGAAGCTCCCGGGAAATGGGAGGAATATTTATTAGCTCGTTAATATTGAGACAGTGGTGCCTGGGAGAAAAGCCCACCCATGCTTTCCTGCCGTCCTGAAGCCCGAGAGCCTAGAGGAGGCCACGGCGTGTGCGTGTGAGCACTTCTTGCCCCCCACGACCCCGGTGCTGCAGTGTTTTCAGAGAAAAGCTGTGCTGAGTTCACCTGCACCCACCTAGCTGATTCTGGATTTTTCTTCTGTGTCCAGCACTTACTCCAGGGAACGGGTCTCGTCATGTGGGCCACTCACTCTTCAGAGAGTCTGATGAAAGCATCAGACCATCTCCAAAATAAGGAGTATTCACACATTTCCACCCTACCCACCCCCACACACAAATACCGTGTGCAACTTTAAAGAGGCATATTCTCCAGTGTGTTAATGTTCTACTTCTGCACAACAAACTACCACAAACCAGTGGCTTAAGACAGCATCCATTTATTCCCTCCCAGTGTCTGTGGGTCAGGGGCCCGGGCTGCCTGGGTCATGTGCTCCAGGCCTCACTGGACCTGGACTGTTGGCAGAGCTCTGTTCCTGTGGTTCAGGACCAAGGTCCCGGTTTCCTTGCTGGCTGTTGGCCAGGACATCTCTCAGCCCCTTGGGGACCCCCAGGTCCCAGCCACAGACCCCTCTGAGTCCCTCCGAACCTAGCAGTGACCCCTTCAACCCTGGCAGAAGAATCTAGGAAGAGCTGAGCTTTCTCCAAAGGGCTTCCCCTGACGGATGCAGCCCCACCCCCCCTCCCCAGAATGCTCTCCCTTTTGACCAATTTAAAACTGATAATTGGGGACCTTCAGGACACTGCAATAAATGCGGGCAAGGCTTTATCGTACTGACGACTGCCCATGGGGCACCCTGCCGCTTCTCAGTGACCGCCACACAAGATGCCTGGGTCGTGCACACATAAGTCACAGAACACATGGGTGTCCTGTGTATACACGCACATGAGTCAGCACACACGGGTGTCTGGTGGGTACACGCATGAGTTGGCACATGCAGGTGTCAAGGACTGTTGTAAAAATTGTGTGATTAACCCAAGGGAGGCTCCTGTCACGGAACCTGCTGCAGAGCGGAGGTGGAAAAGAGTGTTTACTGACCTAGTCCCGGGAAGTTGAGATCAGTGAGTCGGCCTGGTCAAGTGGTGTCTCTTATTTGGGGAAAACACAACAGCACTCCAGTTCCCTCAGCCCAGATTTTTAAAACCCTCCACAAATGAATGTATTTCTTACACTCCTGATTTTGTCTTCCTTTTGGCTGTGTAAATACAAATTTCCAGAAAATAATGTTATCATCAACACGGACTCCAAATATTAAACCCTCTTCTTCCCCTTAGTGGGTTTTTCAGGGAATACATTCCTAGAGGACAAACACCCTGTGCAAAAGCCCCCTTGGCCCCACCATGGCGATGCCACCCTCCGGGACGGGTCCCTGTCACCGTCACCGCCTTCCTGCGCGGCTGGCTCGCTGGGTTTCCTTCCCTCCAGCCCCCGGGCCTCGACCTTTGCCCTTCGGCACTGGGGGCAGCCGTGGGTTCACAGTGACTGTTCATACTTGGCACGGAAGGGGTCCGATGCAGAACATGCCGCCCCAAACACGGCTCTGGCATGTCAGCCGCCGGGGGCCGAAGGCGCTAGAGAGGCAGCAGACGGACGGACGCGCTCCCTACCTCCGCCTTCCCCCCCGAGGCAGGCCGTGACATTTCCTGAAGGAAGCCACCCTCCCTGCGCCGGGGAGAGCGGAGACTTCCTGTCACCAGAGACGGGCTGACACCCCCAGCAGCCCGGTCGTCCCCCGTGTCTCCCCGTCTCTGCTGCCTGCTCACCGCCCCCCCCCCCCGCCGTCTTCATTTTCTCGCTGCAGACTCCACGCATGCGTACAAATAAATACTAACACGTGCGTCAGCCTAAGTCCTGGGCAGTGTGACCGCCCACAACCAGCCAGAGCAGAGACGGAGGCCGCAGGAGGTCAGAGCAGCCACGAGGAACGTGAAGGGTCGTGCAACACACGTTCCTCGGGGCCGCTCTCAGTGTTCTAGCACCTTCTGGACCAGGAGGATGATGTCTGTGCTGCTGGGTAACAGAAAGTCCATTTTAGGCAAACTGTGAGTGGCATCAGCCATACGGGACAGTGGGTGCCACACAGAGGGTGAAACAGCGGGGACGAGGTCTGAGGAGGGGTCGCCAGGCCTCACCCGGGTGGCCAGCAGGCCGAGGCCGCCGAGGAAATGCTGTAAGCAGTCCCCATAAGATGCCTGGAAAGGACGGTCATCTGTCAGCCGTTGCGACGGTCGGCTTTACAGAATAAATAGCCCACGTCAGTTCTTGTGACATAAGAGCTGCTTTTAATGGTCTTGTTATTTGGCTGCCGTACGCTTGGCAAACTGACAAAAGACAAACGGGACTTTCCGGCATGTTCTATCCACTAATAAAATGTGGGTTGTGTCTCACGATTCCACTGAACTTGACTCAGCGTGGGTGCGCGGGCGCGTGGCGAGGGAGAGGACGCCCAGGCTGGAGCGAGGAGGCCCGTGGGGTGCAGGAGCAGAGCGGAGGGGCCTGCGGAGGAGGCCAGCAGCTAAGGAAGAGGCGAGGGAAGAGGGCCCCACGGGGAAGGGCTCTCAGCCTCTTGCTGTCCCGGCCAAGACACCACGGCAGGGAGGCCGGAACAGGTGTCCGTTCCTCACAACCCTGGCAGCCGAGGTGCGGCTGGTGTGCGGCGAGCCCTCGTCCAGGCCTGAGTTCAGGGACAGGGGCTCTGTCGTCCGTCCTCTGCGCACAAGGACACCAGCCCAGGGGCCCCGGCCCCACCCTGTGACCTCACTCTCTGGCTCCTCAAAGACCCCACCTGCAAATACAGTCACACTTGGGACGGGCCTTCAGCGTGGGCTTTGGGGGACAGGGGGCAGCCCGTAGCGGGCGGAGAACAATTGGAGAAGAAAGAGGGCTGGTCCGAGGTGCCGAATGGCCAGAGACCCAGGAGGAAGCTCCGCAGGGGCCGCAGGCGCCTCCCAGCAGAGGGGACGAGGGGCAGCCGCCACGTCTCTGGCCTGTGAAGTATGGAGCCCCCGCCCTTGGTGCGTGGCTGAGGGTGGCACGTGGAGCTGGCAAGGCTCACCTCCCAGGGGCCACGTCGTGGAGCTGTCGCAGTGAGGAGGCGCCTGCGGTGTTCAGACCCTGCCGGGGACACCGATCCTTGGGTCGAGACCAGGGCGACCTCGTGCCCGCGAGACGGGTGGAGCAGTGGCCTAGCTGGGCGGGGCCTGGGTGCCGTCCCAGGTGCGGGGGGCCATCCGGCTCTTCCCACTGCATGCGGTGTGCTGGGTACCTGCACGCACGGTGGGGGGGGGGGGTTCTCCTGACCCCCGTGGGAGGGACCCCAGCGCCCCGCCCACTCACGTGCTGTCACCTGTACAGGGCAGGCTGCACTGAGGAAGCTCCTACTGTGTGCTCACCTGTTGGAGGTGCTGAGACCCTGAGGGTTGGAGGCAGGATGCCCGTGGCCATGCGTGACCGTGGGCTTTGGTTTTCCATCTTCCCTCCACTGAGGATTGTCAGGTGGGACAAATTAACCCAAGCGCAGAAACGCTTTGGGTCGGACTTTAAACCTTTACAATTTCATGTCTTGTTTTCTTCAGTGGAGAAAATAAAATGTAGCGAGAGGCTCAGAGACCCATGGGAGGTCTAAAATGGACACAGGGGATGCTTGACTATCCACGCAAATGTGCCCCTGAGAGCAGGACTTTGTGCAAACATTCGTGCGCTGGGGGCAGGTGGTGCATGCGGCCTGGCAACGGGCTGGCCTCTGTTTCCTATTTTTGTCCTGACTGGGAGTCCTTCCACAGAAGGTCACCTGAATGTCTTCAGTGCAGGTGGAAAGGAAACTACGAAAAATATAATTGTACCAGTTTTTCTGTTGGTTGTCCGGGAGGGAAAAATACACAGAAGGAGCAGTTTGCTCGAACCTGATTGCAACTTCACAGACCAGACTGGAAAGAAATCAAAGAGCTTCACAAAAACAAAGCTTTGATGACGAGCCTTTGGAATCACACAGCACGGCCCCCAAGATAAACCAGAAATACCCAGCAAATCAGCCCCGCGTTTACTATCTGGCCTGGCCTCTACTCTGCCAGGAGTTCATCCTGAATTTACACCTCCAACAGTCGTTTTAGCTACATCTCCACACACACGTACATGTTATGGACTGTGATACATAATTACGTGTGATAATGTGTAATATGCAATGCACACGGACAGCGTCTGTTGCTAGTGATAAACTTCACATTTTCACCCGGAAGCTTGAATTTTGGAAAACCTGTATCCATCAGTGTTATTGACGTGGTTTCCTATTCCGCTTTGCAACTGACTTGTAAGAATCTGCAACTTACCGGGTTTTGCTGTTGCCTAAAAGTATCCATAATTATTCAGAAAGGCTACTAACATACTCCTCACTTTTCCCGCTCTATAGTAAATTTGCCAAAGAGCTTGCTTTTGAAAATGAAAGTTACTTGTCATTAAAATGTGTTATTTGTGTTAACATATGACGGGTTTGTTATTCTTTTAAGTTAACTAACATAAACTTTGTATCTCCGTTGCAATTTCTAGCGTGGTGAGTACTGACGTCCACACATGCACACAGCACAGCCCACCGTGTTCCTCACAAACTCTCAGGCCTACGTTCAGGAGCCACTGCCGTCTACACATCTGCGCCAATTCCCCCAGACTCCTCGGAGAAGGGCTGATTCCAGGCCCCGAGCAGAGGTACCCGGGGGTCGGAGTTTCTTGTTCCAGGAAGCACGTAAGGGCTCAGACAGTGCAAAGGACTCACCAGAGTGACACAGAAGCCAAACTGGGAATCAGGTAAGCACCCAAGACAGCAATGACCTTAGTGGATCAAACAGTCGGAGTTTGGGGACGAGGGGGGTCACGTGGCCCCTGGCAGGCCACCCCGAGTCCCACAGTAACCGCCAGTGGGGAGGCGGGAGCCCGGCCCCCTGCTGGGCAGAGCCGACCCTTCCCCAGATGGACTGCAGCCAGTCGCTGGGGGCTCCCACGAGGGGGAGCTGTTGGGGGGGAAGGAGTGGGCCCCACGCGAGGTCCCAGCGAGTCCACGAAACCTTCCCCAGGGACGGCGGGGGTGTCCTCGCTCTCGGGCAGTGTCGGGTTTTCCATATGGCTCGGGAAGAGGGAAGGCATGTGCGGTGGGGGAGTCTAGGTGAGAGGTGCGCGCGGTCTGTTCTTGCAGCTTCTCTGCGGGAGGGAGCGTGTTCGGATCCGCGGGAGGGAGCGTGTTCGGATCCGCGGGAGGGAGCGAGTTCGGATCCGCGGGAGGGGGAGCGTGTTCAGACCAGAAGCTGGGAGGGAAAGGGGTTCACTTACGGAGGGCCACATGGAAAGCGCTCCGCCACACAGCTTGTCGTCTGAAACAAGCTGGGCCTCACCTCACCGGCTGGTTGCCCTGCTGGGAAGGGCGGGTTCAGCGCCCCCCCCCCCCCCCGCCCCCGACCCCGACCCCGCGCGGTGAGAGGGGCTCCCCAGGCCCCTCCCCTCAGTCGGAACCTCCCGCCTCAGCTGCCTTCCCGCCAGCCCTGGGGCGCTCCTGCCTTCCTTAAGGGCAGTGGGTGGTGGCCCTCTAGGTTCTGGTGGGGGAGACGCTCCCTGGCACTCCGATCCCAGGGTGGGGGGCGCACCGCGGCCTACCTCGAGCCTCAAGAGGTTCCTCTCACCTGGCATTCCGGGTCAGCAGCCCTAGCAGTGCTCTACACACAGAGACCAGCCTCCACCTTCGCGTCTCTCCCTGACCCTCCTGCTCGGGAATCGCCACCAAGGCCCTTGGGCTCAGTGACTGCCCCGTGAGGGGGCTTCTTTAGAGGCATAAACTCACAACTCACGATGATGAGGAGAAGGGAGAGGAAGCAAAGCCCTTGGGCAGATCTGGAAAATCAAATCCTAGTCTATTGGTACGAAAGACAATGAGCAAGAGAAAAGGCCGTGTACAGACTGAGTGTGGTCACATGGGAAAGAGTGAGCAGCATGATTAATTCAGCAACTGGAGCCCAGGAAACAAAAGGACGGCCACCAACCGTCCAGCCAACCACACACGAACCAACCAACCGAACAAGCACACAACCAACCGAACCACAAAAGAGCAAGCTACCCACCGTGGTGGGCGTGTGATGTACAAGCGCACTCACAGTTTGAGACGCGAAATCTGCTTTTCTGAGACTTGGAAGTCTCTGAGAGAAGGCAAAAGAAAACTAATGAAATGCGTATCAGATTTCTTAAATGTCAGCAACTCCGAGAGAACCCTGGACGTGCTGATACACACACACAAAGCTCTGCACAGGCCTAGTGACTATTTGCTGTGTCTGCTTCACCGACAGCCTGTTGCTCTCGCTGTCTGCACACAGGGTAGAGGAGACCTCGGGAAGGCACGCCGTCTGCGGACGACGGCAGGTGCCAGACCTAGACGAGGGGCGGAGCCCAGCACCACCGCTCTTCCCAAGACGCCCACACCTGTGCCTCGGACTGGGGCGGCCGCTGAGTCCCGCTGCGGACCCAGGCTCTGCGGAGACACTTCCGAGGACACGGCGAGAGCGTGGCTCCTGGTTTCCGCCCGTTGGCGAAGCTTCTGTTGGGAGTGTGGCCAGTAGGCGTTTCTAACTGAAGAGAAGGTGCCCAAGTTGGTGGAGCTGGAAAATCGTTTACTTTTGTACTAAAAAGCTCCTTCAGACACTCACTCATGATTTTACCATTGTACCCTCTCTCTTCCCGATAGTAAGATGCATTTATCTACGCACGTGCCGTTTTCCATTAGGAAAAATGCAACATTTATGCATAAAATTATTAACCGACATTGAGAAAGGGGTTCAGGGAGGCACGTGTCAGGAACAGAAGGAGAGGGGAGACAGGGGACGTTCCCGGGGATCCCCCACTAGGCGGACCCTCTGCAGCCGAGCCGCGGGGCGGGGCGGGGCGGGCGGGATTACTTCCCCCCACCCCAAGCTTGCTGACGTTGGCCTGTGTGTCTCAAGCTCCCCCACGCCTTACTCTGTCAGTCTCCTGATAGCAGGTGCCCAGGAAGGGCCTCACGGGGGGCGTCACGGAGAGACCACGGCTCAGCCGCGGGGGGACGTGGCTTGTGAGCCAGGCTGCGCAGGGCGGCCGCGCCGGTGCCGTGAGCACAGTTGGAGCCTGGACCGGGCTGAGGCTCCTGTGGGACAGACTCGGTATCACCTGCTCACACTTCCCAACACCCCACAGGAACACCCTTAGGATGCCCGTGTGGAGGGTGGAGCAAGGGGAAAAAGCTTCTCCCCCACCCCGGGTTCCAGGGGGGGCCCTGAAGTTCACCTGCAGCCACACCGCGGCACGTGCGTCTCCCCCCACCACCGGGTTCTCTTCCCTCCCCTCCGGGTTCTCTCCCCGCCTCCCCCCGGGTTCCAGGCGGGGCCCTGCAGGTGCACGTGCGCCCACACCGAGGCACGTGGAAACCCCGGAGTGTGCTAGCAGGTGGAGGGCCCCCCATCGCAGGAGAGGCTCCTGGCATTGGGACCGGCCTCACCAGCACCTCGAAGAACAGAACATTGGCAGCGGGGAGGTGACCCAGAGGGAGGGACTTGGGCTTTTAGGGCAGCAAACCTGGAGGGTAGAGGTTGGGGAACCAAAGGAGGTCACGGTGCCCACAAGGGCGGGCAAGGGTCTAGCACGACCCCTCCTCTTCCTGGCCCGGGAGAGGGGAGCCTTTGCCCACGGCATTTCTGTCCTTGTTCTAGGCCCACGGGTGGAGCAGGGAGCAACTGTGTCTCGTGTGTCTTCTCAGCCAAGTGGCCTGTGCTGCGGTGGGTGTTGTGGCTTCCGGCTCCTTCCAGGGCCGTCCAGCTGTGGTTCAGGGTGCCAGTGGCCTGGCAGGACACTCGGGAAGAGGGGGCCAGGGCTTGAGGGAGGAAACACGAGGGAGAAACACGGCGGAGCGGGTGGTGAGTGGAGACCCTCGGAGGACTGTGGGCAAGAGACAGAAACATTCTGTCTCCTGGGAAGGTCACGGCCGAGGGCAGCCTCCTGGAGGAGAGGCGTCCTCGTTCGCCACGGTGTCGGTGTCGTTTCCTCGTCTTAGCTGGTTAACAACCAGAAGCATCGACCGCGTTCCTTGCCCCGGAAGCAAGCGCGGGCAGAAGGGGCGGCCGCAGGGTCAAGTCCCTTTCCGGAGCGAAGCCCACATCTGCGTGCCTCCCCCGCGAGAAGTAGCCATTCAAGTCCTTCCCGCATTTGTTTGTTGGCCACACGTTCTTATGAATCAGTTCTGTTTCATCTGAACCTCGTGGCCCTGGTCGGACGAGGCCACTTGAATTCCCCGGACCCAGGCGTCCTCGGGGAATAAGCACCACACCCTCATTTATCCCTAAGAGAATTAACGGTAATCCCCTGATCTCCGAATGACTGCATAAACCGCCTGCCACGCTCTGGCCCTGTGGGACAGCAGGCAGGCAGCGGGCCACCTCGGTCACCCCCACCCCTGCTCCGTCCACAACGCGCCCCTTGGCCTCCCAGAGACGCCGTGCCCCAGGACCTTCCCTCGGCATCTGCTCTGGAGAGACGGGTCAGTTCTTCCCAGGGTGGCCGGCGTCCTCCGCCAGGCCGATGTTTGCTCCCTTCTGACGCTGTACTCCCTGGGGCTTCTGTCTCTGCGGTCAGCAGGTAAATTGGGTGACACTGCTCACCTGCGGTCATTCTGTTCCCTAAGCCTCCCCGAATTGCTCACATTGTCTGTGACACTTTCCTGAACCAGCTGCGAGAAAGGCCTTTCCCGTCACCCTCAGATGACCACGGCTCCCCTACGAAGGCAGGGGAGAGTTCCATTTATCCCCTACCCGGTAGGAGCCAGCTTCCGGGTGGAGACTCCACGGGGACAGCTAGGTGTGTGTGTGTCCATCTCTCTAGCCAGTTAGGGACTCGCAGATTTTCCTGGGGCCAGCGGGAGCCCCCTGAAGCTGCCCCTGTGTCCTCCCACTGTGCTGTGTTTTCGAGTTACCATTGCTGTCTGAAAGCAGCAGATGGGGGGGGGGGGCCTCACACTTCCTGTGCCCAGAGCAGGAATCAGCCGCTTCTCCAGGGATGGGTTCGGAATCAGAATCAGTATTTTTCAGAACCCTTCTTCTTCACAGACTCCCCCTACCGCCACCGCCCGTGTGGTTCATAACATCAGGTAGGTTTGGGGTACCTTCACCCCTATAAAACCTGGCACAGTTCCTGGTACATAGAAGGTGCTGAATAAAAAAAAAATAGAATGTCAGTTTTCTTCCTGCCCCTAGACTGACAACCTGCACTGAACCAGAGCATGAATTTAAGCCCAAAATAACCCACATTGACTTGCGGTGTCTCGCTCAACGTAATTGTCAGTCTCAGGGGCGCCTGGTGGCTCAGTTGTTTCAGCGTCCGACTCTTGGTTTCAGCTCAGGTCCTGATCTCGTGGTTTGTGAGTCTGAGCCCATCATGGGGCTCTGTGCTGGCAGTGTGGGGCCTGCTTAGGGTTCTCTCTCTCCCTCTCTCTCCGCCTCTCCCCCACGCACAATATCTCTCTCTCATAAACTTTTATTTTATTTTATTTTTAATGTTTATGTATTCTTGGGACAGAGACAGAGCGTGAACAGGGGAGGGGCAGAGAGAGAGGGAGACACAGGATCCGAAGCAGGCTCCAGGCTCCGAGCTGTCAGCACGGAGCCCGACGCGGGGCTCGAACCCACAGACTGTGAGATCATGACCTGAGCCGAAGTCGGACGCTCAACCGACTGAGCCACCCAGGCGCCCCTGTCTCATAAAATTTTTAAAAGTACATCGGTTTCGTATCGAATCTAGCCATTGAAAAGAAAACGTGGTAAGCGGCTCCCAAGTCGTGTGTTTTCCGGAGATCACCGATCTTCCTGTGACCGCACCCGCCTGGGACCGCACTCAGCCTCCGTCTCCTCCTCCAGGCCCTGTGTCCACACAGTCCCACGGGGGCTGGGGCCCTGCCCTGTGAGTCTGGGGGACACTCAGTGCACAGCACTGCTTGTCACCGTCCCACCGGGGAGACGTGGTGAAAGCCACTGGCACCACCGCCGGAATCCCCGCGAAGTCCCCTCCTGATTCCCCGCCTTGGCCCCAGACGCCCCAACGACACAGCCGGAATGCCCACCTGCACCTACTTGTCTGCGGACTCTGCCCACCCACACCTGCTTGTCCGCAGACTCACAACCCGCACAACTGTGCTCTGCGTGCTCCCTGCAGACAAGAATGTGCCCTCTGTGCCGTCAGAGTCTGCCTGGGTGCCGGTACCCGCACTGCTCTGAACAGGCTGTCAGGACAGGCGGATGTCCCCCAGGCCCACCGCCCGTGCCACACGCTCCCGTGAGCATGTGGCCAAGTCTCACCTCCTCTTCGGACCTCACCCTGACCCCTGGGGCACCTGGAGAGACCCCAGCGTGTCGCGTCAGCTCTCGATCCCCGTGTGTCTGCTGTTAGCTGGGCCTTCTACACACCCTGCACCCCCAGAAGGGCCCCTTGCAGCCCAGGGTCGGCCAGCCCACACGCTCCAGGTGGGTGATGCCCCAGGCCCGTCTCCCAGGCCGGGAGCTGGCGGGTCTGAGTCCGCCTTCCTGCGGAAGGACTGTCTGGCGATCCGGAGCTGGCTCCCGGTGCCACAAATGGGCTGACCTGAGCTTCTCGGGTGCATGGCTGCCACAGAGCTCAGCTCTCGCCCGGGGGACTGAGAACGTTCCACAGACAGGCAGGGCGCCCCTGTGGGCGCTCTCTGTGCTCGGCCTCGAGGGGGCAGAGCACAGACGGGAGGAGCTCGTTCCCAGCCAAGAAGGCGGCTTCCTCACCGAACACAAAAGCCACTTTGAGTTGTGCTGTTTTCTCTGTAAGCTCCGCTCACTGTGCACGTTCTGGTAGCACAACACCTCAGTGCCCGAAGGAAGCTCTGTCTTCCGATCTCCCCAAACCTTGGGAGACAGCAGCAAAGCGCTCTGGAGAGTTCAAACCCCCTTTGTCCTCACTCACGGCGTCAGTCACATGCGGCCAGTGCTTGTGCACGTGTGTGGAGACTCGGGCCAGCGCTTTCCAAGTGATGCGCTTACCGCGGAAATGCAGGGGTCCCTAAATCTTTCTGCTGAGCTGTAAATCACGTGCAGCCACGTGCAGATTTCCAGAACAGACTCACCGGAGCAGGTCCACTGGGACGCGGCAGACCTAGCAGGCATCGGGCACGGGGGGGGGGGGGGGGGGGGGGGCCAGGCTGTTCCTGCTCGCTCTGCTCCGTTCCACGTGAACCCAGACCAAGGGCCACGGCCACCCGGCGCCGGGTCAGCCCGGGGGGGTCACCCCTCTGCGCCCTCAGCTGCGGGGAGGACGTGTCCCGCTCTGCCCCGGGCAGGGCCCCGCCGCGCGTACCTGAGCGTGGACACTCGGTAAATGTGCGGTGGTGTATGCATACAGGGGGCTGGTCCTCGGCCGAGGGACGCTGTCACATGGGGAGACCGTGGTGGCGTGCTCGTTTCTGTTCACGCCCTAAGACTGAGACGTCTCGCTCTTTGCGCATCTAACCGTGGATTGCAGCCGCCGTCCTGTATTCCACAGTCTGAGCTGACGGCCCACTCCGTGGGCCCCACGCCCCCATCTCCCTTCCCCGGTCAGTAACGGGTTTGCTCTGACCCGCTGGGCCGGCCGCATAGCTGTGTTCTGACGGCGAGGCTCCTGGGGGCAGCGAGGGGCGTCACTCCCGGGCCTCACGGAAAGACCACGGTCGCCACATTCCGTGCCTCCCTGGAGCAACCTGACGTGGCCACACACGCCGGCCTCAACCTGCAGAGGCTGGGTCAGGTGGTGGCAGGATGGCTGGAACGGAAAGAAGGAGGAGGTGTCGCCAACCCTGGGGCCTGGCCACGTCTCCCTGGAAGGTGGGCCTGAGGAAGCAGGCGGCCATGCCCACCCTCACCAGCCCACTCCCCACGTGGGCTCGCCCGACACAGCACAGCACGCCCAAGGTGCGTGAGGCCACGTGCAGGTGCATCTGGGTCTGTACAGAGCAGGGCCATCCCATCCCCGCCACCCCCTGCCTCACTCGCTCCAGGACGCCCACCCCACGGGCGCCCCCACCTGGCGCACACGCTCCTTGCCGGCTCCCCCTCCGGATGGGTGTCTCATCCCCTCTGTGACTCGAGCAAGTATCCTCGCACGCTTCCTCGGGGACCGCCCCTGCGGGATCAGCTCGTCCCTCCGTTTCCTAGGGTTCTGTAGGGATTCCGTGGTCCTCGAAGCCCGGTGGGAATTCGCTGAACGCTCTGGGTGCATATCCCTCCTCTGTGAGGACATCGTAAGACCCCTCCGGCATCTCAGATGTCCGTTAGCTGTGCTCGGTGCATCCTTACTGAACTGCCCAGTCTCCCCCAATTTCCGACCCGTAAAAAATCCTGAGTGGTGCCATGGTCTTCGTTTGTTGTTCGCCAGCAGTTACTGGAACATGTGGCTGATTTATGGATAGATTTTCCTTGTTCGTGAACCCTCGCACTGACCCTCACTTGTTCACGGTGCCCAGTCTCCTTGTGGTCACGGATTCGGTTAGTCAAATCTTCACATTCACAAGCGAGGTGGACCATACTTCCCTTGCTGTCTTCACACCGTGGCCACCCCGCCTGGGCTGCTCTCCTGACAGCCTAGCGTGACAGGAGACCTCTCCCCACCCTGCGGTGCTGTCTCCTGTTCTTCCTGCCCTTCCTCCTCCTCAGTCTCTGGTCATGGCTGTTAGACCTACGTGATCTGAAGCTCCCTCTTCTCACCCCCTGTTCCTTCGCCCCGTGTTAGGATTGAGTTGTGCTGAAGTCCTGATGTCCAGGCCTCAGAAGGTGACATTTGGAAATAGGGTCATTGCATATGTGATCTGTTAAGCTGCGGTGAGGCTGTACTAGAGGAAGGTGGGTCCCCAGCCCAGTGTGACTGTGCCCTTATAAGAAGGGAAAATATGGACGCCGACATGCACACGGGGAGAAAACCACGTGAGACAGAGGCAGACGATGGGGTGATGCATCTACAAAGCCACGCAAAGATTCCTAGCCGCTGGAAGAGAAGTCGAACATTCTTCCTCACAGCTCCCAAAGGAGCCACGCCCCCTGGCACCTTGATCCTGGACTCCCAGCCTCCAGAACTCTGAGACAGATCATGCTTTCTATCGTGTGGGCCTCCGGTTCATGGCATTTCGTCACAGCGGCCTGAGCAAACTAACACACTCTCCGTCCGTCACACACGCCTCTGGTCCCTTCCTGGCGTCCGCTTTCTGAGGACCTATGCGGACGCACCGGGACTCCACGTGACAGTGGAGTGAGGACACTCACAGGGTGGCCCAGCGAACATCCACACAGAAGAATAAACAGGTCTGCAGGTAATGTCCGGTGACCTTCATGAGTCCTGCTAGTCTAGTGCACTGACAGGGAACACTGTGAGGGGCTGGAATTTTCTTTGTACCACTCACCCAAAGAAAATCTCGGTTGAGGATTCATGTAATCAGAGTAACTTGAGTTGGGTTTTTACCTGATAAAACTGTGGTATATTCAACCTGACTGCCTGCATTATGGTTCCCCAGAGAAACAGAACGATAAGAGATATATAAAAAAATATTTAGCATAAGGAAGTGGCTCACGTGGTTGGCCCAGCAAGTCCAAAGTCTGAGGGTAGGTGGGCAGATTAGAGACCCAGGACAGCCCGTGTTCCAGTCCAAGTCTGAATGCCACACCCTGGAGAATTGTCTTTTGCTCAGGCAGAGGATGGCCTTTTTGTTCTAGCCAAGCCTTCAACTGATTGGATGAGGCCCACCACAGTAGGGGGGGGCACTCTGCTTTCTGGAAGTCCACTGATTTAAATGTTAATGTCATCCAAAAACCACCTCACAGAAACGGCCAGAGTAACGTCTGATTAAATACCTAAGCACCGTGGTCTGGTCACATGCACACATAAAACTAGCCAACACACTGCATTTCCAAGGAATCAGAGAGGATTCCGTTTCCATGCGATAAGGACAGTGGCAAACAGCACACAAAACTGTGTTTTAGGTGTTGTCAGTTCAGAGATGGAGACGGGAGGGTGGGGAGGGTGGGGAGGGTGGGGAAGAAGCAGACGCTCTCCGAGGTGAGGATACGGGACGCCGGGGTGCATGACTCCCGGCCATCGGTGCCACCCTGACAGGTCAGTTTTGTTCGTTGTTGGTTGTTCGCCTCGGCAATGCCAGCCTCTCCCCTTGAGGGGAGGTTGAAATGCTCATGTGGCTGTTGGGGGTCAATGTCATTCGTGTACCCGGTGAGACCCAGTGTGGACAACCCATGCCTGCATAACTACTGACAAATGGAAGTCAGCTTTTAGGGGCTCCCGTGGTTTAGCTGCACAGCACTTACCTGAGTTCAAGCTGGAATCGGGTCCAACGTCACGCTGTCCGTGATGAGCCTGACACAGAGGAAAACCCAGCTGGCCTCTTGGGGCCCTGATTTCTACCCTAAACTGAAAACCTTACTGGCGGTGCTAATTCCTGAGGTTTGCTTTGTGGGTTGGCACGGCCCGGACACGCCCAAAGTGCTGGCGGGTGGGCAGTGCTCAGTGCTCAGTCTCTCCCGGGCCGGCGGCTGGGCAGTGCTCAGTGCTCAGTCTCTCCCGGGCCGGCGGCTGGGCAGTGCTCAGTGCTCAGTCTCTCCCGGGCCGGCGGCTGGGCGGTGCTCAGTGCGCAGTCTCTCCCGGGCCGGCGGCTGGGCGGTGCTCAGTGCGCAGTCTCTCCCGGGCCGGCGGCTGGGCGGTGCTCAGTGCTCAGTCTCTCCCGGGCCGGCGGCTGGGCGGTGCTCAGTGCGCAGTCTCTCCCGGGCCGGCGGCTGGGCGGTGCTCAGTGCGCAGTCCCTCCCGGGCCGGCGGCTGGGCGGTGCTCAGTGCTCAGTCTCTCCCAAACTGGTTGGGCAGACACAGGGGCCGCTGCCCTGGCCACGTCCCAGCTGGCTGAGCCACATTCTTTCTTATCTCCGTCCACCTCTTCGACCTCATCACGAAGCAGCTCCCCAGGGCTGTGTGTCCGCATCTATGCAGGCTGCGCCCCGGGAGCTCACCCTGTGTTTTCACGGGCGGTGGCCCGCTGCGTCCCTGAGGCCGCAGCAAAGATGACACATTCACCCCCGAAAGGAACAGAGGAGGAACACTGCCCTCTGTCAGGAGACATCGCAGAGAACACGGTGTCATGTGACTGGCAACGTAAATTATTGTTGACAACCGGAAAAGCGTTTGTAACAGAGCCCATTGGAGCTTTTTAAAATCCTCGTAATGTCTCCCTCTCTCTCTGCCCCTCCCCCGTTCATGCTCTGTCTCTCTCTGTCCCAAAAATAAATAAAAAAAAACGTTGAAAAAAAAAAATTTAAAAAAAAAAAAAATAAAAGGGGCGCCTGGGTGGCCCAGTCGGTTAAGCGTCCGACTTCAGCCAGGTCACGATCTTGCGGTCCGTGAGTTCGAGCCCCGCGTCGGGCTCTGGGCTGATGGCTCGGAGCCTGGAGCCTGTTTCCGATTCTGTGTCTCCCTCTCTCTCTGCCCCTCCCCCGTTCATGCTCTGTCTCTCTCTGTCCCAAAAATAAATAAAAAAAAAAACGTTGAAAAGAAAAAAAAAAAAATTTTTAAATCCTCGTAAAACACTGGAAACTGACAAAGGAATACGTGTGACCCGTGTGACCCCTCCCGAGTGTCCTGTGGTGACCGATGTGTGGAGACACCCAGGCTGCGGTTAGGGACAAACAGCAAGGAAAACGCCTCTTTCAGCTAATTGTTAAGGTATTTAATGTTCCAGGAAAAGTGTTAAAGTTCTCAGGGTTCGATAAATGATGGTGGCATTTTTCACACTGAAAATGCTGGAACAGATCCTGTTTATGCTCTGTTTTCAGGAGGCGGGTCGAAGGCTTTCTCAACAGTGGGCCAGTGGATTCGGGGAGACGAGGGTCGGCTAACGGCACAGGCGTGCTTTCTGCCGGTTGCGAGATGTGAGGTCGTGACGTAACGGCCACTCGTTTATGTCCACGAGGGTCCCCGGTGAGACGCGCGTTGTTCCGCTTGGTCTTCTGCCGGATCAGCCTGAACGGTTTCCCCGGTCCTCCTGCAGGTGCTCTGTGTCCAAACCTGGCACGGGCTCAAGGTCAGGGCACGTGAGCCAGAGCCCTGGGCGCCCACGGGACTGGGCTTCCCTGCGACTGTGGAGCTCAGCCCTCAGGCGGTGGCCGCCCATCCAGAGGCCTGTGCGTCACCGCTAGGGGCTGTCCGGGTGGGTGTGGCGGCATCATCAAGGCCCTTCTTAGCTGGAACATGTGTGACCCAGAAGAGCTAGGGCAGTCCCCACCCCCGCGTGGTCAGCTGGGGAACAGACACCCCCCGAGACCAGCAGCAAGTGGCCGGTGTGCCAGCGGGGCTGCTGGGGTGTTGTGCCTCCGGTTCCTCGCCCAGGACCAGGTGACAGCGGCAGGACTAAGGGAGACAAGCGCCTTGTGTCCTCAGGAGGCCAGACCGCACCTCCGGGAGCCCTCACACGGCCAGCGACTAGGAGGCAGAGGCGGGTTAACTCCCTGCCCACGTTGCTGCCGGTAAGTAGCCTGAGGCACCGAGCTCTCCTTCCTCACTGTTTCTCTCCCAGGCAGGCGGCGTGGACGTTGTGACGGGGAGGCCCGGGGCCCCGTGTTTCCTGGCGGAGTGGCCCCTCGAGGAAGAGTGGGGTCACGGCAGTGGGGGGACGGGGCTCAGGGACAGAGCCAGCGGTGGGAAATGTACCTACTGGGACCGGACATCCTTGGAACAGAAAGCACTGTGCAAAACCAAGCTGGGTTCCGTGTTTCATTAAATGTCAATTTAATTTTTTTTTTTAACGTTTATTCATTTTTGAGACAGAGAGAGACAGAGCATGAACGGGGGAGGGTCAGAGAGAGGGAGACACAGAATCTGAAACAGGCTCCAGGCTCTGAGCTGTCAGCACAGAGCCCGACGCGGGGCTCGAACTCACGGACCGCGAGATCGTGACCTGAGCCAAAGTCGGACGCTTAACCGACTGAGCCACCCAGGCACCCCTCATTGAATGTCAATTTAGGCAAATTTCCCAATTTTAGTCTTCGTGAGACCTGAAGATTTTGCTGGCACTTTCTCGTCACTCCTGATGATCTTTTTCAACCTGTGGAGGATTGCTCTGAATATATAAGGTTGCTGTGATAGGGAAAAAATTCTAATTTTTCTCCTTTTAATTACAGCTTTGAATGCAATATCGATTTTGCTCAAAGTCCTTCTAGCCTGTAATTTAGTAAAACTAATTCAAGTGAACACACATTTCTCCCCGTTAGGTCTCATAAGGGTTCGTGAAAGTCTTAATTAAGCATCTGCTAAAAGGTAAATGAGTTGCGAAAGTGAGCATGGCTGTCACTCTGGACTTAGCTACTACCAAACATTTGAGAAAGAGCGAGACTAACTCCTGCTTTAATTAAATGATGAACATCTCTGCATTAGACTCTGCATGGGAGTCACCTCGTGTAGGACGCAGTGGGGACACTTGAAAACGAGGACGGCCCTGCGCCCAGTCACCAGCGTGCAGTCTGGCGTCCAGAGGCACGGTCCACAGGTCACATACAATTCAAAGCAGCACAAGGCGACACTTCCCCAGGGTAAACCAAGCTCGACTTGAGTCATAATTGGAGGCAGAGCTCCAGTAAGAGACACCACGAGCCAGTGTTTGAAATACTCGGGTTTTCCACTGCTTCCCGCGTCCACATGCCCGAGCGCCCACGTGCCACCGAGTTCACGCAGCGGACGACGCAGGGAATCAGGGACGAGAAAATGCCCCGAGATCCCGGGAGGCCTTCGGTGGAGGCACCGGCAGGGAGCAGTCTGCTGAGGGAAGAGTCACGGGAAGGGTCCTCGTCGCAGCTCAGGGAGCACACGGGTCCCGCGGAGGAGGTGCTGACACGGGCTTCTCCTGAGGCCAGCGCCTACCTCTCCACGGGCAAGCGGGGGCCGTCTGTCTGCTGTTTGCCCCCAATCTTTGCACTAGTCGGGCCTCTGGCACAAGAGGGGTGGTGGTGGAGCCAGCCGGCGGGAAGGGGGCAGGTGGGGCCTCGCGGTAACACGGGCCCCTGCTCTGTCTCAGAGGAAGCCAGTGCCACGTGTGGTGTCACGGCTCCCGGCACGTGTGTGGGTCCTGTGCAGAATACTGGGAAGAGGACACGGGGCTGAGTCCAGGAAGTGTAACATGAAGGTGGCCGATCGATTTCAGGAGAAAGCAAGCCGTGCCAAAATTCGCACACACGTACGCAGACACCTGTCTGGGAGCCCTGGAGACCTGCTTGGGGAGGCCGGGAATGTTGGGACACATCGGTGACACGTGCACCACGGAACACGTCGGACCAGATGTTTTCTTCCCGAGAACAACAGCAGCGAGATTGCAGCCTGTGCCCAGCCCCTGGGAGGGCATGGGGCCCTGCTATCATGCTATCGTGCCTGCCTGGGGACCCCAGTGACAGACTGAATATGCAAAAGCCGGGCTGTGTGCTATAGAACTCTGACCCAGCCCTGCAGCCGCCAGCCGGAAACCAGCCTGTCTACCAAGGTCACCAGCCCTGGGGGCCCAGCCCATCCTTCGATGTCATCAGCCCTGAGGGCCCAGCCCTGTCCTCAGAGGTCACCAGCCCTGGGGGCCTAGCCCTGTCCTCACAGGTCACCAGCCCTGGGGGCCCACCCATCCTCAGAGGTCACCAGCCCTGGGGGCCCAGCCCATCCTCAGAGGTCACCAGCCCTGGGGACCCAGCCCTGTCCTCCGAGGTCACCAGCCTTGGGGGCCCAGCCTCTCCTCAGAGGTCACCAGCCCTGGGGGCCCAGCCCTGTCCTCCGAGGTAACCAGCCCTGGGGGCCCAGCCTGTCCTCAGAGGTCACCAGCCCTGGGGGCCCAGCCCGTCCTCAGAGGTCACCAGCCCTGGGGGCCCAGCCTGTCCTCAGAGGTCACCAGCCCTGGGGACCTAGCCCTGTCCTCAGAGGTCACCAGCCCTGAAGGCCCAGCCCTGTCCTCCGAGGTCACCAGCCCTGGGGGCCCAGCCCGTCCTCAGAGGTCACCAGCCCTGGGGCCCAGCCCTGTCCTCAGAGGTCACCAGCCCTGGGGGCCCAGCCTGTCCTCAGAGGTCACCAGCCCTGAAGGCCCAGCCCTGTCTTCCGAGGTCACCAGCCCTGGGGGCCCAGCCCGTCCTCAGAGGTCACCAGCCCTGGGGGCCCAGCCTGTCCTCAGAGGTCACCAGCCCTGGGGACCTAGCCCTGTCCTCAGAGGTCACCAGCCCTGGGGGCCCAGCCTGTCCTCAGAGGTCACCAGCCCTGAAGGCCCAGCCCTGTCCTCCGAGGTCACCAGCCCTGGGGGCCCAGCCCGTCCTCAGAGGTCACCAGCCCTGGGGGCCCAGCCTGTCCTCAGAGGTCACCAGCCCTGGGGGCCCAGCCGGTCCTCAGAGATCACCAGCCCTGGGGGCCCAGCCCTGTCCTCAGACGTCACCAGCCTTGGGGGCCCAGCCCTGACCTCGGAGGTCACCAGCCCTGGGGGCCCAACCCGTCCTCAGAGGTCACCAGCCCTGAGGGCCCAGCCCTGTCCTCCAAGATCACCAGTCCTGGGGGCCCAGCCCATCCTCAGAGGTCACCAGCCCTGAGAGCCCAGCCCTGTCCTCAGACGTCACCAGCCCTGGGGGCCCAGCCCTGTCCTCCGAGGTCACCAGCCCTGGGGGCCCAGCCCGTCCTCAGAGGTCGCCAGCCCTGGGGGCCAAGCCCTGTCCTCCGAGGTCACCAGCCCTGGGGGCCCAGCCCATCCTCAGAGGTCACCAGCCCTGAGGGCCCAGCCCTGTCCTCCGAGGTCACCAGTCCTGGGGGCCCAGCCCATCCTCAGAGGTCACCAGCCCTGAGGGCCCAGCCCTGTCCTCAGACGTCACCAGCCCTGGGGGACCAGCCCTGTCCTCCGAGGTCACCAGCCCTGGGGGCCCAGCCCGTCCTCCGAGGTCACCAGCCCTGGGGGCCCAGCCCGTCCTCAGAGGTCATCAGCCCTGGGGGCCCAGCCTGTCCTCAGAGGTCACCAGCCCTGGGGCCCAGCCCTGTCCTCAGAGGTCACCAGCCCTGGGGGCCCAGCCCGTCCTCAGAGGTCACCAGCCCTGGGGACCTAGCCCTGTCCTCAGAGGTCACCAGCCCTGGGGGCCCAGCCTGTCCTCAGAGGTCACCAGCCCTGAAGGCCCAGCCCTGTCCTCCGAGGTCACCAGCCCTGGGGGCCCAGCCCGTCCTCAGAGGTCACCAGCCCTGAGGGCCCACCGGTCCTCAGAGGTCACCAGCCCTGGGGCCCAGCCCTGTCCTCAGACGTCACCAGCCCTGAGGGCCTAGCCCTGTCCTCAGAGGTCACCAGCCCTGGGGTCGCAGCCTGTCCTCAGAGGTCACCAGCCCTGAAGGCCCAGCCCTGTCCTCCTAGGTCACCAGCCCTGGGGGCCCAGCCCATCCTCAGAGGTCACCAGCCCTGGGGACCCAGCCCTGTCCTCAGAGGTCACCAGCCCTGGGGGCCCAGCCCGTCCTCAGAGGTCACCAACCCTGAGGGTCCAGCCCTGTCCTCAGAGGTCACCAGCCCCGGGGGCCCAGCCCGTCCTCAGAGGTCACCAGCCCTGGGGACCCAGCCCTGTCCTCCGAGGTCACCAGCCCTGGGGGCCCAGCCTCTCCTCAGAGGTCACCAGCCCTGCGGCCCAGCCCTGTCCTCCGAGGTAACCAGCCCTGGGGGCCCAGCCTGTCCTCAGAGGTCACAAGCCCTGGGGGCCCAGCCCGTCCTCAGAGGTCACCAGCCCTGGGGGCCCAGCCTGTCCTCAGAGGTCACCAGCCCTGGGGACCTAGCCCTGTCCTCAGAGGTCACCAGCCCTGGGGGCCCAGCCTGTCCTCAGAGGTCACCAGCCCTGGGGGCGCAGCCCGTCCTCAGAGGTCACCAACACTAGGGGCCCACACCCATCCTCAGAGGTAACAAGCGCTGGGGGCCCAGCCCGTCCTCAGAGGTCACCAGCCCTGGGGACCCAGCCCTGTCCTCCGAGGTCACCAGCCCTGGGGGCCCAGCCTCTCCTCAGAGGTCACCAGCCCTGGGGGCCCAGCCCTGTCCTCCGAGGTAACCAGCCCTGGGGGCCCAGCCTGTCCTCAGAGGTCACCAGCCCTGGGGGCCCAGCCCGTCCTCAGAGGTCACCAGCCCTGGGGGCCCAGCCTGTCCTCAGAGGTCACCAGCCCTGGGGACCTAGCCCATCCTCAGAGGTCACCAGCCCTGAGAGCCCAGCCCTGTCCTCAGACGTCACCAGCCCTGGGGGCCCAGCCCTGTCCTCCGAGGTCACCAGCCCTGGGGGCCCAGCCCGTCCTCAGAAGTCACCAGCCCTGGGGGCCAAGCCCTGTCCTCCGAGGTCACCAGCCCTGGGGGCCCAGCCCGTCCTCAGACGTCACCAGCCCTGGGGGACCAGCCCTGTCCTCCGAGGTCACCAGCCCTGGGGGCCCAGCCCGTCCTCCGAGGTCACCAGCCCTGAAGGCCCAGCCCTGTCCTCCGAGGTCACCAGCCCTGGGGGCGCAGCCCGTCCTCAGAGGTCACCAGCCCTGGGGGCCCAGCCTGTCCTCAGAGGTCACCAGCCCTGGGGACCTAGCCCTGTCCTCAGAGGTCACCAGCCCTGGGGTCCCAGCCTGTCCTCAGAGGTCACCAGCCCTGAAGGCCGAGCCCTGTCCTCCGAGGTCACCAGCCCTGGGGGCCCAGCCCGTCCTCAGAGGTCACCAGCCCTGAGGGCCCAGCCGGTCCTCAGAGGTCACCAGCCCTGGGGGCCCAGCCTGTCCTCAGAGGTCACCAGCCCCGGGGCCCAGCCCTGTCCTCAGACGTCACCAGCCCTGAGGGCCTAGCCCTGTCCTCAGAGGTCACCAGCCCTGGGGGCCCAGCCTGTCCTCAGAGGTCACCAGCCCTGAGGACCCAGCCCTGTCCTCAGACGTCACCAGCCCTGGGGCCCAGCCCTGTCCTCGGAGGTCACCAGCCCTGCGGGCCCAGCCTGTCCTCCGAGGTCACCAGCCCTGGGGGCCCAGCCCGTCCTCAGAGGTAACCAGCCCTGAGGGCCCAGCCCTGTCCTCCGAGGTCACCAGTCCTGGGGGCCCAGCCCATCCTCAGAGGTCACCAGCCCTGAGGGCCCAGCCCTGTCCTCAGACGTCACCAGCCCTGGGGGCCCAGCCCGTCCTCAGAGGTCACCAACCCTGAGGGTCCAGCCCTGTCCTCAGAGGTCACCAGCCCTGGGGGCCCAGCCTGTCCTCAGAGGTCACCAGCCCAGGGGGCCCAGCCCATCCTCAGAGATCACCAGTCCTGGGGGCCCAGCCCGTCCTCAGAGGTCACCAGCCCTGGGGGCCCAGCCCTGTCCTCCGAGGTCACCAGCCCTGGGGGCCCAGCCCGTCCTCAGAGGTCACCAACTCTAGGGGCCCACACCCATCCTCAGAGGTAACCAGCCCTGGGGGCCCAGCCCGTCCTCAGAGGTCACCAGCCCTGAAGGCCCAGCCCTGTCCTCCGAGGTCACCAGCCCTGGGGGCCCAGGCCGTCCTCAGAGGTCACCAACTCTAGGGGCCCACACCCATCCTCAGAGGTAACCAGCCCTGGGGGCCCAGCCCGTCCTCAGAGGTCACCAGCCCTGGGGACCCAGCCCTGTCCTCCGAGGTCACCAGCCTTGGGGGCCCAGCCTCTCCTCAGAGGTCACCAGCCCTGGGGGCCCAGCCCTGTCCTCCGAGGTAACCAGCCCTGGGGGCCCAGCCTGTCCTCAGAGGTCACCAGCCCTGGGGGCCCAGCCCGTCCTCAGAGGTCACCAGCCCTGGGGGCCCAGCCTGTCCTCAGAGGTCACCAGCCCTGGGGACCTAGCCCTGTCCTCAGAGGTCACCAGCCCTGAAGGCCCAGCCCTGTCCTCCGAGGTCACCAGCCCTGGGGGCCCAGCCCGTCCTCAGAGGTCACCAGCCCTGGGGCCCAGCCCTGTCCTCAGAGGTCACCAGCCCTGGGGGCCCAGCCTGTCCTCAGAGGTCACCAGCCCTGAAGGCCCAGCCCTGTCTTCCGAGGTCACCAGCCCTGGGGGCCCAGCCCGTCCTCAGAGGTCACCAGCCCTGGGGGCCCAGCCTGTCCTCAGAGGTCACCAGCCCTGGGGACCTAGCCCTGTCCTCAGAGGTCACCAGCCCTGGGGGCCCAGCCTGTCCTCAGAGGTCACCAGCCCTGAAGGCCCAGCCCTGTCCTCCGAGGTCACCAGCCCTGGGGGCCCAGCCTGTCCTCAGAGGTCACCAGCCCTGGGGGCCCAGCCTGTCCTCAGAGGTCACCAGCCCTGGGGGCCCAGCCTGTCCTCAGAGGTCACCAGCCCTGAAGGCCCAGCCCTGTCCTCCGAGGTCACCAGCCCTGGGGGCCCAGCCCGTCCTCAGAGGTCACCAGCCCTGAGGGCCCAGCCGGTCCTCAGAGGTCACCAGCCCTGGGGCCCAGCCCTGTCCTCAGACGTCACCAGCCCTGAGGGCCTAGCCCTGTCCTCAGAGGTCACCAGCCCTGGGGTCCCAGCCTGTCCTCAGAGGTCACCAGCCCTGAAGGCCCAGCCCTGTCCTCCTAGGTCACCAGCCCTGGGGGCCCAGCCCATCCTCAGAGGTCACCAGCCCTGGGGACCCAGCCCTGTCCTCAGAGGTCACCAGCCCTGGGGGCCCAGCCCGTCCTCAGAGGTCACCAACCCTGAGGGTCCAGCCCTGTCCTCAGAGGTCACCAGCCCCGGGGGCCCAGCCCATCCTCAGAGGTCACCAGCCCTGAGGGCCCAGCCCTGTCCTCCGAGGTCACCAGCCCTGGGGACCCAGCCCTGTCCTCAGAGGTCACCAGCCCTGGGGGCCCAGCCCGTCCTCAGAAGTCACCAGCCCTGGGGGCCAAGCCCTGTCCTCCGAGGTCACCAGCCCTGGGGGCCCAGCCCGTCCTCAGAGGTCACCAGCCCTGAGGGCCCAGCCCTGTCCTCCGAGGTCACCAGCCCTGGGGGCCCAGCCCGTCCTCCGAGGTCACCAGCTCTGGGGGCCAAGCCCTGTCCTCCGAGGTCACCAGCCCTGGGGGCCCAGCCCGTCCTCAGAGGTCACCAGCCCTGGGGCCCAGCCCTGTCCTCAGAGGTCACCAGCCCTGGGGGCCCAGCCTGTCCTCAGAGGTCACCAGCCCTGAAGGCCCAGCCCTGTCTTCCGAGGTCACCAGCCCTGGGGGCCCAGCCCGTCCTCAGAGGTCACCAGCCCTGGGGGCCCAGCCTGTCCTCAGAGGTCACCAGCCCTGGGGACCTAGCCCTGTCCTCAGAGGTCACCAGCCCTGGGGGCCCAGCCTGTCCTCAGAGGTCACCAGCCCTGAAGGCCCAGCCCTGTCCTCCGAGGTCACCAGCCCTGGGGGCCCAGCCTGTCCTCAGAGGTCACCAGCCCTGGGGGCCCAGCCTGTCCTCAGAGGTCACCAGCCCTGGGGGCCCAGCCGGTCCTCAGAGATCACCAGCCCTGGGGGCCCAGCCCTGTCCTCAGACGTCACCAGCCTTGGGGGCCCAGCCCTGACCTCGGAGGTCACCAGCCCTGGGGGCCCAACCCGTCCTCAGAGGTAACCAGCCCTGAGGGCCCAGCCCTGTCCTCCAAGATCACCAGTCCTGGGGGCCCAGCCCATCCTCAGAGGTCACCAGACCTGAGAGCCCAGCCCTGTCCTCAGACGTCACCAGCCCTGGGGGCCCAGCCCTGTCCTCCGAGGTCACCAGCCCTGGGGGCCCAGCCCGTCCTCAGAGGTCACCAGCCCTGGGGGCCAAGCCCTGTCCTCCGAGGTCACCAGCCCTGGGGGCCCAGCCCATCCTCAGAGGTCACCAGCCCTGAGGGCCCAGCCCTGTCCTCCGAGGTCACCAGTCCTGGGGGCCCAGCCCATCCTCAGAGGTCACCAGCCCTGAGGGCCCAGCCCTGTCCTCAGACGTCACCAGCCCTGGGGGACCAGCCCTGTCCTCCGAGGTCACCAGCCCTGGGGGCCCAGCCTGTCCTCCGAGGTCACCAGCCCTGGGGGCCCAGCCCGTCCTCAGAGGTCATCAGCCCTGGGGGCCCAGCCTGTCCTCAGAAGTCACCAGCCCTGGGGCCCAGCCCTGTCCTCAGAGGTCACCAGCCCTGGGGGCCCAGCCTGTCCTCAGAGGTCACCAGCCCTGAAGGCCCAGCCCTGTCCTCCGAGGTCACCAGCCCTGGGGGCCCAGCCCGTCCTCAGAGGTCATCAGCCCTGGGGGCCCAGCCCGTCCTCAGAGGTCACCAGCCCTGGGGCCCAGCCCTGTCCTCAGAGGTCACCAGCCCTGGGGGCCCAGCCTGTCCTCAGAGGTCACCAGCCCTGAAGGCCCAGCCCTGTCCTCCGAGGTCACCAGCCCTGGGGGCCCAGCCCGTCCTCAGAGGTCACCAGCCCTGGGGTCCCAGCCCGTCCTCAGAGGTCACCAGCCCTGGGGACCTAGCCCTGTCCTCAGAGGTCACCAGCCCTGGGGGCCCAGCCTGTCCTCAGAGGTCACCAGCCCTGAAGGCCCAGCCCTGTCCTCCGAGGTCACCAGCCCTGGGGGCCCAGCCCGTCCTCAGAGGTCACCAGCCCTGAGGGCCCAGCCGGTCCTCAGAGGTCACCAGCCCTGGGGCCCAGCCCTGTCCTCAGACGTCACCAGCCCTGAGGGCCTAGCCCTGTCCTCAGAGGTCACCAGCCCTGGGGTCCCAGCCTGTCCTCAGAGGTCACCAGCCCTGAAGGCCCAGCCCTGTCCTCCTAGGTCACCAGCCCTGGGGGCCCAGCCCATCCTCAGAGGTCACCAGCCCTGGGGGCCCAGCCCTGTCCTCAGAGGTCACCAGCCCTGGGGGCCCAGCCCGTCCTCAGAGGTCACCAACCCTGAGGGTCCAGCCCTGTCCTCAGAGGTCACCAGCCCCGGGGGCCCAGCCCATCCTCAGAGGTCACCAGCCCTGAGGGCCCAGCCCTGTCCTCCGAGGTCACCAGCCCTGGGGACCCAGCCCTGTCCTCAGAGGTCACCAGCCCTGGGGGCCCAGCCCGTCCTCAGAAGTCACCAGCCCTGGGGGCCAAGCCCTGTCCTCCGAGGTCACCAGCCCTGGGGGCCCAGCCCATCCTCAGAGGTCACCAGCCCTGAGGGCCCAGCCCTGTCCTCCGAGGTCACCAGCCCTGGGGGCCCAGCCCGTCCTCCGAGGTCACCAGCCCTGGGGGCCAAGCCCTGTCCTCCGAGGTCACCAGCCCTGGGGGCCCAGCCCGTCCTCAGAGGTCACCAGCCCTGGGGCCCAGCCCTGTCCTCAGAGGTCACCAGCCCTGGGGGCCCAGCCTGTCCTCAGAGGTCACCAGCCCTGAAGGCCCAGCCCTGTCTTCCGAGGTCACCAGCCCTGGGGGCCCAGCCCGTCCTCAGAGGTCACCAGCCCTGGGGGCCCAGCCTGTCCTCAGAGGTCACCAGCCCTGGGGACCTAGCCCTGTCCTCAGAGGTCACCAGCCCTGGGGGCCCAGCCTGTCCTCAGAGGTCACCAGCCCTGAAGGCCCAGCCCTGTCCTCCGAGGTCACCAGCCCTGGGGGCCCAGCCTGTCCTCAGAGGTCACCAGCCCTGGGGGCCCAGCCTGTCCTCAGAGGTCACCAGCCCTGGGGGCCCAGCCGGTCCTCAGAGATCACCAGCCCTGGGGGCCCAGCCCTGTCCTCAGACGTCACCAGCCTTGGGGGCCCAGCCCTGACCTCGGAGGTCACCAGCCCTGGGGGCCCAACCCGTCCTCAGAGGTAACCAGCCCTGAGGGCCCAGCCCTGTCCTCCAAGATCACCAGTCCTGGGGGCCCAGCCCATCCTCAGAGGTCACCAGACCTGAGAGCCCAGCCCTGTCCTCAGACGTCACCAGCCCTGGGGGCCCAGCCCTGTCCTCCGAGGTCACCAGCCCTGGGGGCCCAGCCCGTCCTCAGAGGTCACCAGCCCTGGGGGCCAAGCCCTGTCCTCCGAGGTCACCAGCCCTGGGGGCCCAGCCCATCCTCAGAGGTCACCAGCCCTGAGGGCCCAGCCCTGTCCTCCGAGGTCACCAGTCCTGGGGGCCCAGCCCATCCTCAGAGGTCACCAGCCCTGAGGGCCCAGCCCTGTCCTCAGACGTCACCAGCCCTGGGGGACCAGCCCTGTCCTCCGAGGTCACCAGCCCTGGGGGCCCAGCCTGTCCTCCGAGGTCACCAGCCCTGGGGGCCCAGCCCGTCCTCAGAGGTCATCAGCCCTGGGGGCCCAGCCTGTCCTCAGAAGTCACCAGCCCTGGGGCCCAGCCCTGTCCTCAGAGGTCACCAGCCCTGGGGGCCCAGCCTGTCCTCAGAGGTCACCAGCCCTGAAGGCCCAGCCCTGTCCTCCGAGGTCACCAGCCCTGGGGGCCCAGCCCGTCCTCAGAGGTCATCAGCCCTGGGGGCCCAGCCCGTCCTCAGAGGTCACCAGCCCTGGGGCCCAGCCCTGTCCTCAGAGGTCACCAGCCCTGGGGGCCCAGCCTGTCCTCAGAGGTCACCAGCCCTGAAGGCCCAGCCCTGTCCTCCGAGGTCACCAGCCCTGGGGGCCCAGCCCGTCCTCAGAGGTCACCAGCCCTGGGGTCCCAGCCCGTCCTCAGAGGTCACCAGCCCTGGGGACCTAGCCCTGTCCTCAGAGGTCACCAGCCCTGGGGGCCCAGCCTGTCCTCAGAGGTCACCAGCCCTGAAGGCCCAGCCCTGTCCTCCGAGGTCACCAGCCCTGGGGGCCCAGCCCGTCCTCAGAGGTCACCAGCCCTGAGGGCCCAGCCGGTCCTCAGAGGTCACCAGCCCTGGGGCCCAGCCCTGTCCTCAGACGTCACCAGCCCTGAGGGCCTAGCCCTGTCCTCAGAGGTCACCAGCCCTGGGGTCCCAGCCTGTCCTCAGAGGTCACCAGCCCTGAAGGCCCAGCCCTGTCCTCCTAGGTCACCAGCCCTGGGGGCCCAGCCCATCCTCAGAGGTCACCAGCCCTGGGGACCCAGCCCTGTCCTCAGAGGTCACCAGCCCTGGGGGCCCAGCCCGTCCTCAGAGGTCACCAACCCTGAGGGTCCAGCCCTGTCCTCAGAGGTCACCAGCCCCGGGGGCCCAGCCCATCCTCAGAGGTCACCAGCCCTGGGGACCCAGCCCTGTCCTCCGAGGTCACCAGCCCTGGGGGCCCAGCCTCTCCTCAGAGGTCACCAGCCCTGGGGCCCAGCCCTGTCCTCCGAGGTAATCAGCCCTGGGGGCCCAGCCTGTCCTCAGAGGTCACAAGCCCTGGGGGCCCAGCCCGTCCTCAGAGGTCACCAGCCCTGGGGGCCCAGCCTGTCCTCAGAGGTCACCAGCCCTGGGGACCTAGCCCTGTCCTCAGAGGTCACCAGCCCTGGGGGCCCAGCCTGTCCTCAGAGGTCACCAGCCCTGAAGGCCCAGCCCTGTCCTCCGAGGTCACCAGCCCTGGGGGCCCAGCCCGTCCTCAGAGGTCACCAACACTAGGGGCCCACACCCATCCTCAGAGGTAACAAGCGCTGGGGGCCCAGCCCGTCCTCAGAGGTCACCAGCCCTGGGGACCCAGCCCTGTCCTCCGAGGTCACCAGCCCTGGGGGCCCAGCCTCTCCTCAGAGGTCACCAGCCCTGGGGGCCCAGCCCTGTCCTCTGAGGTAACCAGCCCTGGGGGCCCAGCCTGTCCTCAGAGGTCACCAGCCCTGGGGGCCCAGCCCGTCCTCAGAGGTCACCAGCCCTGGGGGCCCAGCCTGTCCTCAGAGGTCACCAGCCCTGGGGACCTAGCCCATCCTCAGAGGTCACCAGCCCTGAGAGCCCAGCCCTGTCCTCAGACGTCACCAGCCCTGGGGGCCCAGCCCTGTCCTCCGAGGTCACCAGCCCTGGGGGCCCAGCCCGTCCTCAGAAGTCACCAGCCCTGGGGGCCAAGCCCTGTCCTCCGAGGTCACCAGCCCTGGGGGCCCAGCCCATCCTCAGAGGTCACCAGCCCTGAGGGCCCAGCCCTGTCCTCCGAGGTCACCAGCCCTGGGGGCCCAGCCCGTCCTCCGAGGTCACCAGCTCTGGGGGCCAAGCCCTGTCCTCCGAGGTCACCAGCCCTGGGGGCCCAGCCCGTCCTCAGAGGTCACCAGCCCTGGGGGCCCAGCCCTGTCCTCCGAGGTCACCAGTCCTGGGGGCCCAGCCCATCCTCAGAGGTCACCAGCCCTGAGGGCCCAGCCCTGTCCTCAGACGTCACCAGCCCTGGGGGACCAGCCCTGTCCTCCGAGGTCACCAGCCCTGGGGGCCCAGCCTGTCCTCCGAGGTCACCAGCCCTGAAGGCCCAGCCCTGTCCTCCGAGGTCACCAGCCCTGGGGGCCCAGCCCGTCCTCAGAGGTCACCAGCCCTGGGGGCCCAGCCTGTCCTCAGAGGTCACAAGCCCTGGGGACCTAGCCCTGTCCTCAGAGGTCACCAGCCCTGGGGTCCCAGCCTGTCCTCAGAGGTCACCAGCCCTGAAGGCCGAGCCCTGTCCTCCGAGGTCACCAGCCCTGGGGGCCCAGCCCGTCCTCAGAGGTCACCAGCCCTGAGGGCCCAGCCGGTCCTCAGAGGTCACCAGCCCTGGGGGCCCAGCCTGTCCTCAGAGGTCACCAGCCCCGGGGCCCAGCCCTGTCCTCAGACGTCACCAGCCCTGAGGGCCTAGCCCTGTCCTCAGAGGTCACCAGCCCTGGGGGCCCAGCCTGTCCTCAGAGGTCACCAGCCCCGGGGCCCAGCCCTGTCCTCAGACGTCACCAGCCCTGGGGCCCAGCCCTGTCCTCGGAGGTCACCAGCCCTGCGGGCCCAGCCTGTCCTCCGAGGTCACCAGCCCTGGGGGCCCAGCCCGTCCTCAGAGGTCACCAGCCCTGAGGGCCCAGCCCTGTCCTCCGAGGTCACCAGTCCTGGGGGCCCAGCCCATCCTCAGAGGACACCAGCCCTGAGGGCCCAGCCCTGTCCTCAGAAGTCACCAGCCCTGGGGGCCCAGCCCTGTCCTCCAAGGTCACCAGCCCTGGGGGCCGAGCCTGTCCTCAGAGGTCACCAGCCCTGAGGGCCCAGCCCTGTCCTCAGACGTCACCAGCCCTGGGGGCCCAGCCCTGTCCTCCGAGGTCACCAGCCCTGGGGGCCGAGCCTGTCCTCAGAGGTCACCAGCCCTGAAGGCCCAGCCCTGTCCTCCGAGGTCACCAGCCCTCGGGGCCCAGCCCGTCCTCAGAGGTCATCACCCTGGGGGCCCAGCCTGTCCTCAGAGGTCACCAGCCCTGGGGCCCAGCCCTGTCCTCAGAGGTCACCAGCCCTGGGGGCCCAGCCTGTCCTCAGAGGTTACCAGCCCTGAAGGCCAGCCCTGTCCTCCGAGGTCACCAGCCCTGGGGGCCCAGCCCGTCCTCAGAGGTCACCAGCCCTGGGGGCCCAGCCTGTCCTCAGAGGTCACCAGCCCTGGGGACCTAGCCCTGTCCTCAGAGGTCACCAGCCCTGGGGGCCCAGCCCGTCCTCAGAGGTCACCAGCCCTGGGGGCCCAGCCTGTCCTCAGAGGTCACCAGCCCTGGGGACCTAGCCCTGTCCTCAGAGGTCACCACCCCTGGGGGCCCAGCCCGTCCTCAGAGTCACCAGCCCTGAGGGCCCAGCCCTGTCCTCAGAGGTCACCAGCCCTGGGGGCCCGGCCTTTCCTCAGAGGTCACCAGTCCTGAGGGCCCAGCCCTGTCCTCAGACGTCACCAGCCCTGGGGCCCAGCCTGTCCTCGGAGGTCACCAGCCCTGAGGGCCCAGCCCTGTCCTCCGAGGTCACCAGCCCTGGGGGCCCAGCCTGTCCTCAGAGGTCACCAGCCCTGGGGACCTAGCCCTGTCCTCAGAGGTCACCAGCCCTGGGGGCCCAGCCCGTCCTCAGAGGTCACCAGCCCTGGGGGCCCAGCCTGTCCTCAGAGGTCACCAGCCCTGGGGACCTAGCCCTGTCCTCAGAGATCACCACCCCTGGGGGCCCAGCCCGTCGTCAGAGTCACCAGCCCTGAGGGCCCAGCCCTGTCCTCAGAGGTCACCAGCCCTGGGGGCCCAGCCCATCCTCAGAGGTCACCAGTCCTGAGGGCCCAGCCCTGTCCTCAGACGTCACCAGCCCTGGGGCCCAGCCTGTCCTCGGAGGTCACCAGCCCTGAGGGCCCAGCCCTGTCCTCCGAGGTCACCAGCCCTGGGGGCCCAGCCCGTCCTCAGAGGTCACCAGCCCTGGGGGCCCAGCCCGTCCTCAGAGGTCACCAGCCCTGGGGGCCCAGCTTGTCCTCCGAGGTCACCAGCCCTGGGGGCCGAGCCCTGTCCTTGCACCAGCCCTAAGGGCCCAGCCTGTCCTCAGAGGTCACCAGCCCTGGGGGCCCAGCCCTGTCCTCAGACGTCACCAGCCTTGGGGGCCCAGTCCTGTCCTCGGAGGTCACCAGCCCTGCGGGCCCAGCCTGCTGAAGCCAGACGTGTCTCTAGGAAGTCAGACCTCTGTCTCTAGCAACCCACCCAGGAAGCCCAACAATCATGCTGGGACAGCTGCCCCCACAGCCAGAACTCGATCAGTAACTGACAGCTTCCCCGATTTTGTCCCCACTTCCCTCTTAGGACCAACCACAGAAAGCCAAACACGTTCCCCAAACCAGTTCTGAGGACGACGCTCCAGGCCTGCCCAGGCCCGACTTCACGGTGCCCACAGCCTGCGTCAGGACACGGACCTTCCTCCCCCTCCCCCCGGCGGGGGCCCCGCTCCTGTGCCTGCCCGTGACCTTCTGCCAGAGGCAGGTGAGCCGGCTGACGGCCCTGGGACAGCAGGCTCTGAGTCAGCAGCCCCTGCCGGCCCCCCCGCGGTGCGTCCCGGCTGTTTCCATACCAGCAAAGAGCAGGACCTCACGTGTTGGCGAGGCCACCAAGCCCAGGGTGTGTGCGTGCGCTGCAGGAAGCCCATGCCCCCCACATCGTGCCAGGAGCCCCTGCCCTCTGCTGAGGAGCCCCTCGACCGCCTGACCTGGGTCTGGGCACCGGGGGTGAAGAGGGCGGTGACTTCCTGGAGCTCACAGGTGTCCGCAGGCTCCTCAGGCCCCTGGCCCTGCCCCCCCCCCCCCCCCCCCCGCCCCCCCCCCCCCCCCCAGCGCCCGGGCGGGCCTCCCCTCTCTCACAGCTCGGACTCTGCTCTTCAGGAACGTGGGCCAGACGCTGAATTCTCTCCGGCTATTGTACAGCACACAAACATCCCTGAACCGAACAGCTTTGACGGTTCGGGCTCTGCAGAGGTTATCCAGAGTACAACCTCGGACCAGATGCACCTTCTTGGAATTCCCTTCCAGAGGGTCCCCAGAAGGCCGGAACGGGGGTGCCTGCAGGTAACCGTATGGTGTGTGGGCAAACTTGGGAGCAAGGCTGGAAATGAGAAGGGTCAGCCCTGGCCCCCCTTCATCAGCCCTTTGGAACTGGTGCTGGGGAGTCGGCTGGAGCTCCTGAAAAGCTGTGTTTCTCACCACCAGGCCAGCCTGCTGCAGCCCAACCCCCAGACATGTGCAAGGCGGAGCCCCAGACAGGAGCTCCCGGCCTGGCCCTCCGCAGAGGAGGTCAGGAGCACGTGTGTCCCAGCCTCTGGCCCCCTGCCTGTGCCCTTCTGCCCCGGCTGCGTCTGGGGCCGGCAGTGCCTCCCTCGTGCTCAGCCTGGGTGGGCTGGTTGGAGGGGTAACTCTGTTGACCCCCTCCAGGGCTGCAGGATGAAATGAAACAATGTGTCCTCTGAGAGCTCCCTGCCGCTGAGTTCTGGGTCGCTGACTCGGGTTGGGGCTCCCAAGGGAAGGGGGGCTGGACGGTGGCTGCAGCAGCTGAGAGGAAGCCAGTGGCCCTGGGGTCGTGCCCATAGGCATCCGGAGCCTCCCCGGTTGTCATGACCCTCCTGTCTCCCCCTCCTCGTTCCCCAGATGCTCCAGATGATTTGCGCCGTCCTGCAGGTGCTGGGAACGGATGGCGGACGGTGAGGCACCCCTGCAGTTCTGTTCTATTGAAGGGCTGCAGAGGCCCCACACAAACACGCGCTCGGGCACATTGCCTACTTTGAGCCGAAGTCATCGGAGAAGGAGAGCAGGTGGGCTGTCTGACTTGATGTAAAAAGGTGGATGAGGTTGGGGACTGGTGAAGTTTTAGGGTGATGGGAGTTCACGGGGTCCAGAGCCGATGGCCAAGAAAGAATTGTTGAAGACGTCTTTGGTGCAAAAAGGTGATTTA